>NC_056726.1:1950296966-1950539466 GCF_019279795.1 Protopterus annectens
TCCTCAGCCTGCAAACATTGCAGTTTCTCCTTGTCCTCAATATCTAGATGCCTTACTCTCTCAGCTGCTTCTAGTTCCAAACGCCTGGCCTCCAACTCAAGTCTCTTTAGCTCCAGATGGATTTTTAAGTCCTCTGCAGAAAGGTTGAGCTGTCCATTCTCCGAGGGTATTATATCTCCACTGCCAGTCTGATTGTCCTCCTGGTTGCCGTTTTCTGATGCAGCTTTAACCAAGGCTGCAATCAGGTCTGCCTTAGTCAGGTTTCCATGCACCAGTCCCCTAGCCTGGCACATCTCCACCAGCTGGCTCCTTGTCAGCTTGCTTTCTATACTCCTCTGCTGACATACTACCTGCTCACCCTGACTAAGCTAACAAAAGAAATAAAACAATTGTGATCTGAACTCTGAGTATTCACTGCGTGGCTGATTTAGAGTGCAAAACACCTTCAGAGCTCACTGTACACCAGCCACAGGAATTCACTCTACCCACACCACTACAAGCCAATTAGTGTTTGCCAACCAATTAATAGGTGGTGTGGATATCCCACCATTGCCAAACAATTAATATGTGATGCCCATGCCCTGGCCCAGCAATCAAGGAGCCTCAATCTTCATCACTAACACCAGTGAGGGGCGTCTCATATATGAGGAAAAGATAACAAATACACACAGTAAAGTGCAGTTTCCATTAAGAGCACAATGAGATCACAGTCAGTCTGGGGCTGGTTGCTCCCTTGCTCTCCGAGTCCCCAATAAGTCTCCCCACTGGCAAAGCTATATGGTCCGGATCTCAGCCTAGTGGGCAAGCTAAAACCTCCAGCACCCTCTGTGTCCAACCAGTGCTTTGTGTCCCTGCCCATGTAGCTGACACACACACACTTTGAGAAGAGTTTATATAACCACACAGACACTCCTGGGGAAGGCTGGCACAGGTTCTCCAGTTGTGCCCCTTTTTTCCCAGATTATATGGGAGTACCAGCTGCCACCACCCACTAATATTTATCAGCTACTCAAAGGCCTTTAAAAGGGTGTCCATTTATTACTGTGCAATATTATTATCCAATTGGTAGTAAAGTCAAGGGCTAAAGCTATTGAAGTGGCTTTGTACAATTTACCAAAGGCATGCAAGTACTCTAAAGAGCTTAAATTATCTCTACAAAATCAGCCACAGTTGAAAGGGTTTAAAATATTTAATAACAAATAGTCAAAACACAAGACAATACTTTTTACTACACAATGCTAGTCAAGAGTTCAGAGATCACAGAGAAATGCTTAACTAATTCAGTAGTACAGTTCTGACATCACAGAAATACAGTCTAATCGTTCTAGTTTTTAGCTATTTCTAAGAGAAAACACAAGTCTAAGATAAACTTACATATAGAGAAAGACAGTGCTGGTGAGTTGAATGGTCAAGACAAAAATGCTTAATGCTCTCTGATTCTCTCTCTTTTTAAAATCACATTCCTGGTTCACATTACATCATTCTTCACACTTCCCTGGGTTCCCAGGCTAACAGAAACTACATTTACATTCTTCGCCTCTGGGCAGAAACTAGAGCAATAAAAGACATTTATGCATGAGAATTTTGGCCATTAACTCTGGCCTTAAAACAATAGGCAGGATGCCTCACTCTAGACTTACTGGCTCCTAGTTTTAACATCAAAGGCTCACAACATGCTTTACTTGATCAGTAGAGTGCACTGTTGTTAATTTTTTTTCCAGTTCCACATGTAACACTATTTTTACCATTTAAGACAACAAGCCTGTGGTTTACATTAATATTTACAGATGACAGAATTATCTCCAAAATTCTGTCTGGCAAGGCTGGCAGCCTTCCTCTATCTTCACCCAATCTTCACAACTCTTAACACATCAAATATCAAAATATTTAAAAACCCTTTAGCTTATGAAACTACTTCATAAAAATATGTATGCTTCTGAGGTTGGAGAGAATGTCTTGCTATTTCTATGGAGTCAAAAAATTGGAATCTATATTGTATTCAAAAGTTGCAAAGTGTTCAATAAAAATCCCATTCTCCCTTCCTGGATTCAAACATATTGAAATATCTACTTTATTTTCTGTCAAAAAGGATGTACTGATTCAGCAATAAAACACTCAAGTTTCAACTTTGACTTATGAAATTAGTTATTTCAGGTAGTCTTACTGAGTAACATACAACAAGTAAAAAGCTTTAAAGTTCACGTGACCAAGCTTTTGGCTCCAGAAAAGGGGTGGTAAGTTACCCTAGTGACATTCAGGTAACCCCAGATACTCTAATCAATTTAGATTATATTGAAAAAGAACTGTGAAAACTAGATCCAAACAAAGCACAGGGAGGAGATAGAATTAGTAACAATGACATGAGAACACTTCAGCAGGAACTTACAATACAGTTATATCTGTTATTCAGTAGGTCATGTAAATATGGGGAGATTCCTCAAGATTGGAGACATGTGCTTATTAAATCTGTTTTTAAGGGAAAAGGGAATAGGCCAAACCCAGAGTCATATAGACCCTTATGTCTACTTTCATGTTGTGGACAAATAATGGAGAAGGTAATATTAGATAAGTTAGTGTCAGAACTGGATAGGTTGGGACTTGAAACCATATATCAGCATGCATATGTTGAAAATAGATCTATTACCACCTGTAACATGATGTTCTATAACAATATAATAGCTATATATGAAAAATTGGGCTGTGATTTAATTTATATATATTTAACTTAAGCATTTGACAGGGTAATACACATAACACTGATCAATAAATTAGTACAACTAGGTATTGATATACTCTTGATAAGATGGATAGCTACATGGCTTACAAATAGGACATGGCAAGTATCATACAGCAACTGGACAGGCAAAATCATTGGTTACAGTCAGGGTGTCCCACAGGGCTATGTTCTAGGCCCTTGCTTGTTTAGATTGTATCTTTCAGACCTAACTTTTCTTCTGAGGTGTTCTACAGTCTATATGAAGACATCCTGACATTGGGTAAACTGATTACATGAGTTACAGATAAGGCATGTCTGCAAAATAACTTGACTAAATTGAACATTTGGTCAAGGAGACTAATATGATGATAAATACATCAAAAACAAAGCATATAAGATTTGGTAGTCATAAATTGAAAGGTGAATATTTAATACAGCACACAGTGATTTAAACTGTAGACCCATTTAAGGACCTGGGTATATGGGTAGATTCAGCTATGAGTTTTTCTAATCATATCAACCAATTGGTTAATTATAGTTATAGAACTATAGGTTGTATAAAAAGATGTATAAAGTCTGGGAAATAAAAACTAATAAAGTCATTGTTTGTTAATTACATTAGACCCAAACTTGAGTATGGAATAACAACATGGAAACCCTATAAGAAAAAAAGCATGAGTAAACTGGAAAGAGTACAGCAGAAATATACCAAGGGTATTGATGGATGTGACAAGTTATTATAAAAGACTAAAATATCTGAATTTGTACAGTGTCTCTTACAGATATCTAAGAGGAGATCTTATTCAAGTATATAGGGCATGTAGTGACTACCTCTGGGAATGATTGGGGTTAACAAAAAGTACTAGAGAATCATGAGACAACCTATGTAGAAGATTCTTTAGGAATGAGAAGTGTACTAATTGGTTCTCTGACAGAGTAGCTGATGCATGGAACAGACTACCAAATTGCATTAAAGCAAGTACTTGTTTAGATATTTTCAGAACAGCCTGGATACTTATTATGGGAACAAGTGGTTTGGTATATTGGCAAGCTAGAAGTACATTAATGCCCATGTTTGAAATATTTGTGTGTATGTATGTATGCGGGTAATGCAGTTTAATATATCTTTCTGTCTTTTTTTCCCACTAGTATTCTATCTTATTTTTTATATGTTGCATTTCTAAAATCTCCCATCAAAGAACCATTTAATTATCAGCTCTCTAGTAAAGATTTTAGTATGTGTATATATTTTTAGTTTACTGATAACTGCTCTTTTATTATGGTACATAATATATATTGCATTGTTTGTGCATATGCATATTACTTATAAGATGTTTACTCTTATTAATTCTAGTATTACAAGCAATCTTGACTTTATATAAAATATTTCCTGCTTATTTGATTTGCATGTGTATTTTATCCATTTTGAACTTGAACTATTGTTCTGATTTAAGCTTTACATGCTGACATCAGAATTTGACTACAGCATATGAAAATGACAACTCACAGCACACAGCAGCTGCTAATTTCCTCTGTAAATTTCTCATTCTTCTTAGTTCTTTTAACATGTTTTTATCAGTAACAAAACATCTGACTTTACTTCTTTCAGTTAATATGTACAGTTAATATGTATAATTAAAGCTAACAGCACTACAGCATAAACTATTAATGTGTAAAATGTAAGCACATTATATGTTACAACATCTCAGTATTAAACATTACTATAGCTTTTGTCTTACCAATCATTTACTTCTAAGAAAAGAAAATAGTTGTTATTTTGAGTAGATTTCTCACATATATACATGAGAAAAAATAGAAATTATTTTCTTCTTTCACAGACATCAGTGATGAACTTTGACTTAGATTTTCTTCAGGACAGCTCAAGCCAGGATGAATCCAGCATTCTGAACAAATGGAAGATTCTTTTGTTCTGAAGCTTTTGCTCTAAGTATCAGTTGTTTCATAAATGACCTGTGGAAGGAATGTGTTATACAGGAACAAAGAAAACAAAATCACCAATAGTTTAACACTTCTAATTTACATATTACTTAGATCTGGCATTCAATTAACTCAGCAATATACATACTAAGCAAAGTTGAAAAAATAAAGTAAAATTCTTAACTTATATAGCTTTAAAGTCACCAATTCTATTTCTTATAATATAATAAAGTTCTTTTACAGGAAGTGTTTGTTTAACATTCAGAAACACACTTGTAGGTTTAGTTAAATGAAATATATTGTCTTTCACTGTAAATATAGTAAAACAATAAAACAAACCCTTTATATTCCTCATCATTAAAAATGTTTTAGCTTAAAATATAAATACATACATATTGAAGCTTGAAGTTCAGTACAAACCTTTTACTTAAAGGGCAGATCTGTTATTTCAGAAAATAATAGTCCTGCAATCAGATAATGAGAGTCACTTGTTTTAGGCTTTTTAGTTTTAGAAACAGTTTTCCAAGAATTCAGCTCACTTTGTCTCTTCAGGCATATATTGTTCTATTCAATGTATTCAGTATTATTAAGGATTTTATTGATGTTAACAAAAGTGGATGCCTCCTACAGCATGTTAAATATTTTGGTTTTTCAGAAAGAAATAATATGATCTTTGCAGGAAACACAAATGTTGCTTTAATATTGTTTTTAAGTTCACTGATCAGTGGTAAACAGGATTTTCTTTTACTCATTACTTTACTATAATAATCATTGTCAAAATCTGACTGTAGGTTCACTCATTTTAATAGGTGGGCTGGACCATGCTGCTTTTAATATTTGATCTTTTTCTAAACTAGACATGAACTTAACTATAATATCGCTTGGTTGTGTTTTCTTTCTTAATAGGTGCTCTCCAGGATTTGTGTGCTCTTTCAATTCCAAAAGATAACGTTTCAAGTAGATTTAATGTTTTATGTAGCCAGGTAGTTAAGAAATTTATTATATTGTCTCCCTCATACTTTTCTGATATATCATACATTCTAATGCTATTTTGTTTCAGTTTATTTTCTAAGTCACCACATTTTTCTGTGAGCCAGTTATCTTGTTTTAAAAGAAATTCAGTCTGAGACTCGCTTTCAGTTCTTCTTCCTTCATGATCATTCAAAGTATTTTTCATACTGCTGATTTGTGCATCTTGTTGTTTCATAAGAATTTCAAAATGTTCCATCCTCTTTCTGGTCTCTTCTTTGACACTTTCTAGTTTGGTGTCCAGTTAGTCTATTTTTAGTAATACATCATGCATACTAGATAGTATTGGCTTGATGTCTTTTTTAACACAAGAATCCTGAGTACCATTTCTTGAGTGATTCATGTTGAATTCTCTTCTGTCTTAACCAAGCAGGTAAATTTCTGACAGAAGATTTACAACTTTTGAAAAATTTGAAGCTGTAAATCTTTTATCTGACTATTAATGAATACAGTTAGCTAATGAGTATCTCCAAATTTTATTTTTTTTATTACATTTTCTGTCAGAGAAAAGTTTTCAGTCATAGACCTTTCACCAATTACTGCTCTCAGTTAGCCATCTTGGCTACATCCCAGAGGAGTACATTCTGATGGTTCTTGTAGATGGATCTGTCCTCGCAGATCCAGCATTACATTGAGTACATGTAAGTTGTATTTAGTGTTTTTAAGAAAGGTTAGAGCACTGCATAAAAAGTATATTTAACAAAATAACTAAGTATGAAATGAACTAAATGAGCTATATAGTTTGTCAGCATTTTAAGAACAAGAATGTGCAGTCTGTTAGGAGACCCGGTTATATACATATTCAGATTTATATGCCCTCTTGTGAGACTGAAAACATGCACACACAAATTATTAGAAACATGCAGCAGCTTCAACCATAGTTATCTCTTTCTGGCTATACAATTGACATGCCTCTTGCATACTGCTCCATGTGCATACATAAATTGACCTTGTTTCAGCATGTACCTGCTCAACTATTCATTTCCTTCATCGTCTCTTAATTGATTCTTTCACACCACTCACATGTAAAACTTCACAGTTTATTATTCTATCAAGTTAAGTTTGCTGATTTTCTATTTTTGACAAGAAACTGCATGTCACATATGTAGGTTTGTACCATAGTTACAAATGTATAAGCCATTGCAGTCTTACTGCATACTACAACACTGGTTAAAACAAACAGCTTGTTAAATAAATACGTTGTTTTGTTGTATCATAGTATCACAATAGAATACTAGGCTATTGAACCAGTAGGACTTTCTAAACCTAGCCTCACTTCCCAATGAAATTTGGTAGGTATTGATTCCCAAGGATTTTGTGGGGGTATTTATACTTGGGCAAGGCTGGCTGAGCATTTACAAACTCAGAATAAATGTCCAGCCTAATGGTTGATCACATCTGCTTATCAGATATGCCCACTAGCCATAGAGTCCTTATTTAGGGGTGATCCAGGAGCAATGTTTGGTTAAGTGGCTTACTCCAAGAGTTATCATTAGAGAAATATGGATTAGGAATTAACGTCCAGCACTGATGCAGGGTATAGGTCTAGCAGCAGATAGTCTTAAACCTCTGCATGAAACTGCCAGACAGAGGACAGGATGAGGAGGGCTAATTCTTATGCCAGAGTTTGAGTAGCAATGCCAGTATTATTTGGTGGCTGAGCGGTGGGATGGGGAAAGGGTGGAAGTGGCCATAGCCTAGCTCTTCTTTCATAGAGTTTGGAGGTGGAATGCAGGACAGGCTTGCATTAACCACCTTCTGTTTGAGGCAACTGATTTACTACTTGCCGGCCAGCAGTGTAGCTGGGTGGGGTTGGAGGATGAAAAGCTGCCCCTGTGGTTTGAATGTGCAGGAGCATGCTTGAATGTGATAGCATTATTACATGATTTCCCCCAAATCACTAAACCTTATAAAATAAAATCAGCTGGGGCATTTTTACATCTTTCCCCTCAAAACTCTAAACCATGCATAAACCAATACTTGGAACATATAAAGGCCTTATCTGTCTCCTCAGTCTTGCCGATTGTTGACAGATGAGATCCAATTAACCTCAAGGCATTGTTTAAGATGAAGGATAACATTGTGTTATCTTCTGCTGCATTGGGAAAAGGGAATAACCAGACAGTTTTAAGTCAGGCAAGTTTGGTGGCTAGGGATTGGTAGGTGCCCAAAATAAACTCACACACAAAACTAATCTCATAACATAACTTGTTTTTTTTTTTTCTGCACTGCAGAATGTCTATCTCATCAGTCTGTAGTTTATATATTATTTTGAAGACAAGCATTAAAAACAACGAATCAGAATTCAAAGTACTACTCAGAATGGTATTACTTATGTCTCCAATCAATGTTTTAGTATTTATAATCTGTTTGCCCTGTGATATTCTTCCACCCTACAGATTTCAGCAAATATCACAGGTCAGTTGAGATATTCACCTTTAACGTTCACCCCATTCTATGTTTAAGTAAAGTGAGATCGCGGCCAAGCATTTTCGGCCTTTAGGCTGTTTGATATTTAGTCTATTCGATGTTCTAATATAGACCCTTCTTGCAGACCTCCATGGTGGCTGCACACTGATCAGTGCTTGATTTCAGCTCTTTCCCATGGAAAAAAAGAAACTGAGAGATAAGGCCCAGAAACTCTGCAAGTTTTAGTAAATTCAGTTACTGGTTAGTAAGTAAACTACCTGGATGCCAGCTAAGAAGAAATTTAGAGAGCCTTAAAGAAAAGCAGCAAGAAAAGGCAAAGAGAAAATAATTGACTGGGAAGAATCCTGCAGCTCTGCAAAAAACAGTTCAAGCTCCAGGTTTGATGCAAGACGTTGCTTCCAGTAATCTAGAAGAAAACGTAAAGCAAATGTGCTCAGAACTGATTGAAGTAAATAAAACACTGAAGGGATATATCAACTCAAATAACAAAAGGCTGGAAAAATGGAAGAAGATTTAAACAACTATTCAGGTGAACAGATAAAACTGCACAAATCAGAGATCAAAATGAAGGAAAGGCTGGTTGAGTATGAGACTACACAAGAAAAGCTTTTCAAAAAATGGTACAGTTAGAAGACACAACACAGAGAAAACCTGAGATTTTCTGCTGTACCAGAGAAACTGGAAGGAACAGACTGCATTATTTTTATGAAAGGACAAATAAGCAAGTAGACTGGTGTTCCACAGCAGGATTTAATTAGAAGTGCACATCATGTGTATGCCCCTAACCTAGCCATGAGATAGCAGCCAAGACCTATGTTAGTAAAGATGCAATCATACCAGCAGAAAAAAAATGATTCTGACAGAACTGTGGCAAAAGGGCAAAGTATTAAAAAATTGGACTCAGTAAAATGTTGATGGTAAATGATTATTCACTGTACACTAGGCAATAGAGAGGCAAATGTATACCAGCACTCAGGGAATGCCAAGAGGCAGGTATGAGATTCAAGCTGCTGTACCCAACTGTCTTCAGAATATTTTTTTCCTGGTAGATCCAAGTCATGTTTGATGTAGAACAGGCTAAGGAGGAATTACACAAGTTTGTCAAACAAAAATTGAGACATCAAACAGAAAGGAACTCTGCTTCTCATTCTGCTGATAATAAAGCTTATGTAGAGACTTTGCCAGTGAAACTCTTTCCAGTGTTCCAAAGGAAAATGTTTAAGAGGCAGAAAAAAGCACAGGAGTTGACTAATAGAATCAAGAGTAACTTGGACTTGAACTAGAGTCTGGGGTTGGGAGAAGGAGAAGACTAGCAACATTTAAATTAGTGAATAAATGTGAGACTATAAAGCATCAGTCACATCTGCGAAATATGACTTTTACAAGAAAAAGTGGAAAAATCAGACTTTTGTTTACTTCATTAAACCTGTTGGGGGACTGAAATAAGTATGTCCCACTTTGTCATAAATGTTTGGAAAGACACTGAAGGGAAGGAGAAAAAAAAGGAAAAGTAACTAAGTACAATAGTTTTTGTTAACAGTATTTGTATCAGACATTTCATGTTTCAAATTGCATATTATATATTAAAGTATTTTCAGTTATTGTTATATATGATTAAGATACTAAAGCAAACACGTGCCTTTTTTCTTTTATAGTTCTAAGAAATGTGAGTGGCTGGATAAAAGACATGTTTAATATACTATAATGTTGAGTTCCTGAAGTGGGGAATGTGGTGTAAAAATAGTAGTTGATATGCTCTCTCTTACTTTTGCATAGGTGAATGCATGGATAAAGGCCTTTGGCTTAATCTAATTACATTGTTTTAATGTAAGCAAGTAAATAAGTTTTCATTTGGCAAATAAATGTTCAGTGTAAGTTGAGAGGTTTGCAGAGATGTACATTTGTTACTTTTATTTCCATGGAGAAAATCTAATTATAGGGGAAGCAATAAAAGCAAGACCACTTTTTAAGGCTCAAGGTTAATGTTTTCTGAAAGCATATAAGCTGCTTTTCACATCTGCGAGGGGAATGAAGTTAAGAAAGAAGACAGTTATTTTAGAACTATTAGAGAAGATAGAAATTTCTTCAGAAATTATAGTTAGGGAATGGAATAAAATGAAAGTGGGTTTTAATATAAGAAAGAAAGAAAAAGTGATGAGGCTAAGAAGTAACATTAATTATTTACAGGTGCTGACAAGAAAAGTCAAAATTGAATAGTGCTAAAGGGAAAATAAGGTAGTATCTGGATAATATGTACAAACTTAAAAAGATTGCTATTAAGCAATTGCTTTTTGATAATAACTTCTGAACACAAAAACTGTCAGCACAATGACTTCGGCAATAGAAAACAGAAAGGGTTGATGCCAAACTTAGGGAGCCTATAACAAGAAAAATAAACAGACATCCTGTAGAGGTATTAGAGATATTTTAGAAATGTTATGAACACTTGTATTAAGCAGAAGAATTTGGAAGTCAAGAAAAGTACAAATGGAAATATTTATGGAAGACTTAAGTATGCCAAGGTTAGAGGTAGAGAGGCCTCAACAATTAACAGTTAGGCAGAAGGAGATATGCTAAAAACTGTGATGTATAATCAATTGCCAGAAGGTCTCTGGAAATAGATAGTATTTATTACTCTGGAAGTTTGGAAGCTGGAAGGGGACAATGTGATAAAGATCTGGAAGGTTTTGTTTAACAGTATTTTAAAAGGAAGGGAAGCACCAACATCTTGGAAGAAAGCTATGGTAGCTGTAATATCTAAAGTTAATAAAGATCAATCAGATTCAGCATCATATAGGCCCAGTTCAATTTTAAACTATGATTATAAAGTGTTTCTGTCTTTAATAGCTGAAATAATGGCAAATATGTTGCCAGTATTGATAGATGTTGACCACTGTGGTGGCTTTTTGGAGGGGGGCAAACAGTTGTCAACATTAGTAGAGCAACTGTGATCTAGAGGGAAGCAGAATATAAGAATGTACTGCTGTTATTGGTGGATTTAGTAGATTAAGCTGGGATGCTATGAGTAGGGCAGTGGAAGCATTTGCATCCCCTGATACAACAATAAAGTTAAATAGGAGGATATATGATGGATTGGAGGCAAAAATTAAAATGGGAAGGTTTCTCTCTGATAAATTGTGTCTGAAGATAGGAAGCAGGCTGGGTTATCCTGTTTCCCCTTTGTTGTTTGCGTTATATTTGGAGCCATTGGCAAAGAAAATAAGAGACTCAAAAATTAGCTGTGGTGCAGCAGTTAGCATTGTTGCTTCTTAGCAAGAGGTTCTCTGGTTCAGTTCTTGGCTAGGGTGTCTTCTGTGCAGAGTCTGCATGTCCTCTCTGCAGTCACATGGGTTTCCTCTGAGTGCTCCGGTGTCCTCCCACATTCCAAAGACATGCAGTAGGTGGATTGGATACTAAATTAGCCATAGGTGAGAGTGTGTGTGTGCAAGTGATTGGTACAAATGAACTATTGCGGCAGGGCTAGCCACCTGTCGGTGTAAACTTTGGCTCAAGATGATTGCCACTGCTGAAGTGACACCCCAAAAATGGGAAAAGGGGATGAGGATGGATGGATGAACTGGTATAATAATCAAGAAAAGTTAGCGTTTTTTGCAGATGATATTATTTTGTACCTAATAAAAACAGAAAATGACATATCAGTGTTGTGAAACATTCAGTGACAGTTTCATGTTTTTTGGGAGGGTATAAAACTAATGCAGACATAGCAAAGGCTACAGCTGTAAACTATGTACCCACAAATGAATTGGTTCAGCAATACCTATTTTTCTGAGGACACGATAGATTGCAGTATTTAGGAGTATAGGTAAAAAAAGATTCTATTATGGCAGTTAAGAATATGTGAGAAGTGACTAAACGAAAGATAATACAAAAACTGAGAAACCCTCTTGTTTATGGATATGGTTAGCAGTATACAAGAAGTGAAAATGTTTTTAGTCCCTTTAGTTTTATATACAGATCAGGTATATTTATGTAAACCAGAAGAGAAGGTTGTGGACCGTAATGTATAGAGCTGAAGGATTTTATCTGGGAGGGAAAGAGGGCAAGGTTCAAGTGGGATAAGTCGGTCTAGAACAGGGTGGTTTAGCATTACCTGATTTGAAGGGATTTTTTAGAACTGCACAGTTAAGGTTGACATATATAACACAAGCAGGAAGTTATGATTCAAAGTGAAAAGGGATGATGATGAAGCAGGGGGGGATTCAAAGAATAAGACGAGAATGGGATTTTGGATGCAGATCCTTAACGAGTGTAACAGTAGCCATACAGAATATTTGTATTTTTTACATATGCCTTTCATTTATATTTTGTTAAAAAGATCACAGTTCTTACTGTAAGTGCTATTTCAGCAACTCCATTGTAACTCTTGTGCAAATTACTGTAACAATTTTTGCAATTCTACATATGTTTTCTTTTATATATATATGTAATATTTGTACTGGGTTAAATGTTATTATTAAACATTACAGGGGCTTTCCTCCCCAGGCCTCCACTGAAAATGGGTTTTTGACATAGTCAGACTTTCCCGGTCACCAAAAGTCAACCAATAAATAAATAAATATATATTTATATAGCAAAAAACTACGCCAACACAAGAATAGAGAAAGGAGAGTCTGACAATAGGGGTGATTGAAGTTTAGGGTACAGAGAATTGCAAGAGGGGGCTGGAATTTACTGGAGAAAACTGGCAAATGAACCAAAGTATTAGGAACAAACAACTAGAGAGGGGAAGGTAATAGAATGGGAAGACGCCAAGAAGGTGTTTGGACTGCAGGTTACAGACTGCCTTCCCTATCAAGTACTGATATTAGAGCACAGGCAAAGAGAAAGGTATAGGGGAATCCTAAGTGAAAGACCTGCTCTGTTAAAAACTTTAGTTGAATCAAGAACAGAAGCTGCTGTTAAAAAAGGGATAATTAGTAGGTTGTATAAAATATTGCACAATAATTATAGGAATTAGTCAGTGGTCAGAAAATATTGAGAAGAGATATTGGATAAGCAATTCACACGGAAACAATAGCAGGACATGTTTGTGGTTTCCAAACATGCAACAAAGTCTAGAAGATTTAGGATTTTTGCTTGAAAGTGTTTTCATAGGTATTTTTGTAGTTCAAGCAGACTCCAAAGAATTTTTCCTCAGGTAGATGGCAGATGTTGCAAGAGTAATGGAGAAGAGCTGGTAACTTATATTTTGGGAGTGCAGTGAGTTGGCAGACTTAAAAAAAAATTCCTATTGAGTATAGGAATATTAGGTGAGCAAATGAGTGTAGCCAAGGAAATTATTTTTTTTTCAACTAGGATATAGTATCCAATTGCCTACACACAGTAAGACCTTGTTAAGTTTGATTCTTATGGCTGCCAAAAAGCAATTAATAGGAAATGGAAATCAAAGTCTAAACCAACTGTACTTGAAGTAGTCAGTATTGTAACAGAGAGAAAAAAAAACTGGAAGTGGGATCTTTAGAAAAGGGTAGGAGCAAAATGCATAGAAAAAAAATGGAAATAGAGGGAACCATACATGCAGAATAATGTTGTGGAGGAGGGGTGAGGTTTAAGGGAAGGCAGAAATTGAGCAATTTATGTAATGTTGGATTCATAATAATTGTATAAAAACTTGTATGTGATGTATTATGTTTGTAACTGTGAACATGTTAACATTGTTTGTTTTCTTTTGTATAAATGTATGTTTGCCTGTGTTTTAAGTGATAATTCAATAACATTTGTTAAATAAGAATCAATCAGAGGAGGTTAGAAAAGACTGACAAGGGAACAATGGGAGGACGTATGTATGGTTCTCAAGTATGCAACACAGTCTAGAAGGTTTACCATTTTTGCTTGTAAGTGTTTGCTTAGGTGTTTGTATACCCCAAACAGACTCCAAAGAATTTTTCCTCAGGTAAATGGCAAATGTTGGAGGTGTGATGAGGAAGAAAGAGGTAGCTAGGAATGAGTGTTTTAGTATAATGAGTTATCAGATTTTAAAAATTCTTTACAGAGTACTCTGTCAGGAATATTGGATGAGCAAATGGGTGTAACTAAGAAAATGCTTCTTTTGAGCTCAGACACAGGATCTGAATTGCCTAGATGGGCTCCGTTGGTTTGGCCAACAGAGAGTTTGGTTGACATCTGTTTAATCAACTGCATTTGATTGACTATACAGTTATTTGTCAAGTGTGCGAGATCGACATTCCCTGGGTAGGGGAATATTTTGTATTTTGTTTCCCCAGGGATTGAGCTATCTCGGAGTTAGTATATATAATTAGCAGGAAGTGTGGGGATGTTCATGTTTTTTTTTTTTTTTTGAAGTAATATTTGCATGCTCCAAGAAGCAACTTCTGAGCATGTGTACTAGGAAGTCGACATTTCCATTTTTGATACAGAGCGGTTTACCTTCAGGATGTCAACATTTGTGTTAGTCAACCAACTGAAGGTAAATTGCCTAGACATAGTAAGGCCTTGTTGACTTTATTCTGGTGGCTGCTAAAAAGTAATTACTAGAAAATGGAAATCAGAGTCTAAGCCAACTATATTTGAAGTACTGAATATTTTAACAGAGATAAGAACTGAAAGTGAGAAATTTTAGAGAAGGGAAGGGGAAAATTGCATAGAAATAAATGGAAATTATGGAAACAATACATGCAGATGAGGACAGTTGTTTAAGGGAGGGCAGGAATTGTGCACTTTATGTAATATTGGAAAGATGATAGTTACAAAAAAGAACATATGTGAAGTATGTAACTGGGAACGTTAATATGCTTTTTCTTTTATATTAATGTATGTTTGCCTATGTCTTAAGTGATAATGTAATACATGTGCTAGGGGGGGTGTATCTACCACTGCCACCATGGTAATGGTAATTTTTTCAGGGCATATACAGACGTGGATTTGGGTTGGGTGGTACTACAGGTTGTTACAATTCCATGTATGCACACTTCAGCCAAAAGACAGGAGGCTGGGCAATGACAGAACCAATTTTGAGCTCTACCATGTTCGTGATGTGGCTGTGGGGTGGGGGGGCATTGAATAATTCTCTGTCCCAAGGACAATTAGGGTCTGGTCCTTAAATGTGAGCAGCCTGTTTCTCAGAGACACATCCCTTTTTTATTTTGGATCCCCACAATCTAGATTGTTTAGTTTACTTATGATAACTGCCAAAAATATATTACTAAAAAATGAAATCTAACTAAACCTATGTTTTCAGAGTTAGTTTTGCTTATGGATTCTTTTTCTAGTGTGAAATTGGCAATGTCTCCTTCCAGAGATAAGGTGAAAGATGCAGGTAAATGGACTCAATGGACCAAATTTACTCTTGTAAGTCAGAAGATTTTAAACAGAAATACATATAATTTAGTTTAGGCCTGGCATTGTTGCTGATTAATTTTAATGTGAACTTTATGTTTCTATTCTTTTAAGATTGTTCTTATGGTTTTAAGATTTTTTTTATCAAATGTACCTTTAATAAAGAGTTATTTTATGATAAAAAAAATGTGGGCAACCTGGTGCGGGATGTTAAAACCAGGATCTCAGACCACTGGGATGAGGGTGTGCCCTAAACCCTGTAGTAATGTAAAAGCTGAGAGATAGGGTAGGGTTCAAGTAGCTGAATTACAGATATCTCTGGTCAGCTGTCACACCAGGCAGAAGGCAACCTTCACAATCCTGTAAGTAAATGAGTTAAAGATCCAGTGGGCTGAAGATGAGCAGACAGGGAAGCAAAAAGATTAACAAAAGAGGTTTAACAGTGTTACTTTAACCAGGGAAAAGTAGTAAGTAAATTATTTGTTTTGCTCAATGGATATCTTAAAGGGATGTCATATTAATAGTGCAACAAAACATTGAACCAAGTATCTTGCCAAGCTAATACACTATGAAATTTTGCTAGTAGCTCAAAGATATGTAGTGCCAGTGACATAACAGAAGGCGTGAATAAGGTCATCCCAGGATGAGTACCATAGCTTTCATTCCCTTAAGGGTATAGTAGAATCTTTTTGGTTTGAATTTGTGATGTGGAAGGCATACTTGGGAAGAAACCACTGCCAGCTACGTATTTAAGGAGAGATGGGAACTCAAATAGAATGTGTAAATAGTTCTCTGGTTCCTAATCTAC
Organism: Protopterus annectens; assembly: GCF_019279795.1. Lineage (NCBI taxonomy): Eukaryota > Metazoa > Chordata > Ceratodontiformes > Protopteridae > Protopterus > Protopterus annectens. The sequence continues at coordinate 1,950,313,205 of NC_056726.1, forward strand.
TGCAGATGTCCCTTCTCTGAAACGCCATTGTCAGCATTTACTGAATCTGTATTAAATTAACTGGCTTTTATAATCAAATCTCTTTAACAAGTTATCATAAGTAGATCCACACATCCATCTGGAGTTCCTGCTGCACAAAGTTCAGGAAAGACCTCCTAAACTAATCTCTGTAAAATTTTAAGGTGGTTGCGGTCTCACACCTATTATTGTTATTAAAATTCTTTTATTTTTGTGGTATTATTTACACGAAATATTACAGATTTATGCAGGATGTTATTTTTAATTATGAGAGGTTGAAGTTTTAAGAATGTAAACATTTTGTGTTACTTAATTTTTGATTTATAGCAATTGTTAAGTTGAAGTTTCTTAAAGTGAAGCCAAAGGCCAAAATGCAGGGCTTTAATAGAGGAAAACTCTCATTTACAAAACTGCATTTTCTGTTAAGGGAGAGACTGCAGTATGCTATTTATGTCAACAGGTGTTTATTTTTTTAAATGAATACTGCTTCCTCCTTTTTACAAATTAAAATTCATTTATGCCTCTGCGCTTCATGTTATTACTTTAGCTACATACACACACATGCTTGTAAAGTTGTACTTCCATGTCAATACTGTCAAGTCTGCTTGGGAAATCTAAAGCTATCAACAAGATGGACAAAGCTCAACTTTGCTATGACTGCTTTGCCAGAGACCCCATAACTGTCTGGAACAAATTGTCATGGCCACATGCCACTGTTAGAGGAAATCCAAGCAAAACTTCAGGGCATTCCTTCCTCTCAGGATGTCTCAGACACAGAGCTGGATAATGGTGAAATAGGGCCCTAGGCAGGGTAATGGACTAGAGCCTCCCCCGCTGCCAGTCGGTTGTCCCTTTACTTGGCTCTCAGCAGTTACCATAAACACTGTTCAGATTTGTCAGTGTACACACTATTTTCTTCTTTACTTTTACAGTGATTACAGAGATTTTGATTTAATTTAAAATTTTTATTTCAGGTATTATATCACAAAGAAGGCCATTTGCTAAACAAATCAGTCTCACACTGAAAACAAGTTTAACATGAACAGCAGTAAACTTCTCTTCCCCCTGAAACTCACATTCACTGAACATGCATCTGGCCACTGGCAGATTGTGTAACCTGGAATACAGGCTGTTTTCCAACCATGGATCCCCCGCACATACTTTTAGGACCATACATAAATGCATATGTTTTGATTCACCTTCCTGATGGCCTTAAATTTTGTTCCATTTTAATACAGCACAGTTTGTTAGTGTGTTTTAAATTTGTAGTTTTGAATACTTTTTCCGGTAAGCAGTAAAACAAAATGTATGAACCAATGACAAAAGTACCCATTTCAGATCATACTGTAAGACTCAAACATGTGTACCTCAGTTGAAATAGAAAAGCATTTATGAGAGCATAAAAAAATATTAACCAACTGATAACATATGCTAGGTCAATATACATGCATAATCTCAGCAGAAGTAAAAGTCATTTTAATAATTTCACATTAAAGAGAACTATTACTAATGCAGATGTTGCTGCCAGCACACAACTTTGCATTTCAGTGCTTCATGGACAAATGTAATATATGCTGTCCTTGGAAGGATAAATTGCCTATGTTGCATTAGTAAATTGGTGTGTAGGTGATATTGCCATAACATTTCTTGAACTAGATCAGCTGTACAATAAGGAATGACTGGCAAATACTAACAGGTTCATAGTATGCAAGGCATGCAGCCCTGGAGGCCATTAAGGAGCCTATTCCAAGTTCCCAAATGCTCCCCAGCACTGTCTGATTAAATGACTGTGAAATGATTCAAACCCTGCACCCTTGCCACAGGATGCAACTCAATAGTAGTCTCATGATTTTCTCTAGCCTTATATATAAAGCTATGGAGTCCATTACTCAGACTTCATTAATGTAGACTTTGAAATCTCTCAACCCTGGACCATTATCAGTTTGCCTTTGTTAAAGAAAGATCCTGCCTCTTTAGCTTCATTAATTTATTTGAAAAAGTAACTGAAGCAGTGGATTGTGATTATGTAGTACATACAACATACCTAGACCTGGCCAAGGCCTTTGACAGTATTCCCCATGCAAGCAAATTGATAGACTTGCAAATCTCAATATAAATCCTTATAGTGTGCGATGGATAGCTAACTGGTTGTCTCAGAGAACCCATGTGTTAGAGTAGCAGGTGCCACTTCGGAAAGCAAAAGCATTACCAGTGGTGTACCATAGGTCTCTGTTTTGGGCCCACTCTTATTTGACTTATATTTCTCAGACCGTTAGGCCAGCACTTCTTGCCTATGATTAACTAGATTTGCAGATAACTATGGTTTACTATCAATATGTTGAATGTGCATTGTGTGCAATATAGTTGTGCAGGAGTCGGAATGCAGAAAACCATTTGGGAGATGGTTGCAGTGTCGACTCCGGAAGACCGAAGACTGGGATAGTGCGTATCGAGAGATTTACACTTTTCCGCACTGTAGTGCGATCTCAGAGTTGGAATATATAAGTGCAGGGGGTCTTGCCCCCCTGCAAAAAATGACCGTTCATGCATTGTAGTATGGACACCAGAGTGCAGGAGTCGAATTTGACTTTGAATACTTTGGTGTCCGATCTTTCATCCTGTTTACTATTGTGAACATAGAATATGTAAACTGCATTTTTGATAGGTTTACAGTGTGATGTTCGATGTTTCAATAGTAAACCGATAACTGTACATTGGCTGTTCTTGCTTGATCTTCAACTGACTCACAATTGCTCAAACAAAGCTTAGACCATGTTAGCAATTGGTGCAAGGACAATGGTCTCAAATTAAATGTAAAAAATGCAGCATTTTGGTAAACAAAACAGTTTCACTTAACATATAGCAGAGGCATCCCTCTAACCAGACTCTGTTGTAAGGGATCTGGTTACTCTTGTCGAGAATTCATTATCATTTGATCATTATGTCACCATAGTATTTAAGAAAAGGAATAGCTCTTTAATAACACATAGACTTGTTCATTTGCACTCTGTTCTAGTCAAACTGTTGTAGTCCAAGCACAGTGTATTTCACACCTGTGTGCCTGCAAAAAACAAGCTAAATAATAAACACACAATCAACATTCAACAGAACAAGGAAACTAATGATCACATTCAAATCACAAAGCTTATAAGATGATCTTGTTTATTACAATCAATTTTCGTCCTCTGTACTATAAGTACTCTGGTTCAAAGGTAGATGCTAGACTTGAAGTCTGCGTAGGTCCATTGAGGAGCCTAGCCCAAATTTCCAGTTGCCCAAGGCATTTTCTGATTAAGTGAATTGAAGGGCAAGGCATAAACATCAGAGATGTTCAGCAAAACTGGAGAAAGATAAGAGCAGACTACTCTAAATCACTTAAAAAGTTAACATAACAACAGGATTTGCATTAATAAGAAGTTATGTACTTACCATAACATTCCATGTGAGTTGTTATTCTCGCTTTCATTATTACTGATGGGTTCGAAGCCGACCATCGGCTCCAATTCGGCCAAATAGCAAAGCTCGAGGTCTCAAAACAGCTCGAGGCCAAAGCCATATCCCACAATGCACCACTACATTCCCCAAATCTTGTTTGTTGCCAACTAATGAAGAAAACTATACCAATTTTCAGAGGAACAAAGTCCAGGGAGGACACCCTCCAGGAAAACCAAAACCAGTGTGAAACCTCTCGTGCTTCCAGACATAGGAATGGGGAAGGAGGGAGGGTAATAATAATGAAGGCGGGAGTAACAACTCACATGGAATGTTATGGTAAGTACATAACTTCTTAATGTGAAGTTGTTTAATCTCGCCTTCATTCTTACTGATGGGTAGCATCCCCAGCACCACAATCTTGGGTGGCTCATGGGAGTACTTGTTTCAGGACAGCAGATGCAAATGAAGGTCTGTCCCTAGAAGCCTTGTCCACTTTGTAATGAGAAACAAAGGTATGTGGATTCGACCAGGTAGCAGCTGCACAAATAGAATCTATGGGCAACCTGGTCAAGAAAGCTGCAGAAGTAGAAACTGCACTTGTAGAATGAGCCATTACCTTATTGTGTAATGCAATACCTGCTTCACTGTAGGTAAAGGAGATACAATCAGAGAGCCATTTCAATAAGGTAGTTTTTGAGACAGATGCACCTTTTCCTGAATCTGAGAAGGAGACAAACAACTGATCAGTCCTTCTGAGATCTTTTGTTCTATCCAAATAAAAACGAAGTTGACAATGCACATCAAGTTTGTGAAGCATATACTCCAATTTGTTTGAGTGGTTGGGAAAGAAAACGGGCAACTCAATCGTTTGATTTAGAGTGATATCCGAACATACTTTGGGTAGAAATGATGGATTCATCCTGAGGGAGACCCTGTTTTTATGAAATTCTGCATGCTGACGTAATAGCCACCAAGAAAATGGTTTTCCAAGAAAGATACTTCAGCTCACAAGAAGAGGCAGGTTCAAAGGGCAGAAGAATAATTTTGGATAAGATTAGATTTAAGTTTCAGGGAGTAGTTGGAGATCTGATCAGTGGTTTTAAGTGCATCGTACCCTTCAAAATAGCCTTAGCCAGCTTATGAGGCATGATACCAGTTTCGGATGCACCTAAATGAAAATTGGAAATAGCAGCGAGTTGGACTCGAATGGTCTCTGCCGCAGCTCCTTCATTGAACAGTTTCATCAGGAATTCCAGTATATCAGATATAGTAGCTTGGAAAGGGTCAATGTTAGTCTGTTGTGCCCAGATGTAAAACCTTTTCCACTTACTGAGGTAAAGTTTCTTAGTAGAAGATTTGTAAGACGACAAAGGATATGTCGCGCTTCTTCTCATAAATTCTGGAACCTGGCCATTCTGGGAATTGGAGCAGCCAAGCTGTCAGTTTGATGGACTGAAGAGAGGGATGAAGAGCTCCTGACAGGTGGGTCAACAGATCCGGCACTGGGTCCAGGATCCAAGGCTCCTCTAGTAGATGAGGCTTCAGAAAGGGGAACCAAATCTGACGAGGCCAATATGGGGCAATCAAGATAAGTGTCCTGCCCAGAAGACTGGCTTTCTGCAATACTTTGGTAATCAATGGAAAAGGGGGGTGCATAAAAGAGTCCCAAAGGCCAGTCGTGGACAAGTACATCCCTCGGGAATTGACCCTGTTGAGGGATCAGGGCAAAGTAGTTGCTGCACTTGGAGTTCGTGGGGTGGCAAAAAGATCGCAGCAAGGCTGGCCTCATCTGCGGAAAATCATTTCCGCTATTTCGCTCTTGAGAGACCACTCGTGAGGTAGCAAAATAGCTCTGCTGAGTTTGTTTGCTATTACTTTGGATTTCCCCAGGATGTGCATTGCAGTCAGAAAAAGCTGGGTGGACTGTGCTCAATTCCATAATCTCAGAGCCTCTCGACACAGGGGGTAGGATTTGGTTCCTCGTTTGTTGATGTACCAGACTACTGACATGTTGTCCCACTGGATTGCAGTCGTGCCAAGGGGAAGAAAGTCTTGAAAGGCCTGCAATGCTAGAAGAACCGCTCTCATCTCCAGGACGTTGATGTGCAAATGAGCCTCGTGAGTCTGCCAAGTACCTTGGGCTGTCCGTCCCTGATAATGCCCCCCACCCGATCAGGGAGGCATCCGTGGTTACCATTGCACCTGGAGAGGGAAGAACAAATGGGCGGCCCATAGTCAATGTCTCCGACGTTAGCCACCAGCGAAGCTCTTTCCTGCAAGAGTCTGTAATCAAGACTAGATGATTCAAGAGTAATTCCTGAAAGATCCATTGCGTGAATAGCAGCCATTGAAGAATGTGCATGTGGGATCTCGTAAGGGGTATTGCAGTGATTGCTGCTGCCATCATGCCGAGCAGTTTGAGAATCTGTGATGCCTGTACCTTCCACTATGACAGCAGATCCACAATCTGTTGTTGGAGGACAATAACTCTTTTGGGAGGGAGCTACAGGGACATGCTGATCATGTCTAAGTCTGCTCCTATAAAGACTGTACACTGCGATGGCAATAAGGCAGACTTTTCTAAATGTATCATAATGCCCAGCTGTGAACATAGATCCCTGGTGTAGCGTCCCTTGCCCGAATAAGCTGATGCCTGGTGGGGGTGGTAAGGAGCCAGTCGTCCAAGTTAGGAAACACCTGGATTCCTGAATGTCTCAAGTAAGCCATGACCACTGCCATGCATTTGGTGACACTCTGGGGGCTGTAGTGAGACCAAAGGTCAGTGCCCGAAACTGGAAATGACTGGCTCCCATACAGAAGCACAGATGATCCCTGGATAGCCTGGCCATTTTGATATGGTAGTACGCATCCTGTAGATCGATAGAGCACATCCAATCATCCTTCCCTAAAAATGGGAGAATGGACTGAAGCGTGACCATCAGGAACTTCATCTTCACCACATATTTGTTGAGCCTGCTGAGGTCCAGAATAGGTCTTCAGTCCCCTGTCTTCTTTGGTGCCAAAAAGAACCTTGAGTAAATTCCGGATCCCTGCTGGTCTGCTGGGACTGGCTGGATGACTCTTTTTTGCAATAGTTTCTGGACCTCTACGGATGCTATATCCCGTAGACTGGGTGGAATGTCTGGGATTCCTTTTGTTGGTCTGGGGTAAGAGTGAAAAGGGATGGAATATTCTCTGGATGTAATGTTTTGTACCCACTGGTCTTCTGAGATATTTAGTCAGGTGCCTAGGTACAAAGACAAATGTCCCCCGACTGCCTCTAAAGCAGGACAGTCGGGCCTCCTTTCAGGAGCGCTGATAGGGTTTCCCAAGGAACTGATCCCTGTCACCCTGGTTCTCTGGACGTGGGCATCATCTTCCACCATTGCCTCTCCCTCTGCCCCTGGAGGTGGCTTCACCTTGTGAGTTCATAAAGGCTCCTTGGGTCTTACGTAACCACATTTTCCCACCCCATTGGCCTTTTGGATAAGGTCTAGTAGGGGTAGAAAATCGGACTCCAACGGCAGATAGAGTCATCTTGCTCACATCTGGTGAGAGTCTCTTTTACTTTTGGTCCAAATAAGGAGGAACCATCGAAAGGGGCGTTAACAAACAACGACTTAAAAGGTTCTGCAAATGAACATAAGCGCATCCAGGAATGTCTCCACAGAGCGATTCCTGTACCCGCAGCCCTACTCATTTCATCAGCTATGTAAGACACAAGATGCATGGACGAGTTTGTAATGTAGTTGATGGTAGCAAGCTGAGACATCACCTTGTCCATCACCGAGTCGGCTACTGTACCCTGGAGAATATCTTTAAGCTCCTTGAGGAGATCTCTTTGTAGATGTGTGAAGTGGGTCAGGTAGTTCAATGACCGAAGTGCAAAAGTTGTAGAACTGAACATGCGCTTCCCGAATCTGTCCATTATCCTAGACTCTCTATTAGAAGGATGGACAGACGTAGAAGTCTCTGACATCTCCTTTTTAGTGGCTGCCGCCACCACCATGGCATCAACTGGTATGGGTCTAGATAAAAATGCCTTGTCATGAGGTGCTGATATGTACTTGTTCTGTCTTCTAGGAACAGGCTCCATAGAATCTGGTGGCTCCCACGCCCTTCAAGACAAAAGGTCCATTAACTCATCAAAGGGCGGAGACATCCAAGAGGTGGAGGGTCGGGACCCGAAAGCCTTCAGGAGCACCGATTAATCCTCGGTAGGGTTTTGGGGCTGTCAGTCCCCCCTCTGCTTAAGGATCTCAAGGATATCCCCGAAGGAAATATACTCAGAGGGGGACTCTTCAGATTCCTCCAAATCGGTGTCCGACGTGATGGATTTCTGAGGGGAATCTAGATGTCTCCTCTTTACATAGCCTCTTCCTAGGAACCTTCTCAGTGGAAATCCGTGGAGAGGCCTCAGAAGAGCAGGGCTCCCCCAAAGAGGCGTCCTGAGGCTCTGGGTTCCTATGCTTTTGGTGAACCTGTGGTTGCAGAGAAGAAGCCTTTTGGGAGGAGGTGGCCATATCAAAGGTTGTGGAAGTCCTGGGGGACAAAGCCCTCTTCATGGCATTGAAGGCCCCATGGCTTCGATACGAGGAAGTACCCAGGTCCGAAGACACCGAAGACTCCTCCCACACCAAAAGCGCTGGCTCCAAGCCCGAGGTAGGAGCTGAACTCATCCGTGCTGAAGCCCCAAGAGGAAGAATCAGAACCGATGTATCAGTTCGACCACCCCCCGGAACCGACAGGAGAGTGTCGGCTCCCAGATTACACCGCCGGAGCAGAGGATATCACGGTGGTCGGTACTGAAAGATCAGAAGTGATTGTCAGCACCGACGGTTCCACCAACAACTGAATGACGCCCTCCAGCTCTGAAGTCTCGATTCGAGTCGGAGGAGGAGCAACCACAACAACAGGAGCGGACTTTGTCGGTTCCAAAGCTGCTGGAGCCGAAACCGACAGAATTTTGGCAAGAGCAGGATCCTGCAAAAGTCTTCACACCACTCGGTCCACATCCAAATCGAAGAGTCTGGAAGCCCAAGAGGAGACCGCAGATGGAGCCGATGACTCCAGAATTGGGGATCTCATAGTAGGAGACTGGTGACCAGCTCCTACCAGCAACCTGAACGGTCAGCTCCGATGACACTGGAGCCGAGACCATAGCCTTTTTAGAAATTTTTGAAGATACTGACACCGAAGAGCCCTTCAATGTTGAGCCGGATGAAGATACTGGAGAGGAGGGTTTTGGTTGACCGGGAGCCGAGTCTAGGTTGAATTGAAAAGCCGACTTGATTAAGCCTCGCTCCACTAATTTGCACTTCCTCTCAGCTAGCACCCTGGAATTAAAGCCATGGAAAATCACGCAGACCTCTTGTAAGTGTACCTCACCCAAACAGTACATGCAAGTAGAGTGCCCATCTGTAATGGACATCTTCTGCTTACATTTTGGGCACCTCTTAAAACCAGATTTAACCTTCTCTGACATGCTTAGAAAATACACAACCACCACTTAAGAAAAGTAAGCCTAACCGGCTAAGAGTAAGAAGGCAGCTACTTTAAGACTGTAAGGAAGCTCATCAGGCTAAGAAAACAGAAATGAGCCTAACCAGCTAATTAAGGAAGGCAGCTAACTTCAAACTGTAAAGAAGCCCCACAGGCCAATGAAAAGAAAAGGGCCAAAAAATGGCCAAAGCCTAACTGGCTAACAACAGAAAATGCACCAAAAACTGCAAAGCCTAACTCAGCTTGGGATAGAACTCAAAAAAAAAAAAAAAAAAGAGGGGGGGCCAAGCCCGACAAGAAAAGCTAACTGCTAACTGTAAAAATCCGAAAACGGATTAACAGAGAACAGCACACTCTCTAAATAACTATCTAACTAACAACAGCAATAAACTTTTTAAAAATTTCTGACTGAAAATACAAAAACTTCTCTCTCCAACGGCCAAAAGCTGTAGAGAACACCCAATCAGTTGCAGCGGCAAACTAGATCTGGGGAATGTAGTGGTGCATTGTGGGATAGGGATTTGGCCTCGAGCTGTTTTGAGACCTTGAGCTTTGCTATTTGGCCAAATCGGAGCTGATGGTCGGCTCCGAATCTATCAGTAAGAATGAAGGCAAGATTAAACAACTTCACATCATGTATTTTAGGAATCAAAAATTATATGAAACTGTAATAATTAACTCTAATCCTCAGTGATTTATGGGAGAATGGGGGCAGAGAAAGTTAAAGGTGCTCTGGCAACTGGTTTGCTAAAGGACTAAGATTGTCTCTGGTTCCCAAGATACAGGGTTTGAATTTGATTGTCACTTAACTAGATGGCACCCTGTAACTGGGGGATTTTACACACACACACACTGTGTTGCATAAAAAAGATGCAGTTTACTGCTGTTCTGAAACATTCATACATACTACCTTTGCGCTTCCATTTCCATTTGCATAGAAAACATCCACCAAAAAATGATTGCTTCACTCTTTGCAAGAAGCGGCTGCTATTCTGTTGGCTTTCACTCTCAATTGCTAAATAATAAGTCCTTTTGCTGCACACAGTAGAAAAGAAAATGCAAGATTGCTTTCTGCTGCTCACACAAGCAGCATAAGATTGCAGCTCTGATTTGCACTTGGGAAATCTCTCTCACTGGCCTAAAAATATGAACCAAGAGTCTGGAGTACTGAAGATGAGTTTGGAATACTGTTGCCTCCTTCTTGGTATCACAGAATTTATCAGTTTGTATTTGGCATGTTTCTGTGGAGTATTCGATTTTACCAGTACTGAAGATGTTGTTCAGCCACTTAGGGTAGTGAGCAATTTTTTAATGTTTATTTTTTAATGGAGATGGTGTGGCTTGCACATTGAGAGTAGCAAGTAGTGTTTTTTTAACAGAAGTGATTTTGCTCACATACAGAATAGCAAGCTGTAGGTTTTTAAGGTTTTTAAAGCCATACTGGGCCCCCCAGCCAATGTGGCTCCATAGGCAGCTGCCTAGGCCATCTTGTGGTGGATCTGGCACTGCTCAGACACAAAGCAGTTACCTTTGTACACTGTCATCCATCCCCTTCAAACCAGAGAGCTCATGTAAAGTTAAAGCTTACAGAACGCTTTCAAAAGAAAACCATCCAGTTGGTTCCAAAGCAGTGCTGAAGACAGGATGTGTATATGCACTTTTTTTGTTCTAACTCTTGTCCATGTAGACTGGCTGGGGACACAAAAGCTTGCTGAATGGCTGCGCAGTCTTACATTTTCATCATGTGCAGGAAATCTTAGATCATCTTGCAGACTGGGCTTTCCTCCTGTGTCAGCAAGGCAGGATTTTCTAAGTGTATGTGCAGGATGCTTTTGAAGTCACCAAAAATTCATAGATTCATAGGTTCATAGGTAGGTACTAGGCTATTGGCCCTAGGGCCTATATAAGCCTAGCCAAATGGTACCCTGGCTTTCGCCACCCAAGAAAATTATTTTAATATGTCGAGCAGAGTCACAGATGTGATCCCCAGGGTGAATTTCCTATCTCTCATCCAATCATCAAGATTTTTCTTGAATAGTGCTAATGAGGAGCTTTGTTTGATATAGATAGGTAGTTTGTTCCAGAGTATGGGAAGTCTCTGGGACAGGAATCTATCCCTCCAGCATGTTCTGTTTATTGTGGTGACAAGGTTTAGGTCCCTAGAGCATGTAGCTCGGAGGGATTGGGATTTCTTTAAGTAGAGCATGTCCAACAGCTCTGGGTTGGACATAGCTTTGTATGTTAGGCAGAGATCGCCTCTGAGTAGGTGATATGCGACGGAGTAAAGCTGAAGTTGTTTGAGATGGTCTGCGTAGGGCAACTGTTTGAGGCCAGTAATCCTCTTTGTGAAGTATTTCTGGAGCCTTTCCAGTTGTTGTAGATGTCTTGTGAGGTACATACCAAAAGGGGCATTGTACTCTATAATGGGTATAATGAGTGATGAGTAGAGGGGAACAATGACCTCTTTTTCTGGATGAGAAATCTTTTGTGATGAGGTGTGCCACGTAGAAGGATTTCCTGGATGAGAAATCTTTTGTGATGAGGTGTGCCACGTAGAAGGATTTCCTGACTACTGTGGCAATGTGATGATCAAAGGAGAGACTACTGTCCACCTGTGTCCCAAGGTCTCTTATCACACTTTTGGTGTTAAGTAGACTACCACCTATGTGGTAGTTCATGGGTACAGAGTTTTTACCAAAAGGGATGACAGTGCACTTTTTGGCATTGAGCTTGAGGCCATAGCTTTGACACCTGGCACCTGCCTCAGTGAAGCCCTTTTGTAGGATGTCCACATCGTTAGGAGTTTTGATTATGGCTTTGTTAGCCAAAGACCTTCTGTGTTAGCCTGTACTTCAGAGAAGTAGATACCAAACAGGAGAGGACCCAGGACTGAACCCGGTGGTACTCCACTTGTCACTGGTCTGAAGTTGGATTTGGAGTCTGCTACTTTTACAGTGTGGGTTCTGTCAGTGAGCCAGTTGGCAACCCATCTTGTGACATAGGGATTTATATCTAGTTTAGTGAGTTTATTTGTAATTCCAGAGTGGGGGATGATGTCAAAAGCCTTGGCGAGATCTAGATAGGCTGTGTGAACCACCTTACCCTCATCTACGCCTTTGGTGACCACTTCAAAGAAGTCTATCAGGTTTAGGAGACATGATTTGCCTTTTATAAACCCGAACTGGGTGGGGTCCAGAGTTTGGAGATTACCAGTGTCATTGTTTATAAGTTCCATGATGATACTTTCCATAGCCTTGCAGACCAGGCTGGTCAGGCTAATGGGGCTGTAGTTCCCGGGGTCCATGGTGGCTCCCCCTTTGTGGAGTGGGATAACTGTCACTGTGCACCATAGAGTGGGCACAAAGCCTGAGGTGAGGCTATGATTGAACATGGTACGTAGGTGGGGTGCCAGTTCGTTCTGTAGTTCATGCAGAACACAGCTTTGATGTTGTCAGGTCCCATGAATGCTGTGTTCTTGGCTTTGGAAAGTGTGTTTTTACCTGTGTGGCCATGATTACAGGAACTTTGCATTCTTCCGGTATAGAGATGGGCCCTTTAGGGGATGAGAGGGGGTAAAGTTAACACTGAACCTATCTGCCAGGATGTTGGCAATATCAGTTGGTTCTGTATATTTAGTGCCATTGTGCTGTAACTCGGAGCAAATCTGAGCATTGCCATTGAGATTCCTGATATAGCTATAGAATGCTTTGTGGTTGTCTTTAGAATCAGTGGCAATTTTGTTTTCGTAACTAGCTTTGGAGGATTTTATGAGGGATCTCAGCTTCTTACTGAGGCTGACTAGGGAGTTCCATGCAGTTAAGACTGAGCAGTCATCACTAAAATTATCATAAGACTCTCCATCAGGAATTTTGCCAGCTTCAAGGATCTTTTAGAATACCTTATGGTGGTAATAGTAGTATTAGTGATAGCACCTGCAGTAGTAGTAGTAGTAGTATTAGTGATAGCACCTGCAGTAGTAATAGTAGTAGTATTAGTGATAGCACCTGCAGTAGTAATAGTAGTAGTATTAGTGATAGCACCTGCAGTAGTAGTAGTAGTAGTATTAGTGATAGCACCTGCAGTAGTAGTAGCAGTATTACTGACAGCACCTGCAGTAGTAGTAGTAGTATTAGTGATAGCACCTGCAGTAGTAGTAGTAGTATTAGTGATAGCACCTGCAGTAGTAATAGTAGTAGTATTAGTGATAGCACCTGCAGTAGTAGTAGTAGTAGTATTAGTGATAGCACCTGCAGTAGTAGTAGCAGTATTACTGATAGCACCTGCAGTAGTAGTAGTAGTATTACTGATAGCACCTGCAGTAGTAGTAGTAGTAGTAGTAGTATTAGTGATAGCACCTGCAGTAGTAGTAGTAGTGATAGCACCTGCAGTAGTTAGTATTAGTGATAGCACCTGCAGTAGTAGTAGTATTAGTGATAGCACCTGCAGTAGTAGTAGTAGTAATATATCCGTACTAGTAGCAGTAGTAACCGATAACTTTGGATGATAAAAAAATCACATTTTTTAAGCTTTCTCATAACAGACATAGGAAATACAAACACCAACAAACCAAGAACCTCACTAAAAGGCAGCACAGCAGAAGAAAACAAAATGGAATAAACCAGTACTGAATATGAAATACTCTTGAAAAATTTTTAGATTATTTATAATTTGATATAGGGTTAATGTTATTATATATATATCTTTTAGGTTGAACAACTAAATACGTAAGGGTCACTTACATGTGTTATTAAAAAACATTTTTTAACATTTGCAATGAATTTTATACAATGAAATGAGGTGTTATATGTTATATAAGTTTAAAATTTGATTGTTTAAGAATTAATTGTTAAGAATTGATTAAGTATTTTAAAAAAACAATTGAAACAGTTATTTCATTGGATACAGATGAATGGTATTAAGTATATAATGAGAGTGAGAATGGTGTATGTATAACTCTGATGAAACCCACTGAATAGTTGGGTGAAAGCGCTTAGTTTGATTCCATTGGAATAAACAGTTTTATCGGAATTGGATTACTTTGTTTTAAGTTCTATTGTGAGTAGTTGTATCGCAAAGTGTTCCGGTTCCTGGTTAACTGGTGTGATTGTTTACTCGAGGAATGGAGCAGTTACTAAAGCAACACCTGGAGATAACGCAACGTCTTTTATTGACCTTGCAGGAGCAAGGAATGGTTATGATCTTTTGCAATGGAGCTGCTAATGGAATTGGTGGTAATACACAGAATGGAAATATTTCATTAACTGAAACAGAAGAATAACTTTTCACATTACACTCTACATCTGAAAGTATTCCGTCGGCTGGTAATGGTTCGGGGGGTTTTATTGGAAGTCATACAGAACGTTTTAAGGCAGGAAACCATGGCCAAGAGGTTCCGCTTCCAAACTCCATAACGAACGCTAGAGACGGCGCGAAAAAGGGAAATAACAGTGCACAGAGGATTCCGGACATTAAAGATTTACTTACAGCTCCTAATTTTCATACCCCTGTAAGTAACAGTAATCGAGATATGGGGACTTTAAATAAACAACTACAGGACTTTGAGAAAGTATTAAAGAACTTTAAATCCATACAGATGGACAATGTATACCTCGAGAGGTCCCTGGAGTTAAAACAGGTACCTAAAGGACTACGTGTGTTTAAGTTACCTTTTGGTTTTGACTATAACAGTGAGTTATTTGATGAATTGTTAAAAATTTTTGACAACACAGGTATGGAGTTGATGAAGTTAATTATTAAAAACAACAATTTAAGGTTAACTAAATTGAATGAGATTTTGGTTACATTAGATAATAGTATACGTAATGACTTGTTATTTGAACACAACAAACACAGACTTGATAACATAATAATGGATATGGATAGGTTTGTGAACAAGGGTTTAGATATAAAGAACAAAAAATTACATAGGGACAGTCAGGATTATGAAAATAAGAAGGCATATTCACATTTTAGGGAATACAAGCGTAACAAAGCATTTATAAACACAAAGGACACTACAGGAAGGGCCACTTTAAATACGAACAACAACAGTATGGAACATCAGTTGGGCCAACAGAATTATTCTAATAATTACCTTGGTAGAGAAAATAACAATAATTACAAGAATAATGAAAAAGTTTTTTTAGAAGACCCAGTGGTGAGGAGATCAGAACGTATACGGGATCGTTACCAGGGCCAACACGAGAAATATTATCCAACGAGGGACAGAAGATACAGGACAAATTCGCACTATTAGACAAACATGTTACTGTAGGAACAAACAGGGGTATTGAAATACCAGAGGACACAACTAACACCAATTTTAACTGTATAATGAATGAGACAATGATAGATGTGATGGATGTGATGGATGTACTTATAAAAAACTATGAGTGTACTGAAATGTATATGTTTGAAAGTAAAGAAAATTCAAAAGAAGAGATTGATTATGATGTGCAACAAGATTTGAATTGTGTTATATCAAAGGAAGGTGGATTTGCAGTATATAATTATACGGACAAGGAATTAGGTGAAAATTATATTTCTCTTCTTAAAAAAGGATTCACTTTTGTCCCTAACTTTAAATTTGACATTGGTGGAGTGATGATTAACTTGAAATTGTACATCAGATTACTAAATTTGAAAATGTTTTTTTCGAACGATGTTAGTAAAACAATAGAATCTGATTTTAGGCATGTTACACTGAAAAGATCGAGTACCTTTATTCCACCACAGAATCCTACTATAAATTTGTTTGAAATGCTATGTGACATTCAAATCAGGAAGTTATTAAAAGTAGGAGTTGAATATAAAGACAATTTAACAACAGCCGAGAGGTTTTGCTTAAAAGAACTAGCAACAACTGATGCCTACAGAATCATGAAACCAGATAAGGGGGGTGGGGTGGTAGTGATGACTAAGGTAGATTACTTGAATAAAATGGCAGATATGCTAAACGACAGTGAAACTTATGAGAAAGTTTCAAGATACGAGATGACTAGAGCATACACCAAGGTGGATTGGCAACTATATGACTACCTTATGGAGGGTGTGATAAATAAAGAGGAACACAACTATTTACTTGTAGAACATCCGAGCACACCTTCTATATTTGGTATACCGAAGATCCACAAAAATGTCAGCAACCCCCCATTTAGACCCATAGTGTCAGCTAAGGGATCTAAATTAGAAGCCATGGCTCACTATGTAGACAAGAATTGTGAAGATATCTTAAAGAAACTACCTCGCATACTAAAGGACTCATGGCATTGTTTGGATTTTGTAAAGGAAAAGATACATTTTATAAACCAAGATACCATTATGGTAACAATAGATATAATTAATTTGTTTTCAGTGATACCCCATGAACAGGGTCTACAAATGTTTGAAGCGAGTCTGGAGGCTTTCAGTGACTTGCACATTGTTAAGCGAAGACTATTGGTAGAAATGATGGAGACCATCTTAACAAACAATTACTTTGTGTTAGAGGGTGAATTTTTTGAACAGATTTCAGGTGTAGCCATGGGGGCAAGATGCGCGCCAATATACGCAAATCTAGTGTTGGCACAATGGGAAGTGCAATGGATATTTGTTAGTAGGTTTTGGTCTAAGATAACAGCATACGTAAGATTTTTGGATGACATAATAATTTTTTGGAAAGGAAATAAGGAAGAAATTGTAGAATTTGTTACTTATTTGGAAACAACAACTAGTTTCTTAAGATTCACATACAAAATACATAAGGAGAGTTGTGAATATTTGGACATTAAATTCCACATGAAGGAAGAGGGAATAATAGAATCGAACATTTATAGGAAAAAGACGTACTCAAATTCCTTTTTGCACTTCGACAGTTGTCACCCTTACTTTCAAAAAAAGAATTTAGTTAAGGGCCAAATGGTTAGACTATCGAGGATTATAAGTAATGATGTGGTATTCAACAATGAGGTAGACAAGTTGATGGAAATGTTTCAAGACAGAGGTTACCCACAGTATTTAGTATCTGAAATGAAGAAGGAAGTGATGGTCAAAAGGACCAAGAATTTCAAACCAATTTTAAGGTTTGGAATAAATGTGGATGCAAGTAAAAAAGAGAATAGGGTGGAAGCATTAATACTACCATTTAATGAAAACACAGGAATAGTTTTCAACACAATAAAGGAAATATGGGACAAAATATTCAGCAACAAATTGGACATTATGAATATTTTAGGTAAAGGTCCGAATATAACATATAGTAGGGGAAGGAACCTTAAGGAATATTTTGAAAGTAACAATACTAATCAACCATGCAAGAATTCAAGAATGAAGAAATGTGGGTTATGTAGAACCTGTAAGTTCATTAATGACGGTCCCTATGTTATGGTACAGGACTTCAATAGATCCATTAAATGTCCTGGGCATGTAAACTGTAACACTAAGATGGTGGTATACATAGCGACTTGTCTATCATGTCCAGCATTCTATATAGGCAAAACCATCAGGAAACTAAGAGAGCGTATTATGGAACACACTAGGGATATTAAAAATAAGAGGCTATCTAGTTCTTTATATATACACAGTACCAAATGCGAGGATTTTAAAAGGTTTATATTTTTTGTAGTTGACAGAATCCCATACAACATTAACAATGAGGGAGATGTGAATAATTTATTAGAAATGAAGGAATGCTTGTGGCAACTTAGACTTAATGCCAGCAACATGCCAGGCATCAATGAACACATCTCCATTTCTAGTATACTAAAATACAAATCATACTGCATCTAGTTTTATTAATGTTTTGTGGTTAGGTAGAGGTTAAGTAGTTAATAAATACATTAAATAAATATATTATATGAAATACTCTTGAAAAATGTTTAGATTATTTATAATTTGATATAGGGTTAATGTTATTATATATATATATTTTAGGTTGAACAACTAAATACGTAAGGGTCACTTACATGTGTTATTAAAAAACATTTTTTAACATTTGCAATGAATTTTATACAATGAAATGAGGTGTTATATAAGTTTAAAATTTGATTGTTTAAGAATTAATTGTTAAGAATTGATTGTTAAGTATTTTAAAAAAACAATTGAAACAGTTATTTCATTGGATACAGATGAATGGTATTAAGTATATAATGAGAGTGAGAATGGTGTATGTATAACTCTGATGAAACCCACGGAATAGTTGGGTGAAAGCGCTTAGTTTGATTCCATTGGAATAAACAGTTTTATCGGAATTGGATTACTTTGTTTTTTTCTATTCTAGTTTGTTTTAAGTTCTATTGTCACTAAAAAGGCAGCACAGCAGAAGAAAACAAAATGGAATAAACCAGTACTGGAAGATGCAGCTCAGTCAAACAAGTTGAATCAAGATAAAACCATTTATTGTGATAAAACAATGAATGGTTTTATCTTGATTCAACTTGTTTGACTGAGCTGCATCTTCCAGTACTGGTTTATTACATTTTGTTTTCTTCTGCTGTGCTGCCTTTTTAGTGAGACATAGGAAAAACCTAGTAGAGCCACTTTGCATGCATTAATATTATGTTCAACCCAGGAAAATGTGTATGTTTTCCATTGGAAGTTCTGGAAATCATAATTCATGAGGACCAGACTTTGTTGAAAGCCAAGTCCTTTCTCGCACAGGAAAGCAGTTATTCATTACTGACCCTGGTAGTAATGATATTAGTCACAACTGTTGTGCAGCCCCTGGGTATTGCTAACATAGGGGATGCAAGTTATTTATACTTGGCAACATTTATGTACCATGTACTGCTAGCAAAACTTCATGAGAGGTGTTCACAATGGTTCCTCAAATCCTAATTATTTCAAAGTTTCCAGCACATGACTGTCATAGCTCAGCTGAGTATGGCCAGCAGAAAGACACCAGAATGGTGGCTGTCCCTCATTCATCTGCAGTCAGGCATCTCATTCTTCTTTATGCTGCATTATACCTTACCAGATCCAACAGCTCCATACAGGACTGGGTACTGCACTCATATATTCACAGTTCTTGGTTGAAAGAAGGGTTGCTTAATAGTAAAAATGCCTTTCTCATTAACCTTTGGGAACCTATTGCACCCAGGTGAACCATGCAAGTTTTATAACTCTTAGTGGCATCAGATATCCTAAATATTCTGACTAGTAACAGTCTTCTATTTCCTAACCAAGCAATGAGGACTTGTTATTTTTTCCATTCATTATCAATCTTTTTTGTAACATAGAATAGTTTATTTGAAGTAATGTTACTCCTTGTTCACATATTTCACACAGAGAAAATATTTTAAAAATAAGAGGTGGATGATTATTTAAATCTCTCTCAATATCATAGGGTCATAGGTTTATACTAGGCTATCTGCCCTAGGGCATTTGTAAGCCTAGCCAGAGTGTGTGTGGCTTTTGCCACCCCTTGGAATGAGAATACTGTGCCCATTTAGGGTTTAGTTTACTGTACCTCTGTCTAGTAGTGACACAGAGATGACCCCCGGGGTAAATCTACGATCTCCCATCCACTCGTCAAGATTTCTCTTGAAGAGAGTCAGTGAGGGGCTCTGCCTAACATGGACTGGGATTCTGTTTCAGAGTGTAGGGAGCCTTTGGGTTATGAATCTGTCCCTCCAGCACGTCCTATTTATTTCTGTGTTGAGGTTCAGATCTCTCGCTTTCGTGGCTCTGGTGGATTTGGATTTCCTGAGGTGGAGCATGTCCATTAATTCCGGATTGGACATGGCCTTGTATGTCAGGCATAGATCGCCTCTGAATAGGCGGTATGCGACTGAATAGAGCTGGAGTTTCTTCAGCCGGGCAGCATATGACATATGTTTGAGACCCGTGATCCTCTTGGTGAGGTACTTTTGGGGTCTTTCTAACTGCTGCAGGTGTCGGGTAAGGTACATCCCAAATGGGGCATTGTACTCAATTATGGGCCTGATAAGGGAAGAGTATAGGGGCACAATGACCTCTCCCAATCTAGATGTGAATCCTTTCATGATAAGGTGGGCAATATAGACGGTCTTCCTAACCACTTTGGCAATGTGAGTGTCAAATGAGAGGTTACTGTCAACTTGGGTCCCTAGGTCCCTGATTACTTCTTCCATGCTTAATGGATTACCACCTATGTGGTAATTTGTGGGTACTTTGTTTTTCCCAAAGGGTATGACTATACATTTTTTGGCGTTCAGTTTAAGGCCATGGCTCTGGCACCGTTTCTATGAGGCCTTTCTGAAGGTTGCTTGTGTCCGCTGGAGTATCAGTTATGGCGCCCAGTTTGCAGTCGTCTGCGAACTTTGTCAGCCACAATCCTCCTGTGTTAGCTTGCACCTCGGAAAAATAAATGCCGAACAAGAGGGGTCCCAGGACTAAGCCCTGTGGGACACCGCTTGTGACTGGCTTAGAGTCTGACATGGCTCCAGCAATTCTGACATTGTGGGTTCTGTCCTTGAGCCAGTTTGCAACCCATTTTATGACATATGGGTTTACATTTAAGCTGGTGAGCTTGTCTATGATGCCCAAGTGGGGTATTGTGTCGAAGGCCTTTGCAAGGTCAAGGTAGACTGTGTGAACTGCCTTACCCTCATCAATGGCCTTAGTGACTGTTTCAAAAAAGTCGACCAGGTTCAAAAGGCAGGATCTGCCCCTGACAAAGCCGAATTGGGTGGGATCCAGTGTCTGTAGGTCCCCAATGTCTTTGTTTATGAGTTCCATAATGATCCTCTCCATAGCTTTGCAGACCAGGCTCGACAAGCTTATGGGGCGGTAATTTCCAGGGTCCGTAGAAGCGCCTCCTATGTGGAGTGAGACCACTGTTGTTGTACGCCATTCTTTGGGCATGTATCCTGTAGTAAGGCTAAGATTAAACAGCAGCCTTATGTGCGGGTTTAGTTCCTCTTGGAGTTCATGTAGCACGCAACCTGGGACACCGTCTGGTCCCATTGATGCTGTGTTTTTAGCTTTGGAGAGGGCGGCTCTCACCTGGGCATCTGAGATGTCAGGGAGGCTACACTCTGCTGGGATAGATATTTGTCCTTTTGGGGGGGAGGGGGGGAGAAATTTGCACTGAACCTGTCTGCCAGTATGTTGGCAATGTCTGTGGGTTCAGTGTATTTTTTGTCATTTTGGACTAACTCTGAGCATATTTGGGAGTTTCCACCCAGGTTTCTAACATAACTAAAGAAGGCCTTGTGATCGTCTTTAGTGTCTTTTGCGATTTTTCTCTCAAAGTTGGCCTTGGATGATTTTATGAGTGATCGTAGTTTTTTGCTAGTACTGATCAGAGATGCCTTCCCTTTTAGGGATTTTGCTCTGTCATGTAGTAGCTTCCTCCTCCTGTTGTAAAGCTTATTAATGGCTGGGGTCCACCAGACAGGACTCCTGCCTTTGGGGGAATGGGTCTTGGTTTTATTTGGGATTGCATGATCCATGCATTCTTGAAGGTGTCCATAGAAGGCATTTATAAAGGATTCAGCGGTGTGGGCTGTGGTTCCACTGGCCCAGGGGCCTTGAAGGATACCACTTCAGTCTTAAGAAGTGTGAAGTCAGCTTTTGAGAAATTCTTCACTGTGGTCTTCTGTGCTGGGGGTGTGGGCGGGATGTGGATTTCCAGTGAGATTAATTTATGGTCTGATCTCACCAATGAGGGGTATACTTCCGGTGTGGAGCATGGTGTCCCCATGTTTGTGATGATCAGGTCTAATATATTATCTCCTCTTGTGGGAGTGGTGACTAGTTGTTCCATCGCATTTGAGTTTATGAATTCTAGGAACCTTTGGGCTAGGGTGTTTGGGCTTGAATAATGCTCCCAGTCTATGTTTGGGTAGTTGAAGTCTCCCAATATGATGGTATCTGGAGAGACATTCATACTCTCCAGTGTCTTCAGGAAGGCTGAGTGGGGTTCCTGAGTTTGAGAGGGTGGTCTGTAGCATGCTACAAACTGTAGGGCAGTTTTGCCTACGGTTAGTTGCACATGGATGGTCTCCGATGCTTTGTGCATTGCCACTAACCTGGAGGTTTGGGTATCTTTGATGAATATGGATACTCCCCCTCCTTTTGTGGTTCGGTCCAAGTTTTGTGGCCGAAAAGCATGATATGAGGTATAACCTGGTAGTGCTAGGGTGCTCTCGGGAGCCTTGAACCAGGTTTCAGTCACTGCACAGACATCGATGTTCTCCATACTGAGGAGGGCTTTGAGTGCATGCATCTTGAGGTTTAGACTTTTGGTGTTGAGTAGCATTACTCTTAGTTTCTTATCCCTTGTGATACCTATGGAGGTGGGGTTGTCTTTTGAGCCTTGCCTAAAAAAGGCACTATGGGGGTGGCAAGAGCCTTGGCCAATATCCGGAAGCCCAGGGGTGACAGGTGCAAGCCATCCCTTGCGAAGCAGTGTGGCTTGTGAAACATGTCATCACAAGCAGACAGACATTGGATCCCCTTTGAATGACACCAGTAATTAAGCCAATTGTTAAAGCTGATCATTTTGTCTTTGTACTGTGGCACCATTCTTGGTGAGGGTAAGATGCTGCTCAGGGTCAGGGTCATACCGGCCTGGGCTACATAATCAGAGAGTTCCTCTATGTCTCTTTTCATGTAGTCCAGGGAGGTACATCTCAGGTCATTCACACCGGCATGGACAATGACTGAGTCATATTTGTACTTGTTTTGGAGTGACCTGAGTGCTTATGTTATGTGGCGGATTCTAGCGCCCGACAGGCAGCTTACTGTAACCTTTTCCTTTTTCAGTCTGGTGAGCGGGACGTCAGTGTGTCCGACTATGGAGTCACCTATTACAAGTGTATCAGGCATGTTGTTTGGCCTTAAGGACTGTGACTGTTTGGCACACTGACTTTGTGAACTATGTGTTGCATGTGTTATGTTTTGAGGTAGTGGTTGCTTGGATGTCTGCTTTGGAGGCCTGTGTTGTTTTGGTAGATTTTTATTTAGAGCCTCCGAGTATGTTTTTGTGTGTTTATGTGTTTGGTTTGCAGTTGTGATAGGTCTATGTGAGACTGGGTTTGTGGTGTGTGTGGTTACCTTCTCCTCCTGACTGGTTTTGCCAGTACTGAGTCGAGAGAGCTCAGCCTCCAGTTTGGCTATATAGTTGCATCTCTCACATATATTTGTATTTGTTGGGAGGAGGAGAGGATTGTCTGTGTACATGAGGCAGTTGTAACATTGCCTCAAGATTCCCAGATTCACCATCTGAACTGGAGAGGACTCCAGTACTTGACCCCTCGACATGCTAGAATAGTGTAAAGGATTGCTGTGTAACTGAGTCAGAAAGGACCTATAGGGAAATGGGTACTCAAGGGGATTGTAGGTGGATGTAGTGCTTTCTTTTTGTTTGAGTGCTTTGCTTGTATAAAATGCTTTTAGGAGCAAGTGCTGGGCTTTTCAGATAGAGAATAGACTGTTTAGATAGAAAGTAGAACAGTTCTAAGGGAAAAATTGAAGAGCAGACTTAGCGGAGACAGAAATAGTTTAAGCTTGATTAACCGGCGCTGCCCGATGCTGCGCTATGCGCAACTCCGCGCAAAAGCGGGCTTTATAGCAGCAGGGGGATTGAAAGAACTAGGAAATGGCCCAAAATGGCCAATAAACTACAAGTTTCTGGGCTGGAACCACTCCTTTAGGGACAGATAGGCTGTTCAGTGCTCCCCACTCCTACTGGTGAACAAGGAAGCTTCCTCCTATCCAAATAAGGATATGGACAACACAGGAACTATGACACAGCCCAGAGATCAGCAAAATCTGAAGACTGGACTATTCTAGTTCAGTAAAGGTGGGAAAACAAGGATATATTTTTTTTTTTCACAAAGAGATAAAAAATAGATACAGTAACAAACAGTAAATGCTTTAAAATGGCTAGCGCACTTGAGTGTGTAGCCTACCAGTTAATTTGAGCAAAAAACAAACTTTTAAAATGCAAAACAGTTCAGAAACAAACAGAAATACAGTGAATCAACTTGCAGAGCTAATTTAGTAATACAAATTAGCTTTTTAGGTAAAATACAGCAGTTGAAAATAGAAAGCCAGAAAAATACTTATAAATCAATGGAAAGTCACTCTTCCACTCTCTGCTGCTTGTAGAACTCTGCAGGACACCACGAGGAGCTGTGCTGAGTCGTATACAAGCGCAAAAGCGCGCTAAAGTGGGCTTTATAGCAGGGGGATTGAAAGAGCTAGGAAGCAGGAAGTTAATTATTTAAATACCTCTTTGAACCTTTTTCAAGCACAATCATGCCACTTGTATAATCTGCAACTACTGAAACTATTTTTCTGTCCTTGAGTAACACTCTGTAAAAATTGAGGCTTGCAAAATGTGAGGAGATATATAGGACAGATCAGCTACAGTAAGTGGAGAATAAAATAGGAAGTGAAATTTTTCCTTCAAGGTTTCATTTAACCATTCCATCTCTTATGTATTCTATTTTCCCTTCCTCTCTCACCATTGATTATCTGTAGTTTTTCTGCCATGCAAATCAAGCAGTGAAATAGGGAAGGGAGCAACTAAACTCACAAGTAGGACCAAATCCCAGGATAAATAAAACAAATAAATGAAGTAAACCCAGGAACCAGCTCCAAATCCAGAAAAAACACCAGCAACGGCACAAACAGCAGTTTTTCTGCAGTCTTATGAAGAAGTCCTCCAGTCAGACTAAAGTGTGAAATCTTGTAACTTTGTGGAATAAAAGTGGAGAAAAACTGCTGCTTTTACCTTGCTAGTGATGTTTATTCCAGATCTGGAACTGGTTCCTGGGTTTACTTCGTTTAATAAGGAAAGGAGACCAGAGAGCCAGAAGCTGTTTTGCATACAAGTGTCTCATTATAATGTATTAGCGAAATCAAATGTGGGTGTAGCCTTGAACCAACACTTTGCAGGTGTTGAGTCCTTTTCTGTACACACTAAACTCTATGCAGGTGATGCATCAAAGATGCATGAGAGCTGTCTGCATGCTTCTGAAACATTTACTGATTTTTCAGGCAACTGAAGATGATGTAAAACCATGTTCATAGGTAAATACTAGGTTAGCTGCCCTCGTGGGCCATTTTAAGTTTGGCATTTTCCCTTTTGTGCTTTTTGTGATTAAATAACCTATCCCATTTGGTTATAGATTGACCTTACCCACCCCATGGTCAGTAATTATATAATACTCCTCATGAGAATAACTGGAATCATACTGTAGATAAATTGAGGGGACCCATGCATCGAATAAAAGCATTTTGGAGCTGTTCATTTGTAGTACAGGGGGCAGACCTTGGGTACATTTTCTGTTTTCAATCAATAGATCAAGTTGCACTTAAATATGGACAAGGATGACGTTTGCTTTATGTGGATGGGGAATCTATGATATATGTAACGTATCTCACTTCCACATGTGCACACACTTGCGCGCGCACGCACACACACACACACACACACACACACACACACACACACACACACACACACACACACACACACACACAAAACACACAACACACACGGAGAATTTGTAGCATCAATTAACATTAAATATACTTTAAGTTATAAAACTGAGAAAGAAGCCAAAACGGAGTTCCTCTGAAGAGTTTTGTTTTTTTTTTTTACTTCAGTGACTTTCACTAGACAGTGCACATATATCAGAAGTGTCACAGTACTGGTTTTCAAGGACAGAGTCACAGTTAATATATTTACATCTCCTCTATCAAGATACAAAAAAACTATACAGGATGAAATATCAAAACTACTCTTGCAGGAAATATTTGTGGAGAAATACCTTTAACAATATGTGATAAACAAACAATAAAACAGTAATACATTTGTTTATTATCACGTGGTACTTCCCATAAGAACCTTCTGAGTGACTTAACCATGCTTCTGTGCCTTGATCACTGGACAGGAGCAGAGGTCTATGTTATTAACAACTTATTGAATGAGATGTTAGTTGATCAGGTTGGGGTTTTGGGGCAGAGATCACAGTCTGAAGACTCTAGATTCCGCTTCACATCATCACATTATGGTGTCTACAGAAAGTTTACCTGTCTGAGGTCATTTCCAGCTGTCTCACCCCGTGCAGTATGTTATCCTCTGTATTTACTGTCATGTTCAGGCCCACCACAGTATTTACAGGGACATTCTAGAAGGCTTGTCAGACCAAAGAACCCAGATGTGTCCTCAACAACTGAGTTTTTATCAGCCAGTTTTGCCTGCCAAAACTCACAATTTGCATGTGGCACTGAAAAGTGCTTGGATCTTAGCATCATTACAACTTTCCTAACAGTCTTAAGAGGATAGTATTTTCTTTTTTAATTTATTTTATTTGAATTTGTTTACTGGTCAGTTTATACTAAGCTGTAGACGCTTTTCAGCATAGGGCCGGGGACACAAGATATAGTATGCTATGTTAAACTCACTAGATTTGCGGGTCAGTAAATGTATGGATTTTAACTGGTATCTCTGCAGTTACCATACTATTAAACCAGTCTGTCACTTCAGTTTGTCTGGCAGTGACCCCCAGTTCTTCTGTGGATTTGAGCCTTTGCTTAATTTGTTACCTTATGTCCCTGACACATCTCAGGGATTACCTCACAAAATGTTGAACACTCAAATCTTCAAAGTTTTATGCAGGGAGCAAGCTTTCCTGCACCCCCTGCTAATTATATATACCAACTTCAAGACTGCGCAACAGTGTAGAAAGGACAATTTCACAGTCCCTGCTGTACTGTGATCTTATGCACATAGAACCAGAAATGAGACAAGTCAGTGTCTTAAGCCATCAAAAGCAATATTCAATATTTTGAACATTTGACTAAACAAACTGCAACTGTTTCTGGGATGTACTGCAGGGGGAATATCAGGATTTACTGTAATGGTGTACTGACCTGGCAGACAGTTGATACTTGCAAACAAGCCATTATATTTTTCCACCAGGGCTTTGGTTTGTTTTGGAGTAGTTTCCGATCATTGTGCACTAGTGTAATTCTTCTGGTTTGTTTTTAGGCATGCACAGAAGAGCTGTCACCATATATATGTACTTCTGACTTTCTGAGCCTTTACACATTACAGTTCTTAGCATTATGCACACTTCCAGTTTCAGTTCATCCCCAGATTTTTGTCTGTGACTCTGTCGGACATACTAATCTGTTGCAGTTCTGCTGATGATTCTTACAGTTTATATGTCTTGTATATATATATATATATATATATATATATATATATATATATATATATATATATATATATATATGCTCAAGTTCCATGCCTTGTATACACACTGAAGTTCCATTTGTCCTGTAGAGATGAATGTATGACCTGAGTATGACAGAGTAAATGTGGGTCTGCATAACTGGTCTTTCACTCTTGAGAATGCTGTTGCGTGTCCAATTTAAATTCAGTCCTGTTGCCTTTTAATTAGCAACTTTTCTAATGCAGTTTCTTTCCCTGCAACCTTTATGCATTTCTCCTGGCTGTGAAGATATATTTTTTATTGCACATATATCAGTTATGTCAACAAATATTTATTTTTCAAATTCTGTGCTACTGTTTTCATAAGAAGCAACCCCAGCATTTTCATTAGCTACTTGAAAAACTCTTGTCTTTTCCAGGTACTTTTTCAGTTAATTTTGCACATTTTGACAAAAGGGCCAACGTTTCTACAGATTCTGTCATTAACCATCTAAGTTAGGAAAACTCTACCTTTGTGACTATATTCGCACCTCACGGATAAAGGCTGCACTTTATTTTCCATCTTATCTTTTTTAGATTTAAATGTGCCATCATGGCATGCTTGCAACTATGTCTTCTCACTTTTATTGTAATGTGAAGCCTTTTTTACGTTTTTATATACATACTCTTTATTTTTTAAAGTGATTTGCCAATGTTTCTCTACACATTGTGACATTTGATGAGTCGAGTACCACAGTGCATTTTCCTGTTTGCCGTTCCTTACTTTTCTGAGCTGTGTTTTTAATAAAAAGCTTCATAAACTTTTATTAAACCACTGCCCAAAAAATTTAGCTTTTCCAGTTATGAAGTTACCTTGGGTATCTCTCTATGTATATATGTGTATGTACGGGTCCACTACAGAATCTCGAAAGCTCATAATACCGAAGCCCATAATCCTGAGCCCAAAATCCCGAAAATTCAAAATCCCGAAAGCCCAAAATCCTGAAACTCAAAATCCTGAAAACACAAATAATGCTAATATGTCAATATAAAGACACTAATATCTACCAACTGACCCTGACCCTAACCCTAACCCTAAAGTCCATCACTATCGCACACTCACCTGACCCGCGCCCTAACCCTAACTCACTTAAACCGCCAACCCCAATATTTGTCACTATTGCATACATGCCTAACCTGCGCCCTAACCCTAACTCACTTAAACCGCCCCTAACCCTAACATAAAACCAACCGCACACTTACCTGAACCCAACGCATGACCTAACACCACAGGGCTAACAATAGCAAAGCCACAATGACGTCCGTATGTCCATTTTGTGTTTTCAGGATTTTGAGTTTCAGGATTTTGGGCTTTCGGGATTTTGAATTTTCGGGATTTTGGGCTCAGGATTATGGGCTTCGGTATTATGAGCTTTCGAGATTCTGTAGTGGACCCGTATGTACACACATATAGCTATAATATGTATTTATTTATTTAACATTTGTTTACCGGGAAAGTCTGAATTGGAACAAAGCCGATTTTTACCGGAGGCCCAGAAAGAAATGCTCCAGATGCATGTCTTTGTAAATGTCGGAGGAAACCGGAGCACCTGGAGGAAACCCTCACGAATGCAGGGAGGGCATGCAGACTCCGCACAAAAGGCACCCAGCCGAGAATCAAACTGGAGAACCTCTTGCTGTGAGACAACAATGCTACTGCTGCACTACTGCGCCATCGCTTAATACACACACACACACACACACACACACACACACACACACACACACACACACACACACACACACACACACACACACACACACACACATACACATACACACACACACACACACACACACACACACAACAATATACAAGGGAATTGTCACAGTGCCAGTTAGGTATTTAACTTAAATACTTGGGCTTAAAGCAGTCATTACAAAAGGTTGTAGTCTTTAGTCAGAGAAGAAGCTGTTGTCTGTGTAGGAGAATCACTGCAGGCTAGTCAGTATGTATGAAGCAGTTACAGTTGTTTTTGGGTCTATAAAACATTGTCCAAAAACACTAGTTGACGAATCACTATTCAGCTAACCCAATTTGTTGAAATTTCACTTTATTGAACGGCTATTTAAATTAAGTTTTTCATAGAGAAAACAATGACTGGTCAACCTACCACCCATCACAAAGTACTAAAAATTTAAACCCCCCCTCAAGTCGGGGGTTTTGCCCACCACACCCCCCCAATATGGGGGCTCCACCTCCCACACCCCCTAACTAAATATACCAACTCTGAGATCACACTACACTTTGATAAAACGGCCATTCAATAAAGTGAGATTTCAACAAAGTGGGTTCGCTGAATAGTGATTCGACAAGTTAGTGTATTTGACGATATGTACAAAATAAGCATGCCAAAGGAACACAAAAAGATCCCTATACATCATTTGTAAGAAAGATTAAGAAGCATAATTGACATGGAGGTACTTTTACAAAGATAATTAACTATCATATCTGCGTACATGCATATTTTAATGGAAGTAAAACAAAGTGTGGTAGATAAGCTATTTATCTTCAAAGGCCAATTAGCTCATTAAGGAGTTACATAGAAAGGTATTCTAAAGACAAAAGAGAGACTGTATAGTTGGTCTGATTATCTGAATATAATAAAAATATAACATCTGTAAGAAGTCGCAACAGGAAAAAATATGGCATTGGAGGAAAGGGGTTGTGAAGGTAAACAGTGAAAGGAGAAGTGAAAGAATTAGAGATTCAATACTAAGAAGGTAGATAATAAAAACAGCAGGGGAATTAGTGATTAGGTAGTGTACAGTAAGGGCTATGAAGTGGAGAGATATCGGTGAGAGAAGAGGTGTTTGCAGTAGAGATAAATGTAATTGAAAGGAGGCTGGAAGGGGGGAGAAGGGAGAGGGCTAGTTAAATGGAAATGAAGGTGAACGAGAGGAGGTAAGAGGAAGGTAGAAAATAGTGGGGTAGTTGACTGGAGTGAATAAGTGGATAGGATTCAGCTTGGTTTTGAACAGGAACAATTACTTGACTTGAGATGGAATTCTTTTAATTTAAATTTGAATTTCTTGAGATTTAAGGAAGTTCAGTATCTAAGGATAATGAGTTCCATAATTTGGTCACCGAGTAGGAGTATAAACATCGACCGGAAGTTTTGTTTGGTTTATATAGAGTTAAAAGTTGCTTTTCTTCAGAGCAGAGAGCCCAGTTAGGTATATAGGGGTCTATATTAATTTGTCGAAGGTTAATTTCCGTGAACCTTTCTTTATTGAACCGAAACCACTGAATGCTCACTTCAGCGAGCATTCTCATCCACAAAAGATTTGCATAGGGAAAGTAAGCAGTTGGCCAACAGCAGAAATTTGCCCTTTACCCCACAACAATGCGATTTCGGAGTTGGTATGTATAGTTAGGGGGTGTGTGGGTTTGACATACTGCGGTGTCTGTTACAGTCTTAGTGTTGGCCAGCTGCTTCCTTTCCCTCTTTAATTGTTTTTTTTTTTTCAGTGTAAATGTTCGCTGAAGTGTATGTTTACACTGTATCAGAACTTATCAGAGATTTGTGATGCATGGCTAGGCTTAAAAAGGCTCTTGTGGTCGTTAGCCTAGTAAACAAATATGAGCCTATGAACCTATGAAGAAATGTTCGCAGAAATGAACCAAGACAAATTGATTTAGACCCAGTGTATAGATTTGGAGTATAGCATTTAACTCAGGATTTATAGATAATTTTATGGGCCATCGTTAGTTGCAGGTAGTTTAGATGTTGGGGAAGTTCGAGTCAGTTAAGGGAGCTAAGAGCAGCACAATGATGTTTATGGAATGGTAAACCTGTTGTGAATTTAATGATCTTATTATAACAGGGCTGAAGCTTATTTTTTTAGTGTAATTATGAGAAAATATTTTGAAGTCCGTTGAGAGTGTCTTTGATGTAAAAAGGAGTTTGATTTTGTTAGAATTGAGTAATAGTTGTGCATTATTGAGCCAGGATTCAGTGGATGAAAAGGCAGTTTGGGTTATTTGTCTAAGGTGTATAATATTATTGGAAGAGGAAATGAGAGTTGAGTCATCAACATATTGGAGCTTTGACAGGAAGCAGTACGAAGGTTATTTATGAAGATATTAAAGAAAAGTGGTCCGAGGATGGAGCTTTGTTTTACTGTTAGATAATGAGAGAGAGCCTTGCCATTTTATGCATTGCTGTCTTTGAGATATGTAGTTCGAAAACCACCATTGAGAGACTTGAGAAAGGTCTAGGGAAGAAATTTCCTGTAAAGGTTTGGAGTGTGAGACAGTGTCAAATGCTCTCGATAGGTCAAGAAATGTTGCTGATGTTAGTTGGCCAGAGTCTCGATAGCTTTATTAACTGTGTCCATGTTTAGAGCCCTCTCAACTACTTGATGCTGTTAGAATTGTCTTGTGCTTTTGTTGTATGTTACTTGTTTTTGTTGTTTTGAGCCTTAGTCATAGGTTCATAGAACCTTTCATGGCTGAAAAGGGTCTTTGGATCAGTCTACTTACCTGGTTAACAAATTGTAATTAATTAATAAAAGTAAATAAAAATAAACAAACATCATGGATATTTTCAGCATTACAACCTATGTAAAGGAAAACAGTTGTCAGATATTACCCCCTGTGCAGGCTCATGTCACTCTGTTGTCTGTAGAACCTATAACCATTCAAGTTAGAGACAGTTCTAAGTCTATATTCATATGAAGATACCATCACTAACTATGAAAATAATAGCAAACTTAAAGAAAAGTAGTGAAAAAAAAACAGGATCAGCTATATAGAATCAAAGAACACAAGGTAATATAAGAAAGTATACTAGAAGCTTAATAGAGTAGATAATCACATTATTGAGGAAGATTAATCTAGGTAAGAACACACACATTAAGACCATAATTAATAGACTGGATTAAAAATATATATTTAGTCTAAAAGGGGTGAAAGAAGTTATGCAAGCTATGTAACATGAGAGATGGTTAATAAAAAAATCTTCTTTTAGTATATTAGGAAAGGTGTAGACTAAAGACATACATGAAGATTACTCACAGATAATGTGAAAAATACTATAAGGTGGCAAACCCATGTACTAATTATTTTAGAAACTCTTTTAGGTCAAAGAAGTGCACGGACATGAAAAGGACAGTGTGGTAATGACAGAAGAAGATTAAAAAAAAACATCTGGGTGCCCTAGATTATACCAAGGCATATGGGAAGGATGGTATTACATATAGTGACTTAAAGACTTTAAAAGATGCTCTAGACACACCTTTGAAAGCTATTTGCTTGTTCATTATGAGTGGGTAGAAGTACGTGATAGCTGGAAACTCTCTCTAGTTAAACCCACATACAACGGTTTGTGCATCTAGTTGTAGAATATACATTTGTTAGCAAAACGCCAAAGTTATGGAAAATAGTATTAAATAATTTGCTTGAAGAGCTGGAGTGTATGGAAGAGTAAATTATATGTCAATGTATACATATAAGAAACAGATCTATGTGTGCAAAAAGTTTTTCTACAATAAACTTGTTATGGCCTTGGACACAAATGTTCAGCCACATGTGATATTTATGGATTTCACTTCTGCTTTTAATAGTCTGCCACAGTCTACTGGTTAACAATCAGTAATAATCTACTGGTAATAAGCTTCTTGGTATAGGGTTTTCCAAATGTCTATAAGATGGATTACAGCTTGGTTAAGTAAAAGAAAACAGCAAGTAGTATAGTAGAAGAGGGTGATGAAGCTGTCATCAGACAAAAATGACTTTTCTCTTTTGTTTTATTTTATTTTATTTTTGCTGTTACTTATGTTAAATGAAACTAACTGCATTTAAACAATTGTTTCTTTTAGGGCACTAAGACTGAACTGCATGTTCTTTCTCTTTGATGAATCTTATGTTGAGTGACTTTGACAGTCTTGTTTTTGTGTTTACTCTAATGAGCAGTGTGGCATTATTCTAGCCTTTATACTGTTCTGTGGGAAAACAAAATAAGGCATTTTAATATTAAATTGAGGATCTGATTATATATGGTCTTTGCCGACTTATAACTACATTCGGTATTTCAGTGTGTGTGTGTTTCTCTTGCCAGCTCACTACCTCTTGAATACTTTTGGCTTATTTAATGGCTTGTAGTTTGGCTTGCCTTATTCCATAGCCTAGATTTGTTTTGGACCAATACAATGGATTTGTTGGTGTCTGTTAGCAATCTGAGCAAATTGGCAGTTTGTTGCCATAACATGTTAAAATGCCATCTAGCTGAACGTAATGTTTCTAGGCCTAACGGGCATCATCTTTCCTCACTTGGCTAATAACAGTACAAAATAACTGATGAATTATATTGTCATTATGATTCTATTTTTTTTATGTTATTTATGATGCTCTGACAGTAAGCTGTGTGGTTTAATAAAGTATCATTATTTCTTACTGTGTGCGCCATTTTCATTACAATATTCCAGCGGCCAGAGTCATAAAGTACTTAGATAATAACCATTAAATAAATATGTACTTCTCCTGTGTAATGTGTACAATTGCTATCTGAACCAGGTATAGGCTTTTTCTGAAACATCTTTATTAAATCATAGTTGAAACAACAGGGGTTAACATAAATTGATAGAAAAGAAAAACTGCAATGATTTTTCTCATTTGTTTCATGGAGTATATCTATGCAAACACTTCCAGGCAAAAATCCTAAACCTCCTGGACTTTGTTGCATACTTATGAACCATACACATGTCCTCCAATTGTTCCTTTGTAAATTGCCTTTCCAGTCTGTCTTCTTAATCTTTTTTAACCTCCTCTGATTGATTTATATAGTTCTCATGCAATGTGTTATATGCTCTACTAATTGTATCTTTTTTAACAACTGCTTTATTCTAGACTAAACTCAAAACTCCTCCAGAGCTGGTCTCTCACTTAACACTACCCTATTCCTTTCTCTTTGTTTGATATCAATCCCTGATGGAAAAGGCATTATCCAACCTACAGTTTAAATTTCTGCTTGACCTCATCTCTGTTTAATTGCTGCCAATACCTTTGTTTATTTGCTGATTTTCTTCAGTAAATTCCAGTGTTGCCAATATATTTTTTGAGTTATTCTGAGTTTTTATTATCTAATGTCAGAATTTTCTAGTTTTTTTTTTTCTGTTTCTTTATCACATAAATTGCTAATTAAGTCCCTCCATCCCTCCACCCACCCACAACCCCTTTTGCCATTTTGCACATAGTAAAAAATATGTTTCAGTATTACTATGGCCTAACCTACTTACACAGTTCATTTTAGATATACTAAAACATATTAATTGATACATACTGCCAACACTACTTAGAACACAGCACCATAACAAAAAAAAAAAATGGACCAAACCCATACTGTGGGGATAAGCATATAGTTCATGACATATTACTTATGACTAAAATTTATTGATTGATTGTTTTAAATATCAGTGGTTTGTAATAACTTGTATGTTTTACCTTCTGTGGATTTGGCATTGTAACAGTTAAGTCTCCATTTTCTCCACATTTCTATGTCTGATCCCAAGACCGAGTGAATAATCATATTTTATTACAACTACTCCTAAAGCCTTCTGAATCAAAATAAGTATTACTATAAACACTCTTCTCTATGTGACCAGCACCAGTTTACTTAGAAAAATATTTTATTCTTTGTCTCTCATTTTTTAAATAATATTATGCATAAATATTACTTCAGCAGCTGCCTGACATCACATCTCTTATACTGCATTTATAATTATCTGTATTAAGGTGCGTAATAAACATTTCACCTTTGGTCTTTCCTTTTTTTTCTAAAGTCACGCTCATTTAATAGTAAAAGTTCTAATGCCTTTTCTGTCATCATTTCATATATATCTTGTTTGGTGGTGTTTTTTTTTTTCCTACATTATTTTTTCCTGTGCAAGATTAATTTCTTCTTTTTGGCTTTGATTTTTCAGCCTTTTACCACAGTCATTCCGGAAATGCCCTTATTTCCACAGAATGCATACATATTAATTTTAAACCACACTTCCATGAACCCAGTTTGCCCCTTATTTTTCTCAAGTTAGAGTGCACTATATAGTACTGTATAAGTTCTATTTTTACCAAGTGTTTTCCAAATGAAAATTTCTTTCAGATTCCATATGTACTTTCATTAAAGCAGGGGTGGCTCATGCTATAGGACTGCAGCCCCCCACCTGTAGAAAGAAAAATGAAAAGAATAAAAAATAAATCACAAGTCCCCCCCACCTGTAGAAAGAAAAACAAAATATCACGAGTCCCAGAACTCCACTCATGCATGCCTGGAGTTCCTGGTACTCACAGAACTCCAGACTGCTATGTTAGGCAGTCCAGATAGGGAAGAAAGGGATCTCTGCCCTGCAGCCCCAGAAGTCTGTGTGGTGATGACCACACAGACTAGAAGGACACCAGACTGCATCACCAACAGGCTGGAGGCTCCAGCCTACTCTTGTCTCATGGGGAAACCAGTATAGCTTGCGCGGGCTGCTACAGAGGACAGACGATCTGTATAGCTTGAGTGGGCTGCTGCAGAGGACAGATTCAGGCTGCTATGGAGGATTAACATGGATTTTGATCTGCTGCTATGGAGGACAAACATGGATTTTGATCTGCTGCTATGGAGGTAGGGTGTATATTCAGGACTGATCTGGCTGGCTACAGTGTGTGTGTGAATTGCCCCAGTTGCTATATACTTGTGACTAGAGAGAACACATGGTGATGGGTAGAGAATACTCAGGCTTGAACCCTGTACCTTGGGTGCAGGTGGTAAGGGTCTGAATTCCCTACCCACCACCATTTGTAAAAATATTGCAGATTTTTGCATCATATTTGTTCTGTTCCTCATAAAATCTGTGGTTTCTGTATGTTTGTTGTTCCTGGCAAAGTCAGTAGTGCAGTGGTGCACTGGTAGCATTGTTGCCAGACAGCTACAGGGTCTCTGGTTTGATTCTTGGCTGGGGTGCTTTCTGTGTGGAGTCTGCATGTCTTCCCATCTTACAAAGACATGTGTCTGCAGTGTTTCTCCCTGCTCTGCTGAAAATTGGCCTTTTGTTCCAAATCAGACTTTCCTGGTTAACAAATGTTAAATAAAAATAACAGGCATTTGAATTTCAGACTTCATATTCTTCAGAAAGTACATGACCTTTTTATTCTAGCAATTTTCTAAGTTTATAACATGGGTATTTGAAATGTGTCCCTATTTTTGGGACTGTAGTCCCCCATTATTGGCTTTTTCCAAGTTTTTTGTGCTAAGGTTGAGAGCTATGGTGAGAACTGAATTCACTGAATATGTTTGGAGGCCTTATTCCCCCCCATTACTGGCTTTGTCTATGTGTTTGTTGTTAAGAGGTTGAGAGCTATGGTGAGAACTGAATTCACTGAATATGTTTGGGGGCTGTATTCTCCCATTATTTGCTTTGCTCAGGAGTTTTGTGCTAAGAGGTTTGACAGCTATGGTGAAAACTGAATTCACTAAATGGTAGCCATTTAAATGTCAGTCTTCCTCTCTTTCACAAAACAGAAAATGTGGCATAGTGGTATGTTTCTCTGACTGTTTTGCACAATGTCCTGGGTTCAATACTTAGCAGTGAAATGTATGGTGGTAACACAGCATTTTAGTCTAGCAACTTTCCAACATTATACAAGCAATGTTTAAAACGTGTCCCTGGTTTTTGGACTTTTGCCCCCCCCCCCCCAATAAATTTTGGCTTTTTCCAGATTTCTTGTGCTGCAAAGTACAGAGATACAGCTGAGTGTCAAGTAGATTTTACAAGAAGCTGAGAGCTGCAGGGGAACAAAAGTTTAGTGCTGCCTATGGTGAGCCTGCTTGCATTGTTAATAGCACAACAGGTAGTATACTTGCTTTTGATGCAGAAGGCTGTGGGTTCTACTCCCACAGTAGGTAGATGCATTGCTAATACTGTACTGTGTTATAAAGGGACTGCATGCTGCAGTCCTTTTTGGTGAAGATACCTAGTAACTATGAACCTGTTATCAGTTTGCCATCCATTCCCTATTGCAATATTGCTAGCTTATAATTTTTTTAATGCAACATGCGTAATTTATTCCTCAAGGGCAACAGGTACTTTATTTGTAGATGAAAGAATAAAATATAAAGTTGTTTGCTAGCAGCAACCTCTTTATTAGTTACATATTTCTTTAATGTGGAATTATTTAGATGACTTTTACTTCTTCAGATATTGTGCTTATTTACTAATACTGGTGGACTGTAGAAGTTTGAGTAGACTTTTATGATAGAAATGTTCTGAATTGGGCAGTTTTGTCATTATTGGTGCATGCATTTTGTTTCATTGTTTACTGGAAAAATGTTCGGAATTGGGCAGTTTTGTCATTATTGGTGCAAGCATTTTGTTTCATTGTTTACTTAAAAAATGTTCAAAACAATAAAATTAAAACTCTAACAACTGTACTGTATTGTAAAATTAATATAATTTAATACAATCAGGAAGGTGCATCAAAGAGCATGTGTATGTTTCGTGTGCAAGTGGCCTATGATTTGAAAACAGCCCAAAGTTAATCTTTATCTGCCACTGGCAAAATGTATTTTCTTTGAATGTGGGTTTAAATACTGCTTCAATGAATGTGAGTTTCAAGGGCAGAGAAGTTTTATTGTAAAGTCTGTTTTCATTGTGAGACTGCATTGCTTTGTTTAGCAGATGTCTGTGTTTGTGCTGTAAAATGCAAAATAAAACTTTCAAATGAAGTCCAAATCATCGTAGAGGTAAAACAGTATGCACATTAGTGTTTATGGTAAATGGGGTGAAATAGCCAAGTAATGGTTCATTGGAATGGCTGCAGGGGGGAGGCTCCATTTGATGATGATTTTGTGAGGGGGAAGGGCGGAAAACTCAAAGACAGCCCTGGCTGAACTATACCTCTCAACTGTCCAGATTTTCACAGAATGAATAGATTTTTTATTCTTATTTTTGGTTTGTCCCTCATAAAATGTGTGGTTTTCTGGCAAATCATTTAGGAATTAAGTCACTAAATAATGACAGACACTGAGATTCAGACTTCATAACCTTCAGAAAAATGCATGCTAAAGCAGGACCTGTTATATTCTATCAACTGTGTCAGTTTATACAAGAGCAATTTTTAGTACTGTTTATATGTTCCCCCAATATACTTGGCCTTGTCCAGATTTCCTGCATTAACAGGTTGAGAGGTACATGCAAATAAATTGCTTTATAGAATTAGGCATATCCAAACCTCTCAACTGTCCCTGATTTTGGCTCAAAATGTTGCTCTTCCCCTAATAATCCCTCCACAAAATGGCAATTTTGGAAGAAAACGTGGAGGGTTTACAATTAATAAATAACTGTAATAATCAGAGTTATAAATTACTTTTATTTCAGAATTGCATGTAGATTATTTTATTTTGTCAGCTGCTCAAGTTAGCAGCACTAATATTAAAAAAGTGTCCCTTTGACAGGTTCCCAGCTGTATTGTGTGGCTATTTTATGTTTTTGCATCACATTTTTGGTCCATTTTTCATAAAATTGTGTTTTTTTGGCAAATTAGTGGCAAATCATTAAAGACTGAAGTTAGAAAATAATGACAGACATTTGATTTCAGATTTCATACCCTTCAGAAAATTCATACTAATGCAAGGCCTACTACTCTATTATTTTTCTAAGTTTATAAGAGCAGTATTTAAAAATTGTCCTTATTTTTGGGCCTTTGTCCCACTTCTATGTATGGCTTTGTCCAGATGTCTTGCTCTGAGGTTGAGAGGTATGACAAATGTGTCAGGGCCATCACAGTCAGCCAGAGACATTTCAAATTGTGACATACTTGTTGCACCCTACTCCCCTATGTAGTGACTCTGGATGTGTCCAAGCAAGGCAAGGAGCAGTTATGCAGTGTAAATGTGCAGAGTATCCCCCCATCCAAGGTAGACACAAGTACTACAGTGACTTTTCATCTGTCCTTGATTTTGCAGAATGTTCTGGTTTCTGTCATATTTTTATACTGTTGATTTATGCTTATTATTATTCAGAAAGTGCCTGTTGCTCTGTGTTTAAGTAGCAACCCTTTAATGACCATCAGGTAAGCTTGTCTGAGATTGTAAGATGCAAGTAAGCTTTAATAAGTATACTGTTAAAGAATTGCCAACATTGAAATTCTTTCTGTTGTTGCCATGCAGAGAATACTTACATAACTAGATAACGTATAAGCCTTGGGTATTGAAATGCATATGACAATATTTGCAGTAAAGGACAGGATTACATTATTTTAAGAAGCTCATTACATTTGTTGGAGACTTTTCAGTCATCTTTGCAGGTTTTACCTGTAAACTAAACAGAATGCACATCTTTCATGTCTGGTCCATAACCTGTGCAGTAATCCTTTAAGCAATGTATCTTGAGCTTGTTTCTTGTTTGCTTTTCATTTTTTACTTTGATCGTGTTTTCCCCATGAAACAAGTAGATTGTTGTCAGGCAGCAGGACTTTTTTTGGATAAGAAACATTTTTACAAGTTGGGGTATCACAGAGATTGCTACTTTCAGCATGTTACTTGGTGCTTTAATAAAGCTAAATATAATATATAATTAGAACTGCAGTGCAAGGAGAAGTGGTTTGAGTTGAGTGCTGCTTGTTTTTCTTATACTTGATTTTGACTGGCATTCCAGTAATGTATTTAAAAAGTAATTTATTTTTTCATGCCTCTCAACCTTTTTGTTTCCATCTAGATATTAAGTAAGCTGTCATACAGCCAATGCATTGAAATATTTTTTTTCTTCTACACTTCATTTTGTCTTGATTGGACTCTCATAATGACAGTTTGGCACCAAGGACAGCGTATTTAATTAAAGTTACAGTTTTTGTGGTTTTGGGCATAGCTCCTCCCCTTTCTAGTTGGCTGCACCCCTTCCCATTGACTCCTAACATTCAGCAGTTTCCTGCAGCCCCCACTTTGATTTGAAGTCACCAGCTGCCACTGCATTAAAGTGACCTTTTTCTCCAGACATATGTCATAAATTGTTGCTATGTGGAAATGTACAAGAGCATGTATTTTACTGATGCTTACATTCTGCATTTGAATTACTCACTTCCAAGAAATATATCTGTCCACAGGTTCCTCTTCATATTGAAGTAAGCAAAAACAGAAAATAACTCTTCTGAGTTGTAACTATCTGTCAGTCCTGTTAGCTGCTTCACCTTCCATAGACGTTCTTGGCTGCCCAACTACAGTCTATCTTCCTGTTTCTCTTGGGAAATACTTTCAATCACCTGCCTGTATGAAACTTAAATACTTACATAGATATAAATATTTCAAGCAGAGGTAATAATGCCCTTCTAGCCTGCTAGTCTACTAAAACAGGCATTGCAATACTAAGTGTCATGTTTCTAAAACATCTAAACTAATGCTTGCTTTAATATAAGTCCATCTTTCAAGTCTAAAAAATCAGGAATCCAGGTTAAGAGTGAAATAATGTCTTCTCCTTCAGTGTTTTCTGGCAGACCAAAGATCCTTATGTTGTTTCTCCTTTTCCTGTTTTCTAAGTCATCTTTTTTGTTAAGCAGTCATGTATTCTGTTTAAGCAGAAATTCTTTTTGGAATTCTTCCTCTTTGAGTCTCCCTTCAGTGTCATTTAGAGAAATCTCTATATTTGTTATTTTGTATGGTGTTGCTCTAATAGTTCCTTAAGAGTATCAGCCTGTTTTTGAGAATGTAATTTGAGGTTTTTATTCAATATATCTCCAAGTTACTTGACAGGAACATTTTTGTATATCTCCACCAAACTGATATTTATGTAGTTTAGTAATTTATCTATAGATTTCTGATGATTTAAACTTGAAAATAAAAAAAATTTCCTATATTATTATACTAGTTTATGGAGCTCTCAAAATTCACTGCCCCAGTTGGCCATCTAGGCTCCACCCCTCTTCTATAGGAATTTCTTACTGATGAGAAGGAGTGCATCTGTATATATGTATCAGTTGTCCAACTCTGTTCTCAATTTGAAGTGTCTAGTGATGTTGAAAGTAATTGGATGGACAGAAAACTCTCTTTGCCATGATTATTTTATTGCTAGTATGTGTGGTCATTCTGAATGTATTCAGGATTTGAGTAGGATGCACTTATTATTTCTGTTCCACTTTGTGGGACAGACTTCTACAACATTTTCTTAATGTTTTTACATATTAAATA
The DNA here is from genome assembly GCF_019279795.1 of Protopterus annectens. Taxonomy (NCBI): domain Eukaryota; kingdom Metazoa; phylum Chordata; order Ceratodontiformes; family Protopteridae; genus Protopterus; species Protopterus annectens. Next base: position 1,950,354,512 of record NC_056726.1, read on the forward strand.
TTTTATGTGAGCTGTTTGTAGTGTAAACTACTTATGTGTCTACAATTACTTTGCACTCATTTTTCCCTGGATGAACCTGAAAGTGATCTACCTGGGTCAGTGTTCTACCCCATTCAACAAATATAAAATAAATGAATTAATGAATAAATAAATAAACTTGCTGATAACAAGAAGCTCTATCCTTAGATTTTGTAATATTGGATTTGGTTAATGGTATGGGGAATTCTTTTTTTAATTTCTCCAAACCTTTTGGGATTCTAATACCATGACAGGAATGGACCCCATTTCTAAGTCAAAGTATGATTAAAGTTCATTAAATTAGTATTGTTTCAGTCTTTGTCAGTCAAAAGGGCTCTTCCCAGAACTTGCAATGTGCTCAGAAATTACTCTTCCTGCAATTCACACAGGGTTACATGTATTGGTAACATATCTAAATACAGTTGTAGATTCTTTTTTATAAGACCCATTGCTCCTACTGCTATTGGAACCGTCTGGGTATCTTTCTTCCACATTGATCTTGTTTCTGCATACAAATCCTAATATTTTATGACTTTGTGTCTCTCTCTATGCAAGGCACTGTAGTCACTGGGTGTGGCAATTTTGATGATCAGTGCTACTTTTGTCTTCTTTTCATGGAACACTATTATAGCAATAACCCATGCCTGGGTGTGGGTAATGCTGGATTTACCCACGGTTGGTGTGGTTTGGTCACGGTGGCCCGAGTAGCCAAACAAAGACAACCGTGGGTAAATCAAGCATTACCCACACCCAGAAGTGGGTTATTGCTATTATACAATGACATTATTTAAGAAAAAAAATACTTACTTTTCTTAAATAATGACATTGTATAATGCCTCCTTGCTGCCCTTTCACAGCTGTCTGGTGTCCTGCGACAGTTCTGATGTACTGTGCATGCGTATGCTTACGCAGTACATCAGAGCTGTGGGTGGAAGCAATGGAGACAGCAAGATCTCTGTTGCTTTTTACAAACTGTCTCGCTATGTTAAAGGAGTTTAACATAGCAAGACAGCTTTAAAAAAAGCAATGGAGAATCTCTGTTGCTTTTTTTAAAGCTGTCTCGCTATGTTAAACCCATTTAACATAGCGAGACAGTTTTGAAAAAAAACAACGAAGAAAGGAAGATCTCTGTTACTTTTTTTAAAGCTGTTTCACTATGTTAAACTCCTTTAACATAGTGAGACTGTCTAAACAGCAACGGAGATCTTGCGTTCTCCGTTGCTGTAAAAAAAGACTTCTACTAATGGAAAAAGTCCGGGCGACCGGACCTTTTTCCATTAGTATAAGTTTGATTTACAATGTGCACACTGACTAATCAGCGTGCACATTTTGGAATATTAATGGGGGGGGGGGGTCGTTGTATAAATACAGTTTTCTCACATCTCTCTTTTGAACTGTCAGTAATGGATGATCACCTCTCTTTTGAACTGTTGGTAATGGATGATCCCATGTGATGTAGACTTCATCATTTTCTATGATGCTTTATGGCTCACATTTCCAGTTTTTTTTAGCCACTTCAGTACAATAATGTTTGCACAATCCTCAGTGAAAATGTCTTGCCGCATTATTATGTCTTTCAGTATGCAGTCTTTCTGCCATTAGTATGTCACAATCAGCAACTAGGTGTGCTACTGTTTCCAATTCTATTTTATAAAACCTACATTTGTCTGTATCTCTGACATATTCAATGGACTTTGTAAACCAACAGGTGCATAGCCCACTATTTTTTAACAATATTAGCCTTTCATCTCTTTGTTTGAATTAGCCTCTCTTTAACCATTCCTGTGTTCGATCCAGATCAACATGAGGCTGTTCCAGAAGTTTTCTATACTTGCAAGTTGGAACTATATTTATGCATTTTCCACATTTCTTGCCTTCTCCATCTGATCCTTCACCTTATATTATTTCTTTCTTTTTTTGCCACATTCAGTTGCGGCCTGAGTATCTGTTTCTGGTTTGATTTCCATTCCTACTTGATGCCGATATGGTTCTGCTAGACTAAGCAGGGAAGTCATCTTAGATATATTCTCCTCATGTTTCGAAATTTTCACTATGTTTGGGTCTTGTGAGGTCAGCAGATATGTGTGCAGGCCCACAACTGCAGATCTACACATGTAATCAATTTCAAGGAATCCCATACCTCCTTCGGAATGGGGAATACATAATCTTAGTATGCACTGATTTTTATAGATCATTTGGTGAGCGTGAAATGTCCTTCTTGTTTTCCTGTCTAATCTATCCAACACGTTTTGGGGCCAGTCAGTCACTCCAAAACTGCAGGTAAAATTTAAGATTACTGTCCACTGTCATGCTTAATAATTTGCTTTGAGAAGTGACTTCAATTGTTGTATTATTAAGAGAGAAGATTTTATTTATTTATTTTTTCATGAAAGTGGATTTGCAGAAAAAAAAGAAGCATTGGGGGGAGGTCGGGATGGGGTGGGGGTTGACCCAAATGATGCAACATATGCGTACCACCATCTTTTTGCTTACAAAAAAGCTCTGCTGGTAACAATTAAAATGTTCTGGTATGAATACGTTTGTGCAAACTCTTCAGTGCCTCTAAGCTACAAAACATTTGCACAAAGACTCAGTGGTGTTTAACACTACTTATGAAATTCTTGTTATGCACACAAAGAGCTGTCAGCCCTACTGCACATCTTTAGGACTGAAAATGAATGCAAGTTGTTGAAAGCACAGAGTTGTAACCTCTGAGCAATGTTTTCTCAGGTGTTCTGATTTAGGCAACAGCAGGCTATGAAAGAACAGAGAGAGAGAGAGAAATGGGACTGTTTTCTGTTGTGGATGTCTCACACACATGCATTTTACAGGACATGAAGTGCCTGCATTCCTACAATCTCCCTCTAATGCAGTTGTATGCTTATTAAGACTACTGGACAGCAAAAACAGGTACAAAAAATTCCAATACCACCAAAAGTAGATTACACACACAGTTGTACAGTATTATATTCCTCTGTTTACTTCTGTTTACATACATAGATGTTTAATTGGAAGTCATATCCTGATGTCCTTCCTTAGATTGCTGTTGCAGTACAGTATTCCATCCAAACTGTTGGGTCATCTCACAAAATAACCTTGATATCCAGCTGGGCTACCAAAGGCAAAACCTTCCATAGAGCCATACATCTGACATATGATCGAAGCCCGCAGGTGTAAAGGTACTTCCAAAGCTAAAACCTTCCATAAAGCCATACATCTGACATATTATCAAAGACTGCAGAAGTAAGAGCACTACCAAAGCTAAAACCTTCCTTAGAGCCATACATCTGACATATGATCAAAGCCTGCAGGTGTAAGGGTACTACCAAAGCTAAAACCTTCCATAGAGCCAAACATCTGACATAGGATCTAAGCCTGCAGGTGTAAGGGTACTACCAAAGCTAAAACCTTCCTTAGAGCCATACATCTGACATATGATCGAAGCCTGCAGATGTAAGGGTACTACCAAAACTAAAACCTTCCATAGAGCCAAACATCTGACATAGGATCCCACGACTGACGACCGCTGGTGAAGGTGAATGAAAAGCAGGCTGTTTAAATAGAAAAATCCACAAGTGAACCACTAACAAAAAATCCAAACTCGTTTATTCCACTCAATTGCGTTAAACACTAAACACTACCAGTGTTTTTCGTCCCAGAAAATACCGGAACTTCATCAGACAACCACTTCCTGTCATCACAGTGCTTATATACTAGTAATCTAACATGTTTAATTAATTACATCAAAAATTGAACAGTGGTCAATACTAAAACAATGTGTAACTAATCAAGTTACTATTTTTCTAAAAAATTCAAAACATTAAATTGTTAAATACTAAACAATAAAAACGAACAACGCTAAAACCAGTTATGAGTAATTAACGATGTGTGTCTGTGTCGATTTACTTCTTTTCTAAGTTGAAGTCAGAAAACAGTTAAATAATAAAAAGCGCACAATGCTAAATCGTGTTTTAAATTGTGAACTGTATGTTTTTGCACCACAATGATTCTCTTATACTTAGTTTACAAAAACATTGTTGTTCAGTGCTAAATGTGAAACAAGAAATAAGGCATAACGCTAAAATTGGTTTCAAACCACAAACAAGATGGTCTATCCATCTTCCGCTCCCAAAATTCTATAGTCTCAAATTGTTTTTCAACAATCAGTTACCATGATGGTTAAGTTCCCTATTTAGAGAATTGGTAAGTAAAAATCACACTTGGTCTAGTATGGAAAAATGCACAAGTAAACAAGTCTCTCCGCCGCTCACGGAGACACTCACTACCACCCTAATTTGACAAGTTGCAGAAGTCAGTTTGTGCAATACTACATAAAGAGTGAGCGGAATGAATTACCCTAAATCGAATGTCAATATCTAACTGTCAAAAATTATTCTACTTACTACTCGTAAAAACAGACCCCCGTGTTAAAAAAGGTTCATTATTTATATAACAGCCTGCTGTGCATTGCAGAATGCTAAAAGCTCACAAAGACCTGCAACGGTCATTACCTGTCCTAGGCACGGTCCTGCAAGCCTTAGTCTTAGTTCATTGAGTGTGTAACAGCGTGCTGCGCATCGCAGCATACTAAGGTTTCGCAGAGACCTGCAGAAGTCATTACCCGTCCTAAACGCGATCCTGCAAGCCTTAGCCAAATAGGCGTAGATCACGCATAAGATCTAACTAAAAAGTAGTATGCTCTACCAAGTTGTCAATAGTGGTTGATACCAATGTGGGTAAATTGATGGTGGTGCATGAATTGCATTTAGTATAAAATGCTACATACTCACAACAAAAATACCCCCTGGTATATGTTCTTAAGGCATGTTACTAGTTACTGAAAACCAACATGTTTTAAGTAAATACAAAACAAGCAAAAACTAAATGCTATGTGTATAAGTTGTTAAATATAAAATATAAAATATAAAATATACTAATGGTCAGTATTTTGATTACACAAATATTAAACCAGTACTTTTTTCTGGTAAATTGAGGTCTAAACAGTCAGGATGTGGTCCACTTTTGAAATTTATTACATTTGCAAGTTAGTTGGTGTTAATAGGCTGTGTTTTAAGTTTTGTTTTTATTTTAACTTTTAACTTTATCTCAATAAGTTTTTAATTTTTAAAATACATGAAATAGAACAACTTTCATTCAAGCCTGGATAAGTGCACGCCATTAACCTTATTTGCCATTTCAATTCTCTTCTCTCCAAGTCTAATTTCAATAAGATGTCATTCACCAACCCTTCGTCATTAAAGTTTTGCCTGGTTTGGTTTATTACCATAAATTTAAATTTGTGGTCTGGGTGCTTTGTACAGTGCCTAGCTAGGGCATTGTCATCCTTATTTTTGGCAATTGCATAACAGTGTTCGTAAATCCTGTCGCGGAGTCGTCTATCGGTTTTGCCCACATAAAAAGAAGGGCATTCTGTGCATTGGGCCAGATAGACTACTCCTTTAGAATTACAATTGCAGGATGTGTTGACTTGAAAGGTTTCATCCCTGATATTAAACCTTACTGAGGTATCTATGTAGGAACAATATTTACAATGTCCACATTTCGTCATGCCTCTTTTAAGGATTTTAGTTTTACCTTTGGTTTCTAATAGCTTTTTCAAATTGTGGCCCCTTCTGTATGTAATAATTGGGCCGTGATCAAGGATGTGTGTTAAATCTTTGTCTAATGACAAGGAACGCCAGTACTTCCTGACTATGTTACCTATGTTTGATGCCTCAATACAGTATGTAAAAGTAAATGCAGTACTAAAATTTTCCTTGTTTTTAGCCTCCATATCAACAGACTCTTGTGTTACATTAATCGTAGCTGTATGAGAGGTTTGCTCAAGGTTAACGTTGTTCACTAAAATGGTATTAGGTCTAGTTTGGGCATTTAAGATTGGTAAATAAATGCCCTTATTTCTTTTTTCAGTAACTTCCTTGAATATACCTTGTAAGAATGAGTCTGGGTATCCCCTATTTGTAAACATCTCATACAACAAGTTACATTCCTCATTAAATTCATGATCAACTGTTACCATTCTAGCGGCCCTGACTAGTTGCCCTTTGACAACTGATTTCTTTTGATGGTGGGGGTGCATGCTTGTAAAATGTAGGTAGCTGTTACAGTGAGTTTCTTTCCTATGGATCTTCACCGTGTATTTGTCCAGGTCTTTTGTTAAACATATGTCAAGGAAATTAATTGTAGTTAACTGAAAGTTTTTTGTGAACTTTAAGAAATGTGTAGTTGAAGTAAGGTAGTCCACCAGTTGGTTGGCAAGTTGTTCATCCCCCTTAATAATAATGAATATGTCGTCCAAAAACCTTTTGTAACAAAGGATTTGGTTCATCCATTCACTATTGAGTAGATGTTCATTTTCCCAATGTGCTAAAACCAAGTTGGCAAAACTCGAACCCATAGGGGAGCCCATGGCTACCCCTACCTTTTGTCTAAAGAGCAGACCCTCAAAGTAGATAAAGTTGTTTGCTAAAATTATCTCTAATAATTGTTCTACCAGTAGACATTCGTTGTCTTGTGCCCCCTTACTCCTGATGAATTCAATTACCCATTCAGTCCCTATAGTATGTGGAATACAAGAATATAATTCACAGATATCGATAGTTAGAAAGTTTCCTGATTCGTTGAATGGTACATTCTGAATACATTCTAAAAAGGACCAAGAGTCCTTCAGTATCTGTGTTTCTGACCCCACATATTTTTTAAGGATACAGTCCACCAATTTTGCAGATGGATACGTGATGGACTGCCTTGCATCTACCAAAGCCCTAAAAGGTGGATTAAACACATTTTTGTGTAACTTTGGTATACCAGAGATCTTAGGAATTCTGGGTGCCAACATCGTGATATAAGTGTATTGATTAATGTCTATGATTCCATCAGTGTAAAGGTCACTGAGGAACATTTTTATTCTATTGTATGCTTGATTGAGTTCATTTCTGCTCGTCTCCTCATAAGTGTCACTTCCCAAAATTGAAAACATAGTGTTCGAATAGTCACTGTTATAAAAAACCGCTATGCCCCCACATTTGTCAGGTTTCATAAGCCTCAACGGTAGTTGTCTAATTGAGTTCAATGAGTTAGTTTCTTCATCTGACATGTTGACTTTAAGGTCGTTGTTGTTGGGGTGTTTGTTAAGTTCCCTAAATTCACTGATGCACAAATGTTCAAACAAGTTTAATGTATCATTGTGAGGGGGGTTATAAGTGCTAGCTATCTTAAGTTCACTCGTATTATAACTGCTATTACCAAACATAATATTTAGGTTTAATTTACGTGTGAACATTTTAAAGTCTAAAATTAGTTCAGTAATGTCACATTTTTTCGTAGGAACAAAAGTCATTCCTTTAGCAAACAATTCCACTAGGCTGGAATCAATGTGACACTCAGTATAGTTGTAAATTTTGAAGTCATTTTTAATGTTTGATATAGTTTCAAACAGTTTTAGTCCTGGTGTTGATTGTTGCTCCTGGTGTTGTATCTCCGTTTCTGACCGTGGGGGAGATTGGTTGTCCAGTTGTTCCCCCTCCCCCCTGGTAGTTTTTTTGACCACCCTGGTTTTGCCTAGTAACATTACCAAATTGGACATTGTGACTTGTTTCAGGTTCGTGATTAACGTCGTCAAAGATTTCCTCATCCATGTTCACGTAGTCAGAAGTTGTTACATGAGTGTTAGTAACAGTTCTAGCTGTCCCATGCCTGGTTTTATTTGGCAGTTTCGGGTAACTGGGACCATTAGATTTTGGTATAGAGTTGACCTTGTGGGGAGGTTTAGGAAACGCTTCCCCCTCTCTGTAAGCTTTAAGGTCCCTTTGTAGTTTTTTCATTTTGTTACCCTTAAGTTTGACCATTTGTTGGGAAATGCTGTTAAGGGTTCTGTCAAATTCAAATTTATATCTACTGAAGTCCAAGTCGTTTTTAATCTCATTTTCCAAGTTAGAGATTTCGTTGTTCAGGTCTTCTAGAGAAGTGGCATAATGTTTCATCATGCACCTCAAAATTTCCAAACCATGGTTATTGTATAAATCAGTCAAGTCGTTAAAAAAGTCAGAACCAAACACAAGGCCGGTGGGATAGGAAAAAAGCCTTAGACCTTTAGGTACAATTTTCTCCTGCACACATCTGTTTAGATAGTTCAATTCTAGTTGTAACTTTTTTGCTTTGAAAAGTTTGTTATCAAAAATTTTGAGTTTTTCAGTTAAGTTACCAACATTTGAATTGTTATCAAAATGCTCAGTACCTGTGTTTTGGTCATCCATATTTAGTTCCGTGTTCAACCACGACCTGATGTTGAAGTTGTTGTCCATGCTAGTTGGCCTCCGTTCCCTGAGTTCTGTAGGTTCCACAGGCTGTCGCTGTTCATTTTGGAACCTCCCCTGCCTTTGTGGAAGCTGTTGGTAATTACTGTTAGTGTTAGTAGGTGAAGCAGAAACCCTCGAATGTCCGCTGGAGTTGGAAATGGTCACACTGTCCACCTTCTCCGATAAGCGGTCGAGGCGTACGTTGATTAAATTCAACAGTTGAGTCAGGTTACCCTGCGATTGGTTCTGGTCCCCTTCATCTTCCATCACAAAGCGGCAGTCAACTGTAAACGACAACAAAGAACTGGGTTTGAACAAGCTAGGAACCCACGACTGTTGACCGCTGGTGAAGGTGAATGAAAAGCAGGCTGTTTAAATAGAAAAATCCACAAGTGAACCACTAACAAAAAATCCAAACTCGTTTATTCCACTCAATTGCGTTAAACACTAAACACTACCAGAGAGCACCCCTGCAATACCAGGCTACAACTCTTACCACACTTTTCGGCCACCAAACCAGGACCGAAACACTAAAGGTGGAGGAGTGTCAATATTCACCAAGGATATTCACACCACCAGGCTAGTTGGCCAACACAATGTGTCTGAAATTCTCCAAGTGCAACTAACACTAGGTAAGACTGCAATCCAAATTGTAGCTTGCTACAGATCCCCCACCATACCCCAAGATTCTCACTACACCTTTCTAAACATACTGGAAAATATTAAGATAGAACCAAACACCCTAATACTGGGTGATTTTAACTACCCTGCCATTAACTGGGAAAACTACTCATGTCCCAACACCTTTAGCTAACGGTTCTTGGAATTCATAAATTCCAACGCCCTGGATCAACTAATCCATAGTCCCACCAGGGGCTCCAATATCCTAGACCTGGTCATTACCAACATGGGAAATCAATGCTCCATACCTATGGTCACCCCTCGTTAGTCAGGTCTGACCATAAGCTAATCACCCTTAACATCCACATCCCATCCCCACCCCCAGTAAAGAAACCACCATAAAAAAACTTCTCCAAAGCCAACTTCATGCTACTCAAGTCAGAAGTGACAAACTTCATGACACCCATGCAGATGGGAACTGAAAGTTCAACTGCTGAATCCTACACTAAGGCACTGTACGAGCACATCCACTCATGCATGAATCGTGCCATCCCAAATAGAACCAAAATGCTCTCATCCAAAAAAAGGAAGCCAATCTGGTGGTCCCCTGCCATAAACAAACTTTACAACAAAAGGAAGAAACTTTTGCAGAAAAGAGGAAAATCCCAGGATGCAAAAAACTCCCTTACTAGCCTCAGTAAGAAACTGAAATGCCTCATAAAATCCTCCAAAGCTAGTTACGAAAATAAAATTGCCAAAGATTCCAAAGACAACCACAAAGCATTCTATAACTATGTCCAGAATCTAAATGGCAATGCTCAGATCTGCTCTGAGCTAAAACAGAATGGCATTAAATATACTGATCCGAAGGATATTGCCAATATCCTGGCAGATCGATTCAGTGCCAACTTCACTCCCCTCTCACCCCCTAAATGGCCCATCTCAATACCGGAAGATTGCCAAATTCCAGTAATAATGGCCACACAGGTACAAAACACACTCTCTAAAGCCAAGAATACAGCATCCATGGGACCAGATGACATCCTGGGCTGTGTACTACATGAACTACAATATGAACTGGCACCTCACCTAAGTGTCATGTTTAATCATAGCCTCACCTCAGGTTTCGTGCCCACTGAGTGGCGCAGAGCTACAGTTATCCCAATCCACAAGGGGGGATCCACCTTGGATCCCGGAAACTACCGTCCCATCAGTCTGACAAGCCTTATCTGCAAGGCCATGGAGCATATTATCATGGAACTTATAAACAAAGACATTGGCAACCTTCAAACACTGGACCCCACCCAGTTTGGGTTTGTGAAGGGCCGATCTTGTCTCCTGAACCTGATTGACTTCTTTGAATCAGTCTCCAGAGCCATGGACAAGGGTAAGGTGGTCCACACAGCCTATCTAGACCTTGCCAAGGCCTTTGACACCACCCCCACTCTGGAATCATAGATAAACTTACTAAGTTGGGCATTAATCCCTATGTCACCCAATGGGTTGCTAAATGGCTTACTGATAGAACTCACACTGTAAAAGTAGCCAACTCCAAATCCAGCTCCAGACAAGTGACAAGTGGAGTACCTCAGGGTTCAGTCCTGGGGCCGCTCTTGTTTGGCATCTACTTCTCTGAAGTACAGGTCAACACTAAGGGACTCTGGCTAACAAAGTTTGCAGATGACTGCAAACTGGGAGCCATTATTGAATCCCCAAATGATGTGGATACTCTACAAAAGGGCCTTACAGAAACAGATGCTTGGTGCCAGAGCCATGGGCTCAAGCTCAATGCCAAGAAATGTATTGTTATCCCCTTTGGGAAAAACATGTATCCATGAATTACCATATAGGTGGCAGTACACTAAACACAGAAAGTGTGATAAGAGACTTAGGGACACAGGTGGACAGTGGTCTCATCTTCGATAACCACATCGCCACAACAGTCAGGAAATCCTTCTATGTGGCACACCTCATCACGAAGGGCTTTTCATCCAGAAAAAAGGAGGTCATTGTCCCACTGTATTCATCCCTCATTAGACCCAGTATAGAATACAACGCCCCATTTGGTATGTACCTCTCAAGACATCTGCAACAACTGGAAAGGCCTCAGAAGTACCTCACTAAAAGAATCACAGGCCTAAAGCAGATGCCCTACGCTGACCGTCTTAAAAAACTCCAGCTATACTCTGTCGCATATCGTCTACTCAGAGGCGATCTCTGCTTAACATACAAGGCCATGTCAAACCCAGAGCTGTTGGACATGCTACACTTAAAGAAATCCCAATCCCTCAGAGCTACACGCTCCAGGGATCTAAACCTTGTCATCACAATAAACAAAACATGCTGGAGGGATAGGTTCCTGACCCAGACACTCCCCAGACTCTGGAATAGATTGCCCATACATGTCAAGCAGAGTGCCTCTTTGGACCTCTTCAAGAGGAACCTTGACGATTGGATGGGAGAAAGGAAATTCACCCCAGGGATCACGTCAGTCGCCCTGCTAGACAGGGGTCCAGGAAAGTAAATATTGTGGGAAGAAATAGCCAGGGATTTGTTATGGCTAGGCTTGTATAGGCCCTAGGGCTGATAGCCTAGTACCAACCTATGAACCTATGAACCTATGAACACGTGAGCCTGACTGCCATCTTGTAGTAAACTGTGGAGATGTAAGCATATATGTCTGTAAGGTCTATCTGTTAATCAATTTGTTTATATTTTATGATGCAATCCATCCTGATGTGTTTCTATGTAATAAAGCATCTAAATGAACTACCCCACCTGTTCATCTTATATGTTAGAGAGGGACAAGTGACATGGTGTCAGAAGAGGCATGGCAAAAATGACTAGTTGCCAGAAAGAGTTCCAGGTTCCCCAGTTTAAGTCCGAGAGGCATCCAGTTGGTACTGGAGGAATGTATAGGAGTGGATCATTCCTACTGCATGTGTAATTCGCAAAACAGGTCAGAAATGAATTTCAAATGTTAAAACTTGCTCAAATAATTTCTTATTCACAAAATATGAAACAAAGCATGCAGAATGCTCTAAACGATAAATTAACCGAAATGTCCGATATTCATAAAAATATTCAAGTTACTATGGAAAAGGTTTGAAATAAAGTCTGAATTTCATAATACAAATAAAATGAAAGGAAACTAAAGCATTTTCGCTAAGCACATATTTTTCGTATTAATTAAGGATATCTAAGTTATCTCAGGTGTATGAAGTGTTTGCATGTTTGTGGAGTATTACAGATGCAAACATTTCAGAGCATATTCGCAAAGCACAGTATTTCATAAAGTTTATTGTGCATTTGAATGTTATTACAAGCTCTCTCACAGCACAGTGTGTTCGTACATAATTACAGGGGATATATGTTCAGTGTGTTTGTGTATACTTTGTTGGCATGTGTGACACCCGTGCACTGGCCCAGAAATAAAGGAGCCTCAATCCTCACCATTAGCACCAGTGAGGGGTGTGCACATTGGGGGGATAACTACACACACAGTAAAGTACAATTTCCCTTAAGAACAGACAGAGATCATAGTCAGTCTGGGGCTGGTTTCTCCCTTCCTCTCCAGATCGCCAGTAAGACTCCGCAATGACACAGCTGTAGGGTTCAGGTCTCAGCCGAGTAGTGAAGCCAAACCTCCAGTACCCTCTCTGTCTAACCAGTGCTTCGTGTCCCTGCCCAAGTAGCTGACACATGCATGCTGGGGTCCACACTACCTTATCGGGCCTGTTTTTCCTTGTCAGGTCTGTAAGTGGAGCAGCTATGGTACTATAACTGGGGACGAACTTTCTGTAGTACCCTGCTGTCCCTAAGAATGCCCTCACCTGCTTTTTGGTAACAGGTGCAGGCCATGCCTGAATGGCTTCCACTTTGGCAAGTTCTTGCCTGATCTTACCACTCCCCACACTGTGTCCCAGGTAGGAGACATCTGCCATACCCACCTGAGAGTTACTCGGCTTAATGGTCAACCCTGCCCTCTGTAGTCTGCCCAGTACCCCCCTGACATGTTGAAGGTGCCTTTGCCAGGAATGACTGTACATGGTAATATCATCTGGGTAAGCAAGGGCAAACCCTCCTGCTCCTACTAGGATATGATCTACCAGCCTCTGGAAAGTTGCTGGGGCATTTTTCATCCCAAAGGGCATCTTTGTGAACTCATACAATCCAAAAGGAGTCACAAAGCACTGGGAGTCAAGGGCACCCGCCAGTAACCCTTGGTGAGATCAATGGTGGTAAGATACTTAGCCCCACACAGCTGCTCTAGGGCTTCATCCGACCTAAGCATGGGGTAAGCATCTGACTCTGTGTGACTATTTAATTTCCTGTAGTCCACACAGAACCTGGTCCTGCCATCCCAATGTGGCACCAGCACCACTGGGGAGGACCAGGGACTTTTGGACTCTTGAATTACCCCTAGTTCCAACATTTCCTGTATCTCCTCCCTCAGAGTATGTTTGACTCTCTCAGGCACCCTATAAGAGCCTGCCTAATAGGCCTTTGGGGTCCTGTATAAACCTGGTGCTGCATCAGGTGGGTGCACCCTGGTTTCCCAGTGAACATGTCCCCAAACTCCTGTAACACTACTTGGATTTCTTGAACCTGAGTAGGAGATAGCTGCTGGGACATTGCCACCCCTTCCACTGAGGTGTCAGGCTGGGACATTGCTACCCCTTCCACTGAGGTGTCAGTTTGAGCCTTACTGAGGAGATCAGTCACCAGATCTCCCTCAGACTCCTCCGACAATCCATTGCAAATACTCAGCACAAGGGCCTCCCTATCATGGTATGGTTTCATCATGTTAACTTTGTACAATTTGTGCCCCTGCCTGTAGCAGTTCTACCATGTAGTTAACATCACTGACCTTCCTTACCACTTTGTAGGGTCCTTCCCAAGCTGCTTGCAGCTTGTTGTGTCTGACAGGAATGAAAACCATTACCTGCTGTCCCACAACATGCTATCTAGCTCGGGCATTCCTGTCATGCCAGACCTTTTTCTGCTGTTGGGCTTCTGCCAGGTTTTCTTGGACCAAGCCCATGAGTTCCCTGAGCCTTGTCCTGAGGTTTAGAACATATGCCACAACAGACACCAGGTAAGAGTCACACTCACCCTCCCACTCATCTCGAATTAAATCTAGAGGCCCCTTCACCCTATGCCCATACAGCAACTCAAAGGGTGAAACGCCTGTGTATTTCTGGGGAATCTCTTTGTAAGCAAACAACAGATGGGGAAAATACTTGTCCCACACCCACTTAAACTGGTCTGCAAATGCCTGTAACATGGACTTGAGTGTAGAGTGTAACCTCTCAACAAGACCATTAGTTTGGGGATGATAGGTGGTGGTCTTTAGGTGCTTCACCCCGCAGTACTTCCACAGGCACGCCAGCAGGTCTGACATGAAATTGGCAAATGTGTCAGTCACTATTTCTTTTGGGAAACCTACCCTGCTGAAAATATCTAGCAAAGCATTTGCCACCTTTTCTGCCTCAATGGAGGACAAAGCCACTGCCTCAGGGTATCTTGTAGCATAATCTACTACCGCTAGGATATACTTGGGGTAATCAGAGGCCCCACAATATCCATAGCTACCCTCTGAAATGGCTCCTCAGTCACAGGCAAAGGCATCAAAGGAGCTCTCACCTTATTTCCTGCCTTGCCTACCTTTTGGCACTGCTCACAGGTCCTGCAGTACCCTGTTGCATCCCTGGAAATCCCAGGCCAATAAAAGTTCTGCATAATATGTCTGTTTTTATGTTTTCTGCCCATATGAGGTGCAAAGGGAATATCATGGGCTATGGCTAGAAGTGCCAGATGGTAGGCTCTAGGCACTATCAATTGCTGTATTCTCTCACCATATAGCCCTCCCTCAGGGGGTCCACTTTCTATACAGTAACCCTTTGTCCCATTATACAGAATCCCCCTTCTCTTGAGAATCAGGCGTGTCACTAGCTACCTCTCTCAGGCCATGTAATGTAAGGTCTGAGAGCTGGGTCTGTCTCAACTCTCTCTTTGTAACCATTCCCAGCTCACCTTTCACAGGAAGTCTGGCATCCTCTGACAGTGGTGCCTCACTGTCAGCCTGGGTACCACCACTCACCTTTGCCTTTGCAGTCACTCTATCCAAGGGACCATCAGTACCTACAAGCAGATGTGGCTCACCTTTAGTCTCACTGCTACAGTGTAGCTCCCTCCCTGAAGTAACCAATTCACCAGTCCTATCTGCAAGTATGCGGTCTGACTGGGTCTCCCCCAGGCTACTAGACCCACATGTTTGTCTCCTAGCCTGACTGCGTGTAACTGCATTAACACATGGCACCACCTCATCAAAATCCTTCCCTATCAGGACATCTGCAGGATGGTAGTTTGGTGCCCCTGTTGTCTCAAGACAACAAGACAACCTCTTACTGGCATTTTGTCCTTCCCACTTAAGGCTGTCTCACATTTTGTTCCCCACCTTGCCTCTGTGGACATCTGTATGCCAAACAGCCCCACCGGTTGCATTCAAAACATTTAACCCTAGGTCCTGGACATGTACCTGGACTAGTGGCTTCACCTGCTACTGGCAGATTCTGTTGGGGCAGTCTGGGCTGCCCACCATGGGTTCCTTTAGACCCATGAGCAGCACTGTGTGTCCCTTTCCTGTGCAGTGATGCTCTGCTTGCTAAGTATAGGTCTTCCTTCTTCCCCAACTCATCTGAAGTAGCACATTGTCTATCAGCTAACTAGATCCTCATGTCCTCAGACAAAGTGCTAAGGGCTTGTTCCCTCACCAGAAGGTCTGCCAGCCCTTCAAAAGTGGTAACCTGACATCCACTCACCCACCTATAAAAATAAGTGCTCAGTTCAGCAACATATTCACACACACTTTCGTCTGCCTTGCATCTATGCTCATAAAACTTTTTCCTATAAGTTTCAGGTGTTAGCTTAAAAAATTCTAGCAAACAATTCTTAACAGCAGTATAATAAAAAAATTCATGATCAGATAATTTAGGCAGCAAAGTCACAGATTTACCATGGAGTAAGGGGATCAGGAACCGTACCCAGAGCCTTTCGTCAATGTCATACTGTTTACATACCCCCTCAAATATATGAATGAATCTATCAAAATGATCCCCCTCTGTAAACTGCAGAAGAAATTTAGTGACCTTTTGTGCTTCTGGCATCCGGTTACTCCCTTCCCCATTACCTCCATGACTCTGGTGAAGAGTCAACATCTCCTTTTCATGCTGCCTCTGCCTCTCCTTCTCAGCTTCCAGGCATAGCACTTTATCATTCTTATCAGCCTGTAGATGTCAGTCTCTCTGCTACTTCTGTTTCCATACGTCTGGCCTCCAACTCAAGTCTCTTTAGCTCCAGATGGATTTTTAAGTCCTCTGTAGAAAGGTTGAGCTGTCCATTCTCTGAGTGTTGTACATCTCCACGGCCAGTCTGATCGTCCTCCTGGTTGCTATTCTCTGATGCAGCTGTCACCAAAGCTGCAATCATGTCTGCTTTAGTCAGGTTTCCATGCACCAGTCCCTTAGCCTGGCACATCTCAGCCAACATTTCTCCTTCTCAGCTTATCAAAGTCCTCTGCTGACATGCTTGCCTGCTTTCTCTGACTAACTAAGCTAACAAACGAAATAAAACAATTGTGATCTGAACACTGAATATTCGCTGCTTGGCTGATTTAGAGTACAAAAACACCTTCAGTGATCACTGTAAACAAGCTACAGGAATTCACTATCCACACCACTAGAAGCCAGTTAGTATGTGATGCGGCTAACTCACTACTATCAAGCAATTAATATCTGATGTGGATATCCCACTACTGCTAGACAATAAATATGTGACGCCTGTGCACTGGCCCAGTAATCAAGGAACCGCAATCCTCACCACTACCACCAGTGAGGGGCGTGCACATTGGGGGGATAACAAGTATACACACAGTAGAGTACAGTTTCCCTTAAGAGCACACAGAGCACAGTCAGTCTGGGGCTGGTTTCTCCCTTTCTCTCCAGATCCTCAGTAAGACTCCCCACTGGCACAGCTGTAAGGATCATTGCTCAGCCGAGTAGTGAAGCCAAAACCTCCAGTACCCTCTCTGTCCAACCAGTGCTTCGTGTCTCTGCCCAAGTAGCTGACACACACACACACTTTGAGATTTGATTCATATACAAATACACAGAAACTCTTGGGGAAGGCTGGCACAGGTTCACTAGCTATGCCCCTTCTGCCTAGGCTATAAGGTAGTAATCCACTGCCACCAACTACTCTTATCAGCTACTATTAGGCTCTTCCCAAAGGGTGACCAATTCCACTGTGTAATATTACTGTTATCCAAATAGTAAGTGTGATGAACAGCAAGACTGTTGGAATGGTCTGGACAGTAACATCAAATACATGCAAGTACTCTAGAGCTTAAATTATCTCTACACAAGACAGCCACAGCTGAAAGGTTTAAACATATTTAATAATAAATAATCAAAACGCAAGACAATGCTTATTACTTCAACACAGTGCTAATCAAGAGTTTAGAGATCACAGGCAACTTTTAAACAATATTATAGGATATAATGAATAAAGAGGACCAGTGGAGTGAATGCTCAACGGAACAACAAGCTCAAAGATAATGGTTAAAAACAAACACCTTTGAGCAAAACAATGGAGGATTGCAGTCTCATTTAAATCACAAGTAGCTCCTAAATCCAAAAGCCAATGATGTAAATAATCCAAGTGCAGGCGAGGTATGTAAAAAGCAGGTTTATTAATAAAAGGAGGTGAGCGCTTTCGCATAAGCTTCTTCAGACCTATACAACTAAACTATCTATAAACATCAGTTTAAAAAGCCAAAATGGCGCCAAAATCCTGTCCATTATTTAAAGGCACATAGCTCATTAAAAATATCAAGTAAAAAGTCATATATAAAATGCCTATACATCATTATAAAACAGGACAGCATTTCAAGACAAAACCATTCATATTCATGTCCATTATTAAAATAAATGGTTTTGTCTTGAAATGCTGTCCTTGATATTTTTACATACCTCGCCTGCACTTGGATTATTTACATCATTGGCTTTTGGATTTAGGAGCTACTTGTGATTTAAATGAGACTGCAATCCTCCATTGTTTTGCTCAGCGGTGTTTGTTTTTAACCAATATTATAGGATAGTCTGATATAGATATAGAAAACAGCTAAGCTAATATGGCTATATTTCTATCTAGCTCTAAGAGAAACAATGCTCTAATTAATTTACATACAGAGCAAAGCAAGTGCTGGTGAGATCTTGTCAGCTTCAGACAAAATACAAAATGCTAAATCTTTCTTTCTGAGAAAATTTTAAATTGATATACACAGTACTGCTGAGTCATTTCACATTACATCATTTTTATCACTTCTCCTTTAGTTCCCAGACTAACATAAACTCAAAATTTGCATTTCTTTGTAATCTTGCACCTGGCCAGTAAGCCACAGCAATAAAAGACACTTTATATGTAAAAACCTTAGTAATTATCTCTTAAATTAAGACAATAGAAAGAATTTGCTAGCCCAGACATCCCGTTTCCAAGCTTGAGATCAAACACAGTTGTAATTCTTTACTTCGCTTTCTTCCAGCAGGGTGCACCGTGGTTACATTTTTGAAATTCAGTTTTCTTACATTTAATTTTCTTACATTTGTAAAAAACAAGCCTGTGGATTATATTAATATTTACAATGACATAGAATTATCTACAAAATTCTATCTAGCTAGGCTGGCAGCCTTCCCAGCATGGCAGGAGTATTTCGAAAACCCAGTGCACTTGTGTTTGACAATAATATTGCAGAGAACTAGAGAGTATTTGAGCAAGAGTACGACATTTTTATACAAGCTGCATTTCCTGATAAAGATGACCATACAAAGTCATTTATTCTACTTAATTTAGCTGGGTCAGAAGCCATTGAAAGGGAGTGTTCATTTGTGTATGCACTTGCTATCTTTGCAGGAGAGGGGGAATACCATCATACAGTTGTACCGGCTGAGTCAAGGGAGGACCTTGATTGCTTAAAACTTAAATTTAGAGAAATGTGTGAAGCCCTAGACAAACATTACAATGGAAAGGCACTTATCTTACATAAGGGATCAAAAGCCTGGTGAAACTTTTTCAGCATATATGACTGGTTTGAGAAATAAAGCTAAAACGTGCATAATTGGTGATGTTAAGGGATGAGTTGATAAAAGACAGGTTTGTGTCTGGTATTAAAGATGATGCTTTGAAAAAGATTTTGCTTTGTGACAGTGATTTGACTTTGAATAAGGCCATTGAGATTTGTAAGATGTACGCGCTCACAGAAAAGCACTCATATATGCTTATAAATGAGAAATGCATGCTTCCAGTAACTTCTAGAGCTCATGTTGATAGTATTCAGCACGTGGTTAAAAGAAACAGGCCCAAGCACATGGCAGCAGCTGTAGCCCCTGCAACACTCACAGGTAAATTCCAGAGTTCGCACAGTCTCAGTGAAGCATAAGAGTGAGTCAGCAAACTGAAGGCATGGGCCCCAACCTAGTTTTATTGACAGTTGTCATAACTGTTGTGAAAATCTTGAATTTTGAAGGAAAAATTTTAGTTTTTGGTCAGCAATGCCACACATGCAATAAGTGGAATCATTTCAAAAGGCTTTATAAATCAAAGGGCAGACATTCTTTTATTAAAAGGGAACATTCAAAGAAACAAGTTGATCAGTTAGAGAGCCATGACCCTACTTTTATGTTGATGGTGTGTTAGTACTTCATGAAACAATGCAGTAGATTTGTGGGCAAAGAATGTAGTATTTTGTACTGTTTGGATAAATGGGAAACCCACAGAGCTCAAAGTTGGCACAGGTTCTAAGTGCAATGTTATGTCAGCAGAAACATTTGCTAGATAGAGTATGTGATGGTAAAGGGCTTGATTTGGCAAAGTGTGCAAAGCTTGTTGCTTATGGTGGTAAAGAATTTCAAACTGATGACTCAGTGCTGCTTTCATGTTACTCTGCTGGGAGAAGTTACAAGTTGTTATCTTATGTGGTCAAAAGGCATGCACAGTCATTATTAGGGTTCAGAGACAGTTTGAAAATGGGAATGCTTTCATTTAATAAGGAAGACCATCATGTTAGCTTGAAAGACCACTACTCTAATTTCACCCAACATATTTTTTCTACCTATGCTGAGCTTTTCGAAGACAAACTATGCAAGCTTCCAGTTATGTACTCCATAAAGTTAGATACAGATGTCAGTCCAGTTATCAGGCCAGCCTGAAAAGTTGATCTAGAAAAAATGGCGCAACAAGGTGTAATTTGTCCAGTAGATGAACTAACCAATTGGTTATGTTCCATGGTGGTAGCTGATAAGAAAAGCTGCGATAACATCAGAATATGTACCGATCCACGAGATTTGAACAAAGCACTAAAAAGACTTTATCATCCAAAGCGCACAATCGAAGAAGTTGCTGCAGTAATGCCAAATGCCACAGTTTTTTCTGTCTAAAATGCAGAGTTGATTTTGGCAAATTTTGCTTGATAAGAAATCCTCATTGCTAACTACTGTCAGTACTCTGTTTGGAAGGTACAGCTTTTTGAGAATGCCACTTGGGATAAATTCTGCAAGTGAAGTCTTTCAGTGTGCAGTGGAGCAAATTTTTTCTGGTATCCTTGTGCTATTATAGTAGACATACTAGTAGGCGGTAATGGTGAAGCTGAGCATGACAGAAACCTCAGAAAAGTTCTGGAAAGAGCATGTCAAGTGAATCTTAAGCTCAATCCACAGAAATGTAAATTCAGGCTACGAGAAGTCACTAATGTTCATCATTTATTTACCAGTTCACACCTACGACCAGACCCTTCTAAGCAAAAAGCCATTCTCAAGATGCCAGCTCCAGACAATGTTCAAGCCCTGCAACGTTTTCTTGGCATGATTAACTACCTAGGCAAGTTCATTCCAGATTTGAGCCAACTAGCAGCATCACTCAGAGAGGTAACATGTAAAGATGTATCCTGGTCTTGGTTAGAACAGCACCAAAGAGCATTTGATGTCCTGAAACAGAGAATTGCTAGTCCACCAACTCTCAGATACTACGATGTCCACAAGCCAGTTAGTCTTTCATGTGATGCTTTGAGATTTAGTCTAGGTACAGTCATTATACAAGAGGGTCAATCTGTTGCCTGTGCATTGAGAACTCTTTCCCAAACTGAAATACAGTATGCTCAGATCAAGAAAGAGCTTTTGGCAATTGTGTTTGCATGTTCAAAGTTCCATGATTATGTTTATGGTAGACCTATCCAGATCGAAACAGACCACCAACCTCTAGTTGCTATTTTGAGAAAGCCTATGCATACAACTCCAGCCAGATTGCAATGCATGATGTTGAGATTGCAAAAGTATAATTTCACTCTTGTCTACAAGAAAGGCAAACTTCTTTATCGTGCTGATACATTGTCCAGCTCACTGAGAAACACCACTGAACAGCATGGGAATGAAAAACTTGATTTTGAAGTCATGGAAGTGAGAAATTTTTCTTCTGCCCGTCTTGATGAGCTGAGAGAACACACAGCCACAGATTCAGCTTTACAGAGGCTCAACCACTTTAATCAACTAGGATGGCCATCAAAGCAGTTTAGTTTACCTCAAGAAGTGCAACCTTATTATCCACACCAAGATGAGATTTTGTCTGATAATGGTATTATTGTGAAAGGTCCAAAAGGGATTGTTCCAATATCCTTGCAACAACAGTACATTACTGTCTTGCATTATGGTCACCCGGTAGCAGACTGTACCAAAGAAGGGCAAGAGGTCTAGTATTTTGGCCTTCTATGTCACAAGATATTGAGAGAGTGCTATTATATTGTGTGTGTAATAGTATTAAGTCACATCAACAGAAGAAATCACTTCAGCTAAACCATATTCCTGAACTACCTTGGTCGATAGTAGCTACCAACATTTTCTAATGGAATGGTCAACATTATTTGGTGTTAGACTCTTATTCAAATTGGTTCGAGATTGACCTACTTCCTAATCTACCATCCAATACTGTCATTACTAAGATGAAGCGTCATTTTGCAGTCCATGGTAGTCTGCACAAAGTTATTTATGAGAATGGCATACAGTTTGCAAGCCAGCAGTTAGATTTGCCAAATAGTGGGACTTTACTCATGTCATGAGTAACCCAGAGTATCCGCAATCAAATGGTTTGGCAGAGCATGCAGTTCAAAGTACAAAACAGTTGCTAGAGAAGTCAAAATTAGACAATAGTGACGTTTTCCTGAATCTCAGAAATATTCCTCCTGATAAACATCTTGGTTCACCTGCCTAGAGACTTCTGTCAAGACAAACTAGAACCACATTACCAATCAGTAGTCAATTGTTGGTTCTGTGTCTCAAGAACAACAGGTCAGTGAAAACCAATATGTGGAAGAAGCATTTAACCCGAAGTCCTACTGTGATAAGACCAGCAAACCACTCAATCCATTATGAGAAGAAGTGGTAAGGATGCAAACATCCAAAGATTATGATAGGATTGGAGTTGTGAAGAATATTTGCTCAGAGCCGAGATCGTACATTGTGGAATCACAAGGAATAGAGTTTAGGTGGAATCGGAAACATTTGATGCCTGAGCCTATACCACATAGCTTGTGAGAAAGACTATCTCAGAGTGAGTTGTCAAGTGTTCCAGATGTCTGAAAGGTCTGTCTGTTAATCAGTTTGTTTATATTTTAATGATGCTGCTATCCATATTGATGTGTTTCTAAGTAGTAAAGCATCTAAAAGATCTACTCCGCCTGTTCATAATCTATGTTAGAGAGGGACGAGCGCCTGCTCAAGACCTCATCTTTATACTGGAAAAACTCACCCTTCCTCCTATTGAATGAGGAGCCTCTGCTCCTCTCAAATTCTGTACTAGAAAAAAAAAAACATTCTTCTGGTCGCCCTTACATCAGCAAGATGAGTCTCCAAACTACAGGTCTTGATGGCAACCCCTCCCTTCCTTATTGTCCATGAGAACAGATGGCCCTTGATGGACAATCCCTCCATTATGCTTAAAGTGGTAAATGAACTATCCCTTAATCAGGCCATAAATCTTCCATCTTTCTTAATCTGCAAAACAAAGGAGAAAGGATTTTGCATTCTTTTGATGTGCATAGACAAATCAGATTCTACTTGGATACCACTACGAATATCTGCAAGTGTGACCAATTGTTTGTCTCTTTCCAAGATTCCAAGTTAGGGAATCCACTCTCTAAAAAAATTCCTAACTGGATTTCTAAATCCATTACTTTTTGCTACAGTCAACGTGACAAATCCTTACCTTCTCCAGAAAAGGCACATTCTCCTAGAACAATGGCCTTATCTGGAGTTTTTACAAGGGAATTATGCTCTAGAATCATCCTAGAAGCAACTCCTGGGTGGTCTTTGTATGCCTTTACCAAACGTTGCAGAGTGGATACCTTTTAAAATCTAGGGCCGCCTTTGTCAAGTCAGTCCTTTGTGGATTTGTGGACAGTTTTCCTATTTCTTATGCAACCTCCCTTCACACCTCACAAGCTTTGTGAATCAACCAACATTTTGGAATACTGCAACATTTATCGAAGGAAGGACATTGTGCAGTTGTTTAAGAACTTCCCATAACAGTGGATCTCCTAATGATCACTATTGCAGTTTTATTTCCCACCCTAGTTCCCCCTTCTCTTAAGCTTCCTTTTCTTCATGGAACACTGTCTTTCTGCCTCTTCCCTTCTTTGTTGTAGATGCATGCACCAAATTCCACCCAGGAATCTAGCTGAAGTTTATGTACACAAATTTGTAAAGTTTTAATTTGCCTTATATGTAATGGGACTTCATCCCAGAGAATAGGGATTGTTGTTTCATGTTTTCACATGCCTAAAAAAGCAGTATCTATTGGCTTCCCTTAGAATTCTACTAGATATAAATGTAGTGCTAAAGAAACACTCTGAAGGGAGTTATATAATATCTAATATGCCAGACATAATCTGTCGCTTATTTGCCTATAATAGACAGTGTATTGTCTCAAGAACGTCAAATGACTGAGTTAATCCATACAACTACATTCTGGTATCCTTTTAGTAAACTTTCTCAGAACTTGATTAAGTAAATGTAATTTGTATTTGATATAAGCAAAAATGCTGGATTTTATTCCAAAAGGGGTTTAATCTATAAATAAGTAAGACACTTGGATTCTTTGCAGACATTATTTTGAAAATTGAAACAATTATCTAAAATGCCTTATTCTTCTCAATGAAAAACAATTTATTATCTAAGTAGCTCCTAATTCTTTCATAACCTTGACTTCTATAACAGTGTTGTCTAGTGAGGTATTATTTATCTTTGCAATGCCTGGATATGTCTCTTTATATTTATATGCTTTAATTTCAGACCTTGGTGATTTAGCCACTTTTCAGTAATGTAGAAGTTAATATAATTCATATTCTCATCAGATATAATTATAGAACCTGTTTTGATGTTGTCTGCTTATTGTTATACTCAGTGAAAGCCATTTATTTATAACATCGGACAGCAGCATATTAAAATGTATGTTGACCAACATGTGCTTCATGTAGCTTTGCAGTGTACTATAGTACTTGGAGCCCACTTGGTTGTATTACCTAAAAGAAGAAACCTTTGATGACTTTTAGATAGCCAGTGACTGACCTATATTACAACACAAGGGTTAACTTTTCTGGCCTTTAAGCTTTAACTAACACAATCATGGGGATGGCTGTCAAAAGCCTTAGCAAGAACAAGTTAAGTAGTCCATGGAGATGAAGATATAAAGCTGCACTGACAAGTTTGTAAACCTCAGCCAGACTAGTATAGTAAAGGCAAGTCTCCATTTAATAAAACATGCAGATTCATAGATTTTTAGATTTCATATGTATTCCAATGCCACTGAGTTTTATGAACATCCAAGCTTTGTCAGTACCTTTTTCTAGGAGTGCCACACCAGTCAATCTTGAAGTAAATTTATGGAGACCCATCCCAGTCATCTAAGTTATGTTTAAAGGGAGTTAGTAGTTGCACAGGTTAACATTCAGGAGAAGTTTACTCCAGAGCTTTTGGAGGTGCTGGGTTATAAACTGATTCAGATAAGTTTCTGTTGTGAGCATATTGACTTACTTTAAAAATGCAGTCAAGCAATGACTTGTTAAAGTACGACAATAGGAATGCAATCCAGCATCCTTTGAGGTAAAGCTGTTTAGATGAACATTTTGCATGGTATCAGTATGCCCACCACTATGAATGGCTACTTGTCTGGCAACTTTCATATCAGAGGGCTCTCCTGTGCATTACTGGAGCAGGTAGAACTCGATACTCAATGGAAGAGGTAGGAATTCATTAATGTGATGTAAAAAATGCACTGACAAGTTGCCTGGTCCCATACAGTAGTCTGCTTGATCTTTAAGGGAGATATCTTGACTGAGTCTTCTGTAATGACCAAACAGTAAGGGTTAGTAATGTCAAAACAATCTTCTTCTTCTTCTTTTGGCTTTTCCCGGTTAGGGGTCGCCACAGCGGATCACCTGTCTGCTTGTGATTGGCAGTGGAGTTTTAAGGTGTTGAGTTGCCAGCCCGGCGCCCAACCTTCCACAGAAGGAACACACATGCACACACTCACGCCTAGGGCCAATTTAGAGTGTCCAGTCCATCTACAGCATGTCTTTGGGATGTGGGAAGAAACTGGAGGAAACCCACGCGACCACAGGGAGGACATGCAGATTCCGCACAGAAAGCACCCCAGCTGAGGATCGAACTGGAGAACCTCTTGCTGTGAGGCGACAATGCTAACTGCTGCACCACTGTGGCCGCCCAGTAATGTCAAAACAATAGTTTGCTGAAGTAACTGAACTGGTGTAGTACTCATTATAAAGTATGGCAAGTACAAAACAGAGTTACTGACAATGGACCTTTTTGTAGCTACAGCGCCAACATGAGGATATCTTCTAGTGTAATAGCTAAGATATTTATGAAAAAAATTATTGTCTTTTATAGCAGTTCGTTGTCCTCATACCTACATTTATCATCGCAATTATGTATTCTGAACCCCTTAACGTACCCCCCACCAATATCTTTGCCTAACTATCAACCAGCTGTAATATTACTTCTAAACTGTCACCTCAAACCCCATAAAATTTGCCATTGCCTCTATCTATATCCCCCATGGAAAGATTACCATTCTCAAGTCTATTCTTACATTGATTTCTATTAATATCCCTTATGAGACCTTACTACTAGGTGATGTAAATATTGATTGGCAAAAACTATCCTCTACCTCTCCCTCCCTTCAAATCAGCCTACACAGCTTCCCTCAACTTATCACAACTCCTACCTGCTTCAACAGTGACAATA
Organism: Protopterus annectens; assembly: GCF_019279795.1. Taxonomy (NCBI): domain Eukaryota; kingdom Metazoa; phylum Chordata; order Ceratodontiformes; family Protopteridae; genus Protopterus; species Protopterus annectens. The sequence goes on from NC_056726.1 coordinate 1,950,380,835, forward strand.
CTCTTACCTCAGACCCCACCCTGTATCATGACCCCAGAGTCCTGCCCAACTCTCTAAGTGACCACCTCCCTATCCAAGTCCAACGTTACTCTTCCCAAATACCTAAATTTCACCATTTTAGAGAGTGTCGCAAGCTTTCTTCTTTCAGTCCTGAAACCTTCAATAATAGGCTCATTTCCATAAACTGGGGCTTCCTTAAGTACCTCCCGCTTTTTCTTGATATACTTGACTCTTTAGCTCCTCTTAGAAATGTGAGAATCAAAGCCAACTACTCACCTTAGCTCACCAAAAACACCCTATCTGTCATGAAAGTAAGAGCAAAAATTGGAAAAAATGGCTAAAAAATAAATCGGCAACATTCCTACAAAAATATAAAGAACTAAGAAATCTAGAAAAAAAACAGCACTTAACAAAGACAAGAAAACTTACTTTTATAATCCCCAGTTCTCCCAAAAGTCTAACCCCCCAAAATTCTGTCATACCATCAATAAAATTTTAAATCCAGGTCAACCTATACCCCCAACCCCTACTGTAATAATTGTCCCTTAGAAACTGCCACCTTACTTAATACCCACTTCATTGAATCTATTCAGAAACTTGCACAACCCTCCCAAAGCCATAACCACCCACTACACATGCAACACAACCCCTTTCTGTATTAACCCCGTATCCACAGCCTACATCAAGTCACTTCTACTAAAACTGGAACCTTGTTCTCCATCTACCGATAACCTCCCTCCCCTCTTTCTTAAACTCTTTGCTCATTCCATAGCCTATCCTGTCTCTATCCCAATAAATAGATCTATGTAAAAGTGTACTGTCCCCGACATCTGGAAATCTTTCTGCACCATTCCACTTCACAAAGGAGATAACTCCACTGAGCCCTCTAACTACAGACCCATTGCCATCCTGTCTCCTCTATCCAAAATCCTCGAAAAATGTATTTGCAATCAGCTTTTAGCTCACTTTATTAATGAAAATCTTCTGACCCCCAGTCAACATGGCTTTAAGTCACACCACAGCACCTCCACTGCCCTCCTATCCTTCACTCACACTGTTGTTGAAGCCAGGGACAAAAAAACTTCTCGTGTCTTGCCTCTTTCTTGACCGCTCTAAAGCTTTCAATACTGTCTTCCATTCCAAGCTACTTAATAAGCTTACTCAACTTAATCTCTCCCCCTCTACTATTCACTGGTTCTCAAGCTATCTATCAAATAGGCTCCAGTCTGTCAGATGGCAATCTGCTTGCTCCCCTTTCTTACCTATATAAACTGGTGTCCCTCAGGGATCAATCCTTGGCCCCCTCCTATTCACCATCTCACCAGTCATCTTTACTCCTCCTGCAACACCTCCTCCCTCATACAGTACTCCAGTGACTCTACTCTTATCTCTTGTGCTGACAGCATCTCTAAACTTCTATCTATCAGACAAAACTCCTTCTCATCTGTGGAAAAATGGCTCACAGAACATCAGCTTATACTCAACCCCAAAACAACTAAGCTCCTAATATTTCTTCCCAAAACTCTCCACCACCTTAAATCCACCTTTACTGTTCTTCGCTAGATAACACTCTCATCAAAGCTGAGCCTCACAGTAAGTTACTGGGTACAATAATCGATGACCAACTCATATTCGACATTCATTATAACACTGTATAAAAAAATAACATGAAACTGGGTCTTATGTACACAAATAAGAAATTTCTTGCTCCCAACTCCAAACTCACCCTTGCCCAAGCCTTTCTCCTTCCATGTCTCCTCTACACCTCTTCTATCCTCACTCACCTCCAGTCAAACCTTCTCTCCAAACTAGAACAAGCTTACAATAACATAGCCAGATTCACCAGTAACCAACCTTTTAAATCCCATCGTTGCCTTGCCCTGAAATAGCTTCAATGGCTAAAATTACCCCAGCTCTTACTACTTGCACAGCTGCAGCTGACACATTCCCTACTAAGCAACCTGCCCATTACTCTCTACCTTAGTATCCCCTTATACCACAATCCAGTCTCTTCGTAATTCCAACCAGCACCTTCTAGACATCTATAAACCCAACAAAACTTATAGTAAACTCCTTTAGAAACACTCTGTGTCTCTTGCGTGGAAGAGGCTACCACCTCGCATTTGTAGCATCACTAGTGACTAGTTCCATCTGCTTTTAAACTGAAGTCAGGCACTACTTTCTGAACCCAAAAGCCTGTCTTTGCCTAAATCCTCCATAATTTGCATTTTTCTTTCTTTTTCTTTTCACTACCTGTCTACATCTAATAATTCAATGAATAATGGCAAAAAATGACAAAAAATACACATAAATACACAAAATCATACTTGGAGACTTTAAATAAAAACCTGCAAAAGGATCAGAGACCTCCAAAGCAGACACCCAAACAACCCGCACTTCCCCGTCACAAACCAGATAACACATAAAACACAAAATCAGTTTGCTGCACAATCACAGCCCTTAAGGCGAAATAACATACCTAACACATTAGTAATAGGTGACTCTATAGTCAGGCACACTGATGTCCCACTCACTAGGCTGGACAAGCAGAAGGTTACTGTTAGCTGACTGTCAGGAGCCAGAATCTGCCACATAACACAAGCACTCAGGTCACTCCAGAACAAGTACAAATATGACTCTCATTGTTCATGTTGGTGTGAATGACCTGAGACGTACCTCCCTGACTACATGAAAAGAGACATGGAAGAGCTCTCTAATCATGTAGCCCAGGCTGGTATGCCCCTGACCCTGAGTAGTATCCTGCCCTCACCAAGGAGGATACCTCAGTATAAAGAAAAAATGATCAATTTCAATAATTGGCTAAGCTTCTAGTGTCATTCAAAGGGGATCCAGTGTCTGTCAGCCTGGGATGACATGCTCGACAAGCCGCGTTGCTTCACAAGAGACGGCTTGCACCTGTCACCCCTAGGCTTTCGAATACTGGCCAAGGCTCTTGCTACCCCCATAGTGCCTTTTTTAGACAAGGCTCAAAAGTCAAACCCACCTTCATAAACAGCACAATTAAAAAACTGAGGGTTATGCTACTCAATGCCAGGAGTTTAAATCTCAAAATGCACGTGCTCAAAGCACTCCTCAGTATGGAGAACGTTGACATCTGTGCAGTAACTGAAACCTGGTTCAAAGCTCCAGAGAGCACCCCAGTACTACCAGGCTACAACTCATACCACACGTTTCGGCCACAGAACACAGACCGAAACACAAAAGGAGGGGGTGTATCCATATTCATCAAGGATACCTACACCTCCAGGTTAGTGGCGCAGTATGATACCTCTGAGATCATCCATGTGCAACTAACATCAGGCAAATCTGCAGTGCAAATTGTGGCCTGCTACAGATCACCCTCCATGACCCAAGACCACCACTCCACCTTTCTGGAGACATTGGAAAACATGAAGGTCCTACCAAACACCCTGATATTGGGCGATTTCAATTACCCTACCATTCACTGGGAAAACTACTGGAGTACAAATTTCCAGGCCCAGCACTTCCTGGAATTCATCAACTCAAACGCCCTGGATCAGCAGGTAAACTCCCCTACCAGAGGTGAAAACATATTGGACCTGGTCTTCACCAACATGGGCGACAGGTGTTCCACACCAGAGGCCAACCCATCACTGGTTAGATCAGACCATAAACTAATCACTCTGGTTGTCCACACCCCACCACCACCCCCCAACAAAGGAAACCATAGTAAAAAAAACTTTTCTAAAACAAATTTCACCTTACTTAAGACAGAGGTGGTAAGTTTCACAGTCCCCACGCTAAAGGATAACACTGCCCAAGATGCAGAAACCTTTACAAATGCACTCTATGAGCACCTACAAGGATGCATGAATCGTGCCATCCCTAGCAAAACCAAGACTCACTCCTCTAAGAGAAGGAAACCAGTTTGGTGGACCCCTGCAATAAACAGGCTATACAATAGGAGGAGGAAACTAGTTCAGAAAAAAAGCAAATCCCAAGAAGGAAAGACATCAATGACGATCAGTATCAGTAAGAAAATGAGGTCATTCGTGAAATCATCCAAGGCTAATTTCGAAAGAAAAATAGCCAAGGATTCAAAAGATAACCACAAAGCTTTCTTTAGCTATGTTAAGAATCTAAGTGGCAACTCACAGATATGCACTGAAGTAGTGCAAAATAGCACAAAATATACTGAACCTACTGATATTGCCAACATCTTGGCAGATAGATTCAGTGCAAACTTCACCCCCCTCTTACCTGCAAAAGGGCCTACAACAATACCGAAAAGTGTAGTGTCCCAAAAATCACAGATGCACAGGTGAAAACAGCCCTTTCAAAAGCCAAAAACACAGCGTCAATGGGACCAGATGGTGTCCCAGGCTGCGTCTTGCAAGAACTACAGAACAAACTAACCCCCCACCTAAACATGCTGTTCAACCTCAGCCTCTCCACAGGTTACGTGCCCATAGAATGTCACACCACAACGGTTATTCCTCTCTACAAAGGAGGGGCCACTGCTGACCCTGGTAACTATCGCCCCATAAGCCTGACTAGCCTGGTCTGCAAGGCTATGGAGCGCATCATCATGGAATTCATTAACAAAGACATTGGGAACCTCCAAACACTTGACCTGACCCACTTCAGCTTTGTTAAGGGCAGATCATATCTACTAAACGTTGTTGACTTCTTCCAGACAGTCACCAAGGCTATAGAAGAGGGAAAGGTGGTTCACACAACCTACCTTGACCTTGCCAGGGCTTTCGACACCATTCCCCACTCGGGTATTACAGAAAAACTCACCAGCCTGAACAAAATCCCCTACTTCACGAGATGGATTGCCAATTGGCTTACAGACAGAACTCACACGGTAAGAATAATGGGCTCCAGGTCCGACTCTAAACCAGTCGCAAGTGGTGTCCCACAAGGCTTGGTCCTGGGACCCCTACTGTTCGGCATATACTTCTCAGAAGTACAGGCAAACACAGGAGGACTATGGCTAACCAAGTTCGCCGATGACTGCAAATTGGGAGCCATAATTGACTCTCCGGCTGACACAGACATCCTCCAAAAGGGCCTTACTGAGACGGACACCTGGTGTCAAAGTCATGGCCTCAAGCTAAATGCCAAAAAATGCATAGTCATCCATTTGGGAAAAACAAAACACCCACAAATTACCACATTGGTGGCAGCCCCCTTAATACAGAAGAAGGTAATAAGAGATCTGGGGACCCAGGTAGATAGTAATCTCTCCTTTGACAATCATATTGCCAAAGTAGTTAGGAAATCCTTCTATGTGGCCCATCTAATTACTAAAAGGTTTGCATCTAGAAATAAAGAGGTTATAGTGCCCCTCTACTCGTCACTCATTAGACCCATCATAGAGTACAATGCCCCATTTGGGATGTACCTCACAATACATTTCCAACAGCTGGAAATACCACAAAAGTACCTCACCAAGAGGATTGCTGGTCTCAAACATATGTCCTATGCAGCCTGACTGAAAAAACTCTGTCTGTACTCAGTGGCATATCGCTTACTCAGAGGTGATCTCTGCCTGACTTACAAAGCCATGTCCAACTCAGAACTGATGGACATGCTCCACCTAAAGAAATCCAAGTCACTATGAGCCACGCGCTCTAGTGAGCTAAACCTCACCACAACAATAAATAGAATATGCTGGAGGGATAGATTCCTGTCACAGAGACTCCCTATGCTTTGGAACAATATTCCAAATTACATCAGGAAGAGCCCCTCACTAACACTCTTCAAGAGAAACCTTGACGAGTGGATGGGTAACAGAAAATACACCCCTGGGATCACTTCATTGGCTCTGCTTGACAGAGGATCAGTTAATTAATCAATGGGGCGGCGAAAGCCGACACACTCTGGCTAGGCTTGTAAATTCCCTCGGGCAGATAGCCTAGTACCTACCTATGAACCTATAATCTGTTCACTAGACAATACTACATTATGCTACTTGGGAAAATATTTAATTATTGTAAGTACTAAAATGTACTAGTCGTATTTACTTCATTTTGTTTTATTTTTATTAGTTATTCGTTTCACCTTATGCTGTATTGCTGCATTGTTTTTCCTGGGTTTTGTATATTGCTTACTACGTTATCTTGTTATGTTTGTATTGCTGGAGCTTTTCTCCTCGGGTCTCCACTGAAAATGGGCCATTGGCTCAGATGGACTAACCTAGTTAACAAATGTCAAATAAATAAATAATGTTATAGCCTTTTTCAAATACCTCAAGGTGTGAGTGAAGTTTCTTATTTACAGATGTGCTGTGCCTTTGGTACATCTTATATTTACTCATTTTCTATCTACTATTTCATCAGGCTGGTTTAGTAATAAATTTATTTTCACACATTTCTTTATTGATTTCAACTAAAGTGTTTGATTAAAAATATTTATCAGTTGTGACTATTCCTTCAGCCTATTACAAGAGCATACATCGGTCAGTTCATTTTAATTTCATTTAATTTGTTTTGTTGTAATCCTACAAATCAATTGCTCCTAGGTAAACCCCATAATATTAGAAATGGTAAACACCTAACATTAAGAATTGTAAATGTGATTGCAGCATGGGATGAGTTACTTATAGGTTTAAGGGGTTATATACCAATAACCTGTCCAGAATGATTAGTGAAAATAAGATCAAGCATTATAACCATGTATGGGAAAATTAACTAACTAGATAAAAATTATTGGTAGCAAGTAACTCCAAAAATTCAGCCTCATAGAATTATCCACTAGTTATTTGTTCAAATGATCTTGGGATATTTAAAATTACCAAGCATTATTGAAGGTATCTGGTCCTGAAGTCCAATTAGATTTTATGAAAAAAATGCTGTCCTATATTTAGGCTACAGGGGACATTACAAAAGTTGTCAAGTTTGATAGCTGTTGTCTCAAACACTTGATTTATGGAGACTAGTTTCTATCTTTAACAGGTATATGAATGGGATCTCTGGATTCCAGCAGAAGTGCCTGATTAAAGACATTTGCATATAGTATGATCTGCTAGAAGGACCTTGGCAGAATGTCATGATTCTGTAATAGGTTCATCGGTGGGTACTAGGCTATCAGCCCTGGGGCATATACAAGCCTAGCCAAAAAGGTTCCCTGGCTTTCGCCACCCAAGAAAATTATTTTCCTGTGCCCCTGTCAAGCAGTGCCGCAGAAGTGATCCCCGGGGTGAATTTTCTAACGAATAACGATAATATTATGAGTTCAAATATGCAGCAGTTGTGAGTTCTTTTGTTATCAAATTGAAGCCTTATACATTGGCAAATATTGCCTTTGCTGACTAATAAGGTACTACAAGTCTAATCCAAGAAGGTGTCCTTGCTTTATGAAGCCTTAAAAAATCAACCACAACAAACAATTCGTTTGAAACAAACTTTCATGTATGGTAACTCAGAAATGGTTTGATTCAAACATATTGTTCTCAGACCCAAATTCTTGCCAGCAGTATACGTCTAAGTCCATGTTAAAGCAAAATTTATGCAACCTGTTGCTGTAGTTCCTTGGTGTTACAGACTGGTAATCAGTTACACAGACAGCGGGAGCAAGGTGGTGAGATTTCATTAAAGCATACTTGTTTATTATTAGAATTATTTTTTTCAATTTCTTTTGTAGCTTTAATCATAAGACCTAAATGTGCTGCTTTCAGATAATGTGTTTCCAGCTTGGATAAGAAAATTGTTGTTAAGTCTTTTATCAGTAATCAAACTTTTTAACCAGCAGCCGACTTTATCAAATCTAAAATTTTCATAAATAGGTCCAGGCGGATGAACATTTATTCTAGGAGCACATCTCTTCAATTTTCTTTCCCTGTCTTCATCAATTGAACTAGAAAAAATGCTGACCCTGGAAAACAAGAATTAGGGGGTCTGTGGTTATTTATGTGAGACATTATCATGCTGTATGGTAATATCAGGCTTGACTGTACAACAAGTTTCGAATTTATGTTTGATAAAGTCTCTTCAACCTCTGAACAAAATAAGCTTGACTTCCTTAGATGTTATTCTCCTGTGTAATTGTAGGATGGTCGTCTTCGAAATTGCTAGGGAGTTCACTAAAAGTTTGTGTTAAAATTTCCCTTTTTGAGGTAGTTATAAACATGGTGCCCGTTCTTTCCACTCCAGTTTCATTTTTAAGTTACTAACATGAGTTTCCAAATTCTTCGTTAGTAGCAATGACTTTGGGTCTAGGGCTACAACACACACACACACACACACACACACACACACACACACACACACACACACACACACACACACTCACTCACCCACTCACTCATACACACGTACATCCTTCTCTGTTGTGAGTATTTAATCCATTGAGCCACTAACACTACTCCAGGAAATAGAGAAGTATGTAAGGTCAAGGAGTTTCTGCTTGCTGTTGTTATTTAACTAGATTTTCTCCAGTTATATCTTGATCTGAAGAATTATATTTGTTTTTTCTGTGTCTTATTTTGTATTAGTTGTTGCAGACATATGCTTTCTTCACATAAAATCTAATTTTCTCACATTCTGTTTCATGTAATGTCTCATCTGTTGTGTGTACTCACTATTTCTTCCTTGCAGCTGTCATCATCTTCAGCTTTACTTCCACATGTACCATTTGCAAGTTTACATGGTGATACTGGGTACTACGATAGAATGTTTGCTTTACTGTTGATGTTGCTCCATGTTTCCTGAATTTGTGTGCTGCATCTCATTCCAGCTTTATATTTTCATGGTCTCTTAGTTGTTACTAGAACAAAATAGTTTATGTCTTAATGTCTGTAATTCTCTACATCTGCATTTCCAATTTAGTGGGAGCACTACATTTTATTTAATGGAATTGCGTGGAGGAAGTCAGATTGAAGTTTGTGTTACATATAATCTACATCACTTCTGATTTTTCTATTTTTTATTTTGAATGTACAGTAGCTTAGTTGATGGTTGGAGAGGGTTTCTTATGTTCATCACAATAAAGCAACAAGTATTCGAATAGATACATAGGTAAACAACATCCGCAGTGGTGCAGCGGTAGCATTGTTGCCTCACAGAAAGAGGTTCTCCCATTCGATTCTCAGCTGGAGTGCGGGGAGTGCCTTCTGTGTGGAGTCTGCATGTCCTCCCCGCGGTTGGGTGGGCGTTCGAAAGACATGCGTAAATGGGTGTGCCTTAGTTGAAGGTTGAACGTCGAGCTGGCACCTCGGTGTTCATCAAAATCTACTGCCAATCAGTAGCGGACTGGAGTTCCGCTGTGGCGACCCCTAACCGGATAAAGCCAAAAGACAACAACAACATAGGTAAAACAAATGGTTTGTCAGTTGATGTGAAAAATGAGGCATGTATCAATGGTTTCAGATGTAACATGAAATGAGGAGTTGGGACATTAGACTCGAGTGCCACACATGGATTGTGTTTTGGAGGCAGATAGTGGACCTTGAATAGACATGATATGCATTTGCAGAAATGCGTTGGCAAAGCAAGACAGGTGCTGGTGTTCTTTTACTTCTGTGTTTCTTATTGGGTGCTCTAGCTACATACTATTTATCTGTTTCTTTCACCTTTTTCATTGATGATGCTTACTTCTTAAAAGACAAGTTTTTTTAAATCTGCTTCTGTAGTTTTATTAGAATACTTGATAGATTCTCTAGAAAGGCAATGTGTCTATTCTCTGTAGTACATATAAATGAAAGGAAAAAGTACAGTGGAACAATAGAAAAAAAAAACCTTCTAAACAAAGTGTCTGTTAACTGTGACCTAGTCATTATCATTAAATAAGACAAACCAAGGCTCACTTAGTGACACTGGGGTACTGAAGGTGATCCACAGTTTATCTGTTCTTTGAAAGTGTAATGGAAGCAGAAAATATAACTGAAATAAAATTCATGTACAATGTATTTTCTTAAAGTTATATGCATTTTAAACAATTTATTTGTTTTTTTGTATATACTAATTTAAGTAAATAATTTTATATTGATTTGGAAAATCTTTTAAGCACATTTTACTTAAGAACTAACAATATGTTGCTGTGACTGATCTGACTACCAAACAATTGTCTTTTTAAGAAGCATGTGTAGCTTAATTAATTGATGCACATGATTAGAGCTTCATCTTTAAATTCCTTTACATAAAGATTGTTCAATTGACTTTCTAACTGTTCAGATTAAGTCCCCAGCTTAGGGACAAAAGCACTTAGCCATATAAGCCTGTTTATGATGTTATTTTAAGTATACTCGTTCATTTTGTTTTTTTGGATTGATTAAAAGTTATTTTAATGTACACATTTTTCTTGGGTCGCATGTGTATGGACATTAAGAACTTCTACTGGGATTTTGCAAGCTTCTAAGGGATTATCTACTCATAAGCACAAGCTATTCCATGAATTTTACCTCGGTTATCTTTTCTGCTTCTGTTACACTTTCAAAGAAGCAGTTAAACTGTGGATTACCTGTGGTACCTGAGTGTCACAATATGAGCCTTGATTTGTGTTATCTCGCTTTTATTCTGGCTACATGGTCACACTTTAGCTTAAAGTTTTTTTCTAGTCATTATCATTGTTAATTTTTTGCTGCATTTTCCTTTCCTAGGTGTGAAATATGTGCCTCATAAAAAGTCCACTTTTGGTGATTGCTTTTTCTGCACCTTAGGTACCTGTGATGTGCTACTTTAAAAGGCTGGGAAGATTGGCTTTATTTCCAGAGACCCTTAATCTGGAGTGAAAAAATCCCTTCTGTCTGGTAACAGTGACTATGACTAATATTGTGACCATGGAAAGCGTTCTGCTTACCATTTGTTCCTCCATCAACAAGAAATCACAGTACATGTGTATATTATTGCATGGCATCACTCAGAGATGGTGAACTTTTCCCATCTTGTACTGGTTTGTCTGCATAATGTTCAACAAACACGCTGTCTTACTGGCATGAGATTAGTAGACACCCTGCTACCCTATCTCTGGCGGTTTAACAAAGCACAGATCTCCTCCTCCTGCCTGTCTTTGAGTGTGATGGACCAATCACCTGCAAGAACAGGGACTGCCTTTCAGACCTACAGACATATCCAGTTTTCTAGTGCTATTGTAAGTGAAGGATCTCTGAAAAGACTGATTTTGATTTTGGACTTTATAACTGCTGAACTCAGATAAGAAACTATTTGAGTTTTTATTTCATCCCTTTGCCTTTTCTAAAAGTGCTTGAATAGTGCATTCTGCTGCTTTAACTGTTTTTAGACATATTTTATATGTTTCTGTTTTTACTATGACTAGCACAGTAGGGCCTGTTGATTAAAAGCTTCATTTGGAAGTTTTGACTGGAAAACCTACTGATATTGCATTTGTTTTCCTTTGGAGTTATGATTATTTGAGGTAATTGTAGGATTACAGCATTTTAAATTAAGTTTTGTTTTTAAATTGTAATGTTGGCACCATTTTGTATTTTAAACATTTCAGACTGGAAATTTTCATTAGTTTTTGAATTATTTCTTGGCTATTATGGTTTTAACCAGCATCCATTCATTTTGATTGAAACTAGCCATTTTTTTTTACAAAATTGGGGTAATTTTGTGCATGTATTTTCTGCTTGGAACTTATTCAGTGAAGTCTTTATAATAGTCACCCCTGCAGAAATGGACTTCAAATTTCTTTTTGATGCCATTTTTATGTTAAACACTTCTGACAGGAATTTTTGTATCAGTTTATGATTTATTTCTTGTTTAATACTGTTTAGTTCAGTTTCAGGAAAACCAAACTCTTTAGGTCCAGGGAACATCAGGGGTCCAGAATCTGTTGCTAGTGTTAATAAATCTCACCCGAGGCATTCTCGCAGTGGTGTAGTACATGCATAAAAGACACAAAACCCACCGTGTTGCAGAACAGCAGTCCCTGACTGTTTCACTTGAGCTGGTAGCTGTGGTTAGATCCATTATTCAGGCCACTGATTATGGGGTAGAAAACTGGGTTTTGACCAGTGCCAGTGCTCTCACCCCTATTCAACTACCATAGGATCCTGATTTTGTAGGGGATCTGGAATTTGAGGTTTCAGAAGTGTCAGAGTCTGATCCATCTGTTTCCTCTGAAGATGAACAGGTTCAATAACCCAAACAGATTATGCCGACTAGCTTTAGGAGTGTATTCCTTTGGGAGCTGTCATTGGCTGCACCCAACTTCAGTAGGATATGTTATCTTTTCAAGGATGTAGCCCCTGAATTGGCCACCTTCCCTCCATTGATTAACATAGTATGGGGATATTTTTAGGTAAGCTTGCAATGACTACAAAAATCTCACAAACAATCCAATCCATAAAAAAACATTTATTGTCATACTAGAAAATAACTACAAGTTAATCAAAGACCATGGTTGGTGACTACACAAACCCATTGCTGGTTTAATTAGTAGTCTTTTTATTCATGTTGCATGGCAACACACTTACTATTTGGTTCTAAGCTTGCAATGTTCCTAAGATGAATGATTCTCTGCCTGATAAAGGTCGTGTCTTCTCTAAATCCAGTCCTTTCAGTATTTATTTGCAACTGGCTAGAATGTCAGGGAAAGAAGCTGGTGCAGTCTAGCAGGGTAGTTTCTAAAGTTTTAACTACCAGTGTATTTGTGGTAGTTTATGTTGACGTGAATATATAGTTTAGAAGAGTTTGTTGCATAGTTGCTCTTTGAGCATAAGTTCTATGTAAAAGATACTGGTTCCGATACTTAACTATCTATAAATTATGTAAGTGCCTTTGAGATGGACGATAAGTTTCTAGAAATGCAGAGACATCGTTGAGATAGAGACGTATGCTCGGTTACTCAGCAAGAGCCTTTCTGATGAATTTAAAAATTAAATTTTCACTGTTTCACTTGATTCTGATTGTGTGTTTGCTATACCAGCTATTCAGATCCCTAAACACTGGGATGAGAGAGGTAGATTAATGCAAGGGATGTCAATTTATTCCAAAGCTTCCCTCCAGTTAGCAAGATCATTTACAGATTAGAAGTCTCAGCCATACAAAAACTAAGTTACCAACAGGAAATGACAGGACAAGATTTCTGCCACACTTAAAAGAATAACCCCACTTCCAAAGTGTGACTTTATCAAGGTGCTGTACCCATCATTTTCAAATTCCCCTCTAGGTACCCCAACTCAGCAGTTATCTTTCAATGAGACAGCCTTGTCATCAGTGGTTTCCAACAAATGGAAGAAACATCCACCTTTATCCTAGGGAGTTCCCCCTCACCCGTTGGGCCAGACTATGTTATTCCCTCCTATACTCTGGCAAATGCTGGACTCAGAGGTCATAGAAAAAATCTCTCTTGCAGAGAGAATGAATGAATGTTTTTTACTCCAGATGCTTACTGGTTCCCAGATGAGAAGTATCATGGAGAATGTGTTGGACATTTTATTTTTGAATGCTCTGTCAAGGTCCCCAAGTTCAAGATGCTCACCATGTAGACAGTGCTTCCTTTCCTGCCAGACCACTGCTTCTTGGTGTCCCTGGACCTGAAGGATGTGTGTCACCTTATGCCCTTTGTTTATCATTTCAAGAGATATCTGAGATTTGTTGTCAGGTTTGCAGTTCCATGCCTTGTTATTTGAACTATCCACTGCACCTCGAATGTTTGACAAATGCCTTGCTCCCATAGTGTCTCACTATTGGACTCTTGGCATTCACCTTTTTATTACTTGGATGATTAGCTAATGTGTGTAGAGTCTTTATCCAGGTGTTTAAGTTGAATCTTCAGAAGTCATGTAGGACTCCCTTGGAAAGACTTGTCTACCTTGAGTGCTTTATCAACTCCAACAAAAAAATAACCTTTCTTCCTGAAGACAAGGTCCTGTTTAACCAGATGGTATTTCAGGAATTCTTCAGGAGGAACTTTACCTCGGCAAAAGAATTCCTAAATATTCTATGACTTGTGGTGCCCATGATTCTTATGACACCACTGGCCCATCTACACATTTGGATTATTCAGTGGCATATCTGGAATTGTTGGATCCATCACCTGCATTCTCTGGAATCGCATTTACTGGTGCTACCCTTCATCAGGTGAGAGTTACAATGGTAATGAGGTCAGTTGAGTATCAGTCCAAGGCTTTCCTTCTTTCCCCTGTTCTGTCACAGTCTGTCCTGCCAGATTTGTCCGACTTTGCATACAGAGCTGTGTCAGTAGGAGTGCAAGTGCAGGCCACTTGGAGTCCCAAGGACACATGAAAGCACATCAATATCAAAGAAATTGTGGGCAGTGTTCCATGCCTTGAAAGTCTTTCATCACCTATGGACTCTGTGTCCTCACCTGATGGTTATGGACAACACCACAATAATGTGGTACTTCAAACTGGGGGATCCAAGGTCATGCCGTCCATGCTGGCTGGCAGTGATGGCCTGGGAGCAAGATATGTAGCATTTTCTGACTCTTCAGTCATCAGACATCCCATCAAAGCAAAATGTTGTGGCAAATAGACTGAGTAGATCCTGGGCAGACCTGCACGAGTGAAAGCTCAAGGCAGTGATGCTGCAGGATCTAGTCCAGATGTGGAGTAGCACCTTAACTAGATCTGTTTGCCTCCTTTCAAAACAGACAGCTGGATAAATTCTGTTCCAGATATCCTTGCAACCATACTTGGAGGACAGACTCATTCTCATTCCTTTGGCTGGGAATGTAATTGTATGTGTTCCACTCTTTCCATTTATTTGCAGGTACTTCTGAAAATTCAGCAATAAATGCCAGCGATCATTTTGATGACCCCCTTTTGGCCCATGCGATCTTGGTTCTCCTTTTTAATGATATTGGCCAAGGGCAAATCCCATAGATTTCCTCACACTCTAGATTTGCTCAAACAGTCTCAGGGGTGGGACTGATGCACCTCAGTTTCTAACAACTACAACTGACAGCCTGGTTGATTCTGTCTTGACTCCATTGAGGCAGTTGTTTCATGAGGATGTGCAGTAGGTGTTAAAGGAGGCCAGAAAGCCTGCTACTAGAAAATCTTATGTTTACAGATGGATGGGGTTTTCTAAGTGGTGCCTAATGGGAGCAGAGGATCCCTTGAGGTTAACATCCCTTTGGCTCGGAAGTATTTGGGTGAGCTACTTATTTTATTTATTTATTTATTGCATTTGTTTACTGGGAAAGTCCACTGGGCCTAAAAGAGCCCATTTTTAGTGGAGGCCCGGGGAGAAAAGCTCTGACAAGAACATAGATGCAGAAAAAAATTAAACATTAATTGGTACTGAAGCAGAAACAGTGCAATTACAGTAATATATACAGAGTTTATACATAAGTCAGGAATTTAGTTGGTTTGATTACAGTAACATATACAGAATATATACATAAAAGCCAGAATTTAGTTGGCTGCCAGATGAATTCAAAGTGGTAAAAATGGAGATAACTTAATCAGAATTATTGTACCAATATCAACAAGTGATGAAAGAAAAAAATAATAATAAATATGGAGAAAGTATCATCAGTCACCAGTAGTAAAAAGCATAGGACTTTAGTTATAAGGAGAAGGAAGAGGTTAGGTTATAGTGCAGGTACATAGCCAGGAAGAGATGAGATGATTTTTCAGTATTTGTTTGAAGGTGGTGGTGCTGCCCGTGTTTCTTATAGAAGGACGAAGCGAGTTCCATAGTTTGGCGACGGTGAAGGAGTAGAGCAGTTGACAAGCCAGTAAGGTGGGCTTTTCTACTTTTAGAAGTAGATGATTTTCAGATCTTAGTTGCCTGCTTTGTTGGTATTTGCAAGTGGAGTTGAGAGAGCAGGACAGTCTGTGGGTCTGTAGATTATTTTGTGTGCTGTAGTTAGCTGGGTGAATGAGAGATGGTGGGGGAGTTCCACCCAGCTTAATTGTTTCAGTGAGTTACAGTGATGGGATGAGAGTTTGGCCTTGGTGGCAAATTTGGCTATTCTGTTGTAACACATATCAAGTTTGGATTTTGTATAATTTTGGGTATTAGTGAGGAGAGGGGCACTGTAAAGGAGAGAGGGTAATAAAAATGTAGTTGCAAGGGTTTGTCTAGTAGAGAGGCTAAGAAAGTGTTGGTGCCTGTACAGCATACTGAGCTTTTGGGGTTTGTTTTTGAAGTTACTGTTTATGTGTAGGTCAAAGTTTAGGTTTTCATCTATAATAATGGCTAGTAATTTAGAGTGTGGGACAACTTTTATAGTGGTACTGCGGTGGTGGTGCTGCGGTAGCGTTGTCGCCTCACAGTTAGATGTTGCCCGTTCGATTCTCAGAGCGTCTTCTGTGTGGTGACATGCGTGAATGGGCGTTCCTTCATTGAAGGTTGTGCGTTAGGCCCTGCTAGCCAGTACGTAAAAATCTACTGCCAATCATTAGCAGACCGGTGTTCCTCTGTGGCGACCCCTAACCGGGAAAAGCCGAAAGACACAAACAAACAAACAACGTTTATAGTGATATTGTCTTGGGCCTGTATACTAAAGAGTTTTTTTATCTAGAGGAGTGGTTTTCTTAGGGGTATAAATTACTAGTTTAGTTTTTTTGGATTTAGGGCAAGATGACTGTTAAGCATCCAAGATTCAGTAGAGGTGAGGGCATTCTGGGTGATCTGCTGGAGTTCAGAGCTGGAATTTGCAATGCATATTATTGTAGAGTCATCAGCATACTGGATTACTGAGCATTGTGGGAGAGTGGTGTGAAAGTTGTTAATAAAAAATAAGACAGGACCAAGTATGGAGCCTTGGGGGTACCCCTGTGGAAGTACTGAGGAATGGAGAGTAAGACTGTTACCATTTGGTGGATTGCTGCCTATTGGAGAGATAGCTATTGAACCATTGTAGGGTCAGTGGGGAAATGTGGAGGGTAGATAGTTTAGAGAGGAGGATAGTGTGGGAAATGGTATTGAAAGCTTTGGAGAGGTAAAGGAAAAGAGAAGCGATTATTTTACCAGAATACCGTGCCCGGTTAACTGTATCAATGAAGGAGAGGAGGGCTGTAGTGATGCTGTGCCCTGGTTTGAAACCATGCTAAGTGGGTGACATAATTTTATTTTTAAGCAGGTGGTTAAGGAGTTGGGTATGGGTGCATTTTTTGAGTATTTTTTGAGTATTTTAGAGAAGGTTGAGAGAATAGCTATGGGTCGAAAGTTTGTGGTGTCTGTGTTGGTGCCGCCTTTATGTAAGGGGAGAATGAATGCTTTTTTCCACATGTCTGTGACAAGGGACTCTTTAATTGATACGTTAATGAGTGTGCTGATGGGATAAGCTATAGAGTTTGCAGCTAGCTGCAGGAACTGTGGGGGTAGTTTGTCAGGGGGTAGAGTACAGGGTTTAAGCTTAAGTAAAAGTTTTTTTTATTGAGGCAATGGGTATGGGGGAGAATTTTAGGTTAGAGTTGTGTGTAGGATTGTTTTCTGGGATGGTTTGGTCATTGGCTGTCTTGGTGCTGGTGGTGATGGTGGTGTTAACCATAGGAAAGGTGGTGGTTAGGGTAGCTATGGTATCAGTGAAGTAGGAATTGAAGAGGGTGGCAAGTTCGGTAGAGATTTTGTGTAGGTCAGGGGATGGTTTGCTTTGAGAACCTGGATGTAATAGATGGTTGATGGAGGACCAGAACTTTTTGGGATTACTTTTATGTTGGCTTTGTAAGTAGAGGCAGTGGGCTTTTTTATCATTGGTTATTAGACGTTTTTCCTGGTTATAGAGTTGTTTGTATTGTATTAGAGTTGTAGAGTCTTTGTTTTGCTGCCATGATTTCCAGATTCTATCCCTTGTGGATATGACTTCTTTGCTGGCTTTTGAGAGCCAGCTTGAATAGTTATGTTTTATGTGTTTTTGGCAGGTGGGTGCTTGCCTATTTTGGATGTCTAGGAATGTTGACTTAAAAGAACTCAACAGCCTCGTTAAGTGGCAGGGATTTGAGGGGTTCCAATTTACTTTACCTAAGGTTTCATTAAATATGGATGGTTAAAACGTAATCAAATTTCTGGTTGATTTGTATTGGTTTTACGCTGGGGTTGGGGTGGTTTTACGTAAGATATATAATGGGTGGTGGTCACTAATGGTATAAGGTAGTATGCCTGCAATGATGATACTGTTAGGGTGGGACACTAATAACCAGTCTATTGTGGAGCCCCAAATGTTATTTCTGTGGGGTCTGGTGATGTCTTCAATTAGTTGGGAGAAGTTGTAAAGGTTTATGTTTTTTGAGGGATTGCTGTGGGCAATGTCTAGTCAATCAATGATTACAGGATGCTTATTATATGTGTCCATCAACATACATTTAGTGGCCTCCGCTGCTTGTCTGCCAGTGGATCCCTCTCTTTCTTCTTTTCTTTTGGTAAAACATTTCATGAAAAGAGTATTGCATATGAGGCCCCCCTCGCAAGCAAAATTCATCCTTCATGGATCTCATCTGTTTTTTGGAGAAAATGGCCTAACCACCTTTTGAACCTGCTTCTCAGGATGACCTGAAGTAGTTCTTGTGGAAAATTGTTTTCACTATTGGTCTGACAGCACCCTGTGATGTTGTACTACTTAGTCATTTTTCCATTAACAGATCTACAGTAATTGCTACTCTCTGCTTCTAGCAAGACAACCAGTTTTCCACCCATTTTAGTTTTATTCGGTCCCACTCATAGACCCTTTAATTTTCTCTCTAGTTCCATGAGAAAGACTGTCAAAAGACACTCTAAAAACCAGATGTACTACATATGCAGTATTCTTGAACCATTCACTGGATACCATTGAGCTGGACTGAGTAGACCAGCAGCAACCTAATTTGGATTCAGGAACTCTATCAGTGCGCCAAAGAGATCCTTTCTATATCCAGTCTTGACAAGGAAATAAAGCAGAATTTCTTTTTCTGTAACAGTTCCTAACAAGGAAATAAGGCTACAGACCTGTAGTTACTTGGATGTTTCCTAATTCCATCTTTGCACAAGGAAACCACCATCACCAACTTCCAATCTTGTAGCACCGCACCATTTACTAAAACGAAACTGCATTTTTCACCAAGCATGATTCACGGTCTTTTCACTGTCTTTGATACAGCTCATCCGTATTTCATGCTTTAGCTGTCTGAAGATTCTAATATCTGTCCATACTTTCTTTGAATTCCTATGCTGGTGTGCTGCCTGTTTCTGTTTAAATGCAGAGATGAAGAGCCCATTTAGTATTTCTGATTGGTACCATTGTGTAACTTCTCTTTTCCTATTAAATAATTTCTTGATGAGTCTTTTTGAAATTTCTAACATATGTGAAAAGTACATTTTCACCATCCTTAACTCTCTGTCTTCTCCAGACAGCTACCAACAGCTGGTATAGTTTTAGGATCACCATGACGTGCCAGACAAGCTTTCATGCTTTTTTTGTGGCATTCTTATAAATGTTTTTCCTCATTCTGTTCTGCCACCTCTCACTTCTTATTCTTAAGCACACCTTCATCATTTCATTAACTACTGTAACTCAGTGTGTTTATCGAGGCTAGTTGTTTTCGCTGGCTTCTTCACATAATACAACTAACACATCTGAAATAATGCACAGATATGAACAGTGAATAATATTCAGGAGTGGCAGGGAGTGAACAGTGAAACAGCTGTGGGAAAACTTTAATGAAGGAGTGCATCAGGAAATTACCCATCACTATGGCATAATCACTGTTGGCCAGTGGCTGTCTCTCCATTCTACAGCATTTAGTATAAGTCAAGGATATACAGTTTTCTGGTCAGCGTTCTTATACACTGCTTGTGCACAGCTTCCATCTGAACTTCTGGTGCTTGCCTTTATTAGCTCATATTGTATGTGGGGAATCTCATTTCTACTTTTTTATTTTGAGTAATCCTGTTTTTGGACTCATCAGCATAACTAGTTCTATTAGCTACAGCTGTCTCATGTAGTGCCCAGTGCTGCTTCATGATCTGGCGCTTGAGGAGCAAAAAAAAAAAGTAATCTTCTCCAGTCTGGTGCTCCTCAAACCTCTCGTAAGGATTTCCAGGTCCTCTTCAACTTTCAACTCTAACCTCAAAAGCAAAAAAAATCTAAATAAATAAAATTTATAAAAGGTGTTCTAGTTAAAACTGCAGCAACCTGCTTGCTACATTTGTAGCAGGCAGCTTGTATACCACACTCAGAGGGCTGAAATAAGTGCCTCAGTCCTGAAAGTAAAAGCAGTATTAGAATTAATTTCTTTTACATCATTCAGAAATGTTGGTAGGAAAAAGAAAGCTGGTACTGCACTACTGACCTATCAGCATCTGCCAATCATGCCCCCTAACACCTTGCTCCTGGGGCGGCTGCCCCATCACCCCACCTTAGCTACACTTCTTGTCCATATTTCATAACTAACCCACCAGGGATCCCCTGGCTTGTGCTGCCATAATTAGGCCAGTAATCATCTTCCTCTTCCTTACTTCTGTTTGTTATAATTAGTTATTTCTATGGGGAATTTTGTCCTGTCCCAGATGTAAGTTCTCACTTCCTTTACTCCAGTCCCATCTGCACAACCTGAATCCAGATATCACCATATACTAGTTTGTTTCTAGCAGATTCACAGAATTATCAGATACTGGGTGGAAGGTTGGAGTTTGGAAAAAAAGATGGAGGAATTATGGGTGACACCAATAGAGGGGAATTACGTATAGGCAATTTAAGAAAGTTGTACACATTCTGGATGCAGGGAGCCTGTAATGACTTGATGAGTAGATGTGGCAGAATATAAAGGACTGCTGAGAGCTTAGAGTACAAGATGGAAGCATGGCAGTGGTGGTACTTAGAAGAACAGTTGCCTTAGTGGTTAGTGACCCCACTCGTGCTCCTACAGTAGGGCTGCTATTGTTTGCTCTGTGTTCATTTCTGTGCTAGTGTGGATGAACATAATATGTATGCCATATGGACACTGCTAGTCAGTGTTGTTCTTCATTACATACAAGTAGCCACAGCCTGCATCAAAGTTGTTATCACTCCAACCCATCTTGATTTTGCTAAGTTACTGAATCTTTGTGCCGCACACTGGAGTATGTTGTGCCTAGTATGTCTGTACTTTGTTTGATTTGTGGTTGTTCTAGCCCCTGCAGCAGCTGAAAGGGAGCCAGTTATGTATATTGTCCTTACTCATCAGGTTTTCAAGTCTGTTAGGCATTTAACTTCTGTGTGGAGGATTTCTGGTTTTAACCACGGAAAAGAAATTTGGATTAATATGCAACTAAATTCTGAAATGAGCTAACTTGAGTAAGCTTTGCACACAACATTTACTCTAAACTATTCTGACTCTGTATGCCACAGTATTTTTGTTTGGCATTTTTTGTGCTGCTCTTTACAGTGTGCATGCGTGGGGGGGGGGGATCTCTAAGAATGATTCACACGACTACTAATAGTGATATTTTGCAGAGGTAGTTAAAAGGATGTCACCACACATAACACAGTTCATATGTGTAACACACAGGGCAGGTCATGTTAAGCAGTATGAACATATAAAGGCTCATCTTTTCACGTTCCTTACTTCTTTCCCCTAACCTTGTATTCTGAGGGACTGTGAAGTTAATTTTGCAAACCGCTTTTGTTGTATTCTCAGGTTAGGTACCTGGTTTAAAGAAGAGCGCATCTTAGACTAATAGCAGAGTTTGTCATGCTTTTCACATTTTGAGGGCAACAAATATTTGAACACCATTGCATAGTACATGTTAAAAAGACCAATTAAGATGAATGCATCATATAAAGTAAGATGTAATCTATACTGTGAAAATTAAAGCTGGTATGTTTGTACATAATCTGGCTAACAAAAACAAGAAGCAGGATGCACTGTAGCATGCATTTCCTCTACCAAAACATCTTCAGACACATTTTATCAAGAGGTAAAATTACTGCTATAATGTAATACAGACATTATTTACTTTTTTGGCATTATTTTGTATTTCACTTTGTGGGTTGTATGTAGTTATACACAGTACAGTCTTCAGACATGCTGAGTTTGTAATTTAATGATACAAAATCAGACTTTACATTTAGACAGGAGTTCTTTTGTGCTGATGAAATGACGTTTTTTGTAAACATTTTCTTCTTTGTCCCACCTTAGAATTTAGCAAGCTAATATGTCTAGTGATGCTTGGATTACAGTCAGGGTGGTAGCTGACATTTCTGTTCTGTGATATGCTTATCACAGATTATGTGATTTACCAGACTGCTCCAGCCACTGGTACAAAGGCTTATTGCTCTCTAGCAAAGTACACACACACACACACACACACACACACACACACACACACACACACACAGACTGTCTCCCTCTTTTTCTCGCTCTGAGTCCATCAGTTAAGCATTGTGATTTGGGATACAGGAATGCAAATGCAAATGATTTTGCCTGGCTACCAAAGATCCACATAATTTTTGCTGCACATCCCTTTTGTAAAAACATATTGTGTATTTGTTTTGTATTCCTTTTGTAAAAGCATTGTGTAGTTTATAAGGAGCCCTCTAAGAGAACCTTGATTTTTCTCGGCATGCTAGACCACTGTGTAATTAATTACATTCTGTGTAATTACATTTCTGTGTGTTGCTTATTTTGTTCGTCGTTCTGTTGACATGTAGTTTCAGATGAGATCATCAGCATTTATTTATCGCAGTTTAGTTGTCCTCCATTTGTAGTATGGAAAGGATAACTTATTTCTTTTTCACAATGTTTGTCACTGTTGGCAGTGTGGAACAGACCTTCCTCTGGGGTACTCCCAAGGATTTTCTTTATCAGAAATGTTCCAGCTGAATTACCTGTTTGCTTACTTTTTATGATTAAATATCACAAAAACAGTTCAAATGCAAGGTGTTTATTTTATGAAAGTTGTGTATTATGCATCGATTAGTACTAACGTTCAGTGTGTCCCTTTAGTTTGAGTAGTAGGAATTTTCTGACTTGCTGTGCTCTGTTGTAAACCTCTTATGTTCAGTATTACAACTGTTACTTATTTAAGCAATAACTGATAAGTGAATGTGAGTATATTGAGGATTTACTGATGTTTGCCATGGTTTGATTACTAGAGAGAAGCCCAAGTGATTAAAGAAACCCATCCTTAGGTAAATCCTCAATATACCCACACCCACGAGTCAGTTATTGCTATTATACAATGATATTATTTAAGAAAGAAATTACTTACTTTACTTAAGTAATGTCTTTGTATAATGGTACTGTGGTGTTCCTCCATCTTGTTTCCACATTCTTCCATGTTTGTTGATGTACTGTACATTCATATGAGAATTACATTCCCACACTTGCACAGTACATCACCTCTGTGAAAAACAAGCAATGGAGGAAGGAAGATCACCATTGTTTTTTGTTTTTTAATTACAGCATCTGTTCATTTGAGAGGTACGAGAGAAACAGGACAGAAATACAAGGAAATTCAGGTACGTTTCTTTAGTTTTGCAGAACTTATTTGATTTTCCTTGTATTTGCTCTGCCCTCTGTACATACCTTTCAACCTCTAAACTTAATGTAGACAAAGCCATAGATAAAGGGAGGACAAAGGCTCCAAAAGGGGACAGATTATAAATGTTACTCTTATTATTATTCTTGCAGCTATCTAGGTTTATATTTGTGTTATTGTGCATTGTCTGAAGAAAAGAAAGCCTGAAACTGAAATGTATGTCATTATTTAGTGACTTTTTTTCTCAATGATTTGTTAAAATACCACAAATTCTAAGAGGAACAGCTAAAAATATGAGGCAGAAGTCTCAATAGTTGATACTAATCCCCTTTGTACCATATACCAATAGAAAAAGTCTAGGCGCTCAATGGTACTTCAGCAACCAGACTTTTTTCTATTGGTAGATGCTCGATTTACAATGGGCATGTTGGTTGGGCTGACCAACCAGCGTGCATGTTTTTGAATACTAATGAGTTTTCATTGTATAATTTATAATAATGACATTCCCTTTTTCTAAATAATGTTGCCAGGGAAACCTCACTTTCTGTCCCTAGTACCCTAACAAAAGACTGAAAGGATAATGAAGCTGTATGGATCCCTGAAGGAGTATAGCAGGATTTTAGTAATTGCACTCCAGCTTTCAGGCTGTTTCCCATCTAAGCACGAACCTTAGCCACATCCTTATGGTGTGCACTTTGAAGATAGGAAAACTGAAGGAGCTTCCTGGTCTACTCTATTAAAATAGGTATGGTTACCTGTTGTCAATTTCTTTTTGAAAAATGTTTTTTTGTAAAACACAGCTAAGTTGCATTTCATTGTGAAACATAGGACCTCTACTTTATGGCATGAAGAGCTCCAACTGCCTGACACATTCAGTAATGGTTCAGTCTGACTTTATCAGCAGATCGGCAAGGGATCTGACTTATGCTTTTCTAATGTCAGTTTCAAATTCTTTGTTCTGTTTCAAAGCGTTATATATCAGTTGCTTTTTGAAAATATAATATCTTGATTTGAAACTGGTTTTTACAGTGAAACAGAAGGAGATTAATGGGTTATTAAAGAGATTAGCAGTGGTTCATAAAACAGTCACATGTTAACTAGTTGTAAGCCTGTATTTCTGTCCCATTTCTCAGTTTCCATCAGATAAAGCAGTTAGAATGCACACTCGAATAAGGACAGAGAAAAAAAAAACTCTGTGAATCAGAGCTGCGACACAATACTGTGAAGAGTTTAAACCTCTGCTAAAATAAAGTTCTGTCAGTCATTTATTGATTCCTGCCCTTGCCTTTTCAGGCTCACAAGAGAGCTGGAACCTGTTTTGTTTTGTGTTTATTTGGAAAGAATGTTTATTTTAAAATGACCAATGTTAATATCAAACCATGCTACCCTGAAATGCAGTGTTAAAGTATATCAGCAAGGCAATAACAAAAATACAAATGTTATACACCAATCAAATTTGTAGGAAGCCATTACTTTAAAAACAAAATAAGCTCTTGAGAAGTCAGACTTTATTCATGTTATCAGTAAGTCCTACAGATACTGACCAAATTTTTGACAGCTTCTCTAACAAACCGTTTAATTTAACACTAGGAAGAAGTCCATAATTCCTCTTTTCCAAAAGCATAACTGCATTTCTTATGACTTCTGCAAACTGTAGCAAGTTGCTGCATGAACAGTCTTTTAGCTTACAATAGCTGTACACATCAGAACTAAGAACCATATTTGCATATACAATTTCGTACTAATGAATACACTGTTGTTAGAACTTAGCTAAAATCAACCCCCTTAGTTCTACCTTTCTGATTGTCTTATTTGCTTGCTATGCATAGCAGAATCATAGCTGTGAATTCACAAACTTACATAGCAAGCCTAACTTGAGTTGCTGCCACATGCAGTACATCTAGACATTCCACCATATTCCTATTTCAAACTGTCTTTGAGGCATCCAATAACGTGGGTTGCTGTCAAATTGTTGGCAGCAGTTTCAGAGATTTCATATACATCAAGAGTTGCTTGCCAAAACTACGTCTTCATCTTTCCCATCTGTTGTGCAACTTTAGCGTTGGTATATATAAGTTTTGGGGGGTCTTGTGTATGTCTTTGAGGTTCAATGGAATTAGTTTCAGCAAACAGCTCTCAATGTATATGCATTCGCCAAAACTGCTGTCAATGAGTCAACATGTATCTCAGTAAAACTGATGGTATAAAAATAGCATATTTTCCTTTTACTGCATGAAAGGGCTCATCAGATGCAACAGTCTGTCACAGTCTTTCATTTTATTTCAATTCACAGGAGTCTTAAAGGTGACCATCCAGTTGTTTAGTAATGACTTAAGTTTTGAAATAGCACTCTCCCAAAGGGAATCCACTGCTTTCATTTGGCTTAATTCCGTGTCTTAGCTTCCCATTTCAGCATACTGACTCAAGTAGAGAGGATGCTGAGTTAAGTATGCACTTTTCAACTTGGTATAGCCTATCAAAGGTCATAATTGCAACTATGTAAGAAATCAAATTTCTGCAGGCTATAATCCCTTCTCATGTAGTAAGGGAGACAAGTACCTCTTTTCCATCTACCCTGTTTTACAACGTATTTCACCCAGTCTCCCCATTTTACTGAACAACCTATCTAATTTTCAGTTGTGGATATTACTAGATATTAACTCCACTGCTCCACCACGAAGGCAAAGAACTTTCAAGTAATTTCAAATGACTATGTATATCTTAAATCACATGGTATAGGGAGTGCCTACCTGGTCATTTTTTCAAATAAAATGTGTATATTTGAAACTTATAGCCACATGGGATACAGGCCACCAATTTTGCCCAAAGGAGAGAGCTCACTTTCTTTAGAAATTACCACAGTGAATGCCAAAGCATATTGTCTGAGGTCTGGTCATCCATATTCACACAACGTCTGTTGTGAAAACAAAACTTGATTGGGAATCCCGCAGTGTCTGTTGTCCTAGAGAAACCTCTGAATCATTTTGGCAATTTTGAGCAAACGTGCTGGTTTCTCAGTCTGAAATTTTCACAGAGCATAAAGAACCAACGTTAAAAAGGCACATCTTCAATAGTGCAACCATACCTATGAATAAGAACATAATTCTCCATCAAGTGACATCTCCTATAGAGAGACAGTTTATTTAGGTTCATAGGTGTGTAGTAGGCTAATGGCCCTGGAGCCTTTACAAGCCTAGCCCATAGGATTACTCTGGCATCTACTGTCTTCATGGGGTTTTGGTCTGGCTGAATGCCCAAATATTTGGACAGCACCATACAGAACAGATATTTTAATGTCTTTTCCTGAAAGGCTTTAGTGGCATAGTTGGTTGGAAATATCCCTGTTTTTAAAAGAATTGAGTTGTAATCCCAGCCATTCTGCAAGCTCACCCATCAGTTGGTTATAGGTTGGCAATTTTTTTTCTGTGTCCTTTGTCAGAAGAGACCAGTCCTCAGCAAACAATGTAGCTTTAACTTGTAGACAACACCTCAAGTAAATGTATGAAGTACAACAAACAGCAAGGTATAAGCCTAAAGGAATTTAATAAAATGAATCTGTCAGTAGTACCAATAACAGCACCCTAGTGCATAGCTTAAACCTCAGTATCCTAGTAGTACCATCCAGTTGTACTGGTATAAAGTTTGATGTGGTGTCAGCAGCTTTATAACCAATAAAATTAATACCGGGAATAGGAGGGCATCCATGCCTTATTCCCAGATCCAGCTGAATGATGTCTGGCAAGAAGTTATTTATTAGTATTCTAGCCATGTGGTTATAGTATAGAGCCCTGACTGCTCTTACATTTTCTCACTTTTTTTTTATTTTTCAAATACATTTGAATGAATTCCATAGTATTTATACATAACATCTTAAATAACTATGTACCCTATTTACATTAGCCTGACAATATAATAGATCTTAATGTGTACAGTTACTTTATAAGTATGTCCAATCCATTATCAGAGTGTCTGATAAATTATTGTATAGTGTCAATCAACGATAAGACTTTTCCCCAAGGATTGTTGATAAATGGCTTTGGATAAATTCTTAGTTCTTTCATTTTAATTTCCAATAATGCTGTAGTCTTCAGTAGGCTGTAGAAGTCTTCCAAAGTTGGTATTGTGTTTGTATTCCATCTTCTTGTTATACACTTCCTTGAAGTCCATACTAGATACATGTTTGACCTATTCAAATGAGGTCCTTCGTTCATATTTAATAATACAAGAGCTTTAGTTAAATAAAATGATTCATTAAATAAAGCTTGTAGAAAGTTATTAATTCCATTCCAAAATGGCTTAATTTTAACACAAAGAAAATGTGGTTCCAATCTGCATTGTGTACTTGCTCACATTTCCAACATATTCCTTTTATGGAAGAACTAATTTTACTGATTCTGTCTGGGGTTAAGAATGCTCTGCGCAAGCATTTCCAATTAAAAACTTTCCAGTATTGTGTAAAGGATATATATTTTATCGATAATAAGATATTTCTTTTAATATCTTCAGTTAACTGTATTGTGTCCTTTTGTTATACATTTCCAATATGAGGTTTTGGGGGTTGTTTTATAGTTTATCAATATTTTGTAAAATTTTGAAATAATGTTTCCCATGGCAAAGTCATTATATATGATTTCATACATGTATTTTGTAAATTTAGGTATTTCTTTAAATGAAGAATTGTTAATTATTCTACTTAAATCTTGCAAATATGACATAATACCCTGTAAAGTTAGCCTGTCCTGTTGTGGAATTTTGTATGTTGTTTTTATTATTTGCATACATATCTAAAACTTTTAGTTCTTTGGTACATTGGAGCACCCAAACAAATCCTTTCTGTTCCCAGGGATTAATAATTTTTCTGTATATTTTATGTGGAAAGTTTTTTGTGACTATAAATGGTGTTAAAAGATCAAACCAGATTTTTAAATCTATATTTGCATTAATAATTTTCCTAATTGAGTCAATGTAATAATTAATTATACGAGTTTTAGTGGGTTTAGTTATGTTATATTGCATACTAATACATATGTGCCATGGCAAATTGTTTTTATCTGTTATTTGAATTTGTTTTTGTAAATGAAATTCATTTATTGATATTACAGTTAGTAATTCTTTACAATTTGCAGATTAATTTGGGCTTATCCAATCTGAGATTGTTGTAGATATTGATACTTTTATATATGTTTCTATATCAGGAAAGTTTAATCCTCCCTGTTTCCATGGTCTGATATGATGCATTAAAGCTATTTTTGTTTCTTTTGGGAAACCATAAAAATTGTATTGGGCATGAATTTAATTCTTTAAGTATATTCCTTTCTGGTAACAGTTGTATTGCGAAGGTTATATATAGGATCTTGGGCAGTGAAGCCATTTTTATTAACTGTAGTCTATCTTCAAATATTAATATTATTTTACTCCATTTTTCCACAGATATTTTAATTGTATTGATGATATTATTGTATTTTTTTGATACTAATTCATTATTATTCTTGCATAACTCAATTCCTAGATATGTTAAGGTAGATTCTTGTTTCCCTATGATGTGATCCCCTTTAGTCTGCAGTTCTTTGTTTTTATTTAAAAATAAAAAAGATGATTTTGATTTATTCAAATGGAGTCCTGAAGTCATGTGAAATTTGTCAATTAATATGTCTAATTCATCTGTCTCTTTTGTATTAGATAATGTTAGTAATATTTCATCAGCAAATAGTATTACTTTCAAATTGTATTGTTCATAAACATCTATTCCTTTGATTTTTATATTGTTACGAATTGAATCTGTCAATATTTCAATAGCCAGAGCAAATAGAATCGGTGACATGGGACCTCCTTGTTTAGTGCCTTTTGTTATATGTATAGATTCAGAGGTAAAAGAACCTAACTTGACATACGCTAAATTATTTGTGTGTGTGTGTGTGTGTGTGTGTGTGTGTGTATATATATATATATATATATATATATATATATATATATATATATTCTTTAGGAGATGAACAGAGGATGCAGGAAATTCAAATAGCATTAGGATTTTGAATAAATAGTCCCAATTTAGGGAATCAAAGGCTTTATCTATATCTAAGCCAATTATGAGTGTTTCTTTATTTTCTTTATTAACATAACCTATAAAAGAAATTATCCTTTTAATATTGTCGTGTGTGTCTATGATATATAAAACCAGTTTGATCATTATTTATTGTTTTGGATAGTGGTATTTTAATTCTGTTAGTTAATATTGTTATAAATATTTTGTAGTCATTATTTAATAATGATATAGGTCTATATGAGGGTCTGTATGACTCTATAGTAGACATGTCCAACCTACGGCCCTCAGAGCTCTTCCATGCGGCCCTCAACCTCTAACTGCAACGTTGGTGTATGCATGCCCCAAAACACTTTTTTTATTTTGTGTTTTTCGCTCCCGTGACCTGTAACGTTAATGTCAGTGTGCGCATGCGCCAAAGCACCCTTCTAGTTTTGTTTTTGAGCCAAAAAAGGGTCAGTGTGTTTACGCCATTGTTTTGCGCCGAACAATCAAGTGTGTGTGTGTTCTCGCTTAAGAGGGACTCATGTATGGATTTGCCGCTGTTGCCTTTGAAAGGGACAGCAATTACCTGTGTTAATAGGCAAGTATGGAGTGAGTGAGTGCATGCATGAAAGCAGAATTCTGTGTGTGAAAGTAGAAGAAGAGTGTGTGTATATGTGTATATGTGTGCATGACAGAGAGAGACGCATGCACAAAGAGGCTAACAATGATCAGTCTACCTGCTGAACACAAACAAGTTAGCTCACAAATATATCATACATTAAGAGTACACTTTCATTAAATTGTGGCTTTCCTAACAGGGAGAGTGTTGTATTGAACATGAACTCATACCTCTTAACTGTATGGATTTTCAAATAATGTCTGTATTTTTGCCTCATCTTCCAATTTGTGTCTTTTGCTTAGGAAATAAAAGTAGTCATCCTAGGTAATGCAGTTCCACGGAGTAAGAATGAGACAGCAGCCTAGGGTTAATGGGTCAGTAGTGGACTGACTATGTGGGACTGTAGCATATAAAGTTGTATTGTTTTTTCAGACAAACAAAAAAGCACCTAGTACTGTTTTTTCATTGGTGGGTTCTAAGCAGTGGTAGATTGGACAACAGTAAGCATAACTTTGGTGGATCATCAATACTGGCAAATCAAGTGGACACAATGTCATTTTTTAAATGTTGGGGATTTTAGTGTGTATGTGTGTGCTTATGTGTTGGGAGTGCTGCAACAGTAGATGATTATTAAAGACAGAGACTTACGGACTGTGGAGAATATGTTTCTTTGTTTCAAAACCTAATACTTGGGTACGCATGCCAGAAGTAGATTTTTAAGACATAGCTTCTTGCCATTTACAGTGGATGGATATTTACATTTAATGGACAATGTATTAGCGTGGGCCTGTGGGGTTCTGAAGGATGTCAAGTCTACCACTGCCAATGTCTTGTAAAGTGACCTGGAAATGGATATTGGGATGTTACTGAAAAAATATAGTAAGTGGGCTTAGAAATATAGTTTAATTAAACAAAGTGTACTTTCAATTTACAGGCCATAATTTAATTTATTTCAGGTAGTCCAGATACTGGTAGATTGTATACCATTAGACTTAATTAGGAGAGCTGTCATTCTGGGGAAACAAACAGCCCTAGTTTCAGTGAAAGCTCTGTGGTTGCTTGCAGGTAGGAAGTTGCAGGATGTTGATGCAATGTGTTTTATTTATTATTTTAATGCATTTGTCATTTCAAAGCATGGTTTTCTTTGATGCAAAAGAAGGCAGGACTGAATGAGCCATATAATGTTTAACTGACAATAATGGGATGGAAAGATTGTAAGTGATGTATAATGTTTGTAGCTACAGTTGTTTCAATGGTGTCTGTAATGCATAACTATTTTTGGGCCTGTGTCCCACTTTTATTTTTCGCTTTGTCCAGGTTTCTTGCTCTAAGGTTGAGAGGTATGGTTCCATACTAAATCAAAAGTTGTATTTACCTTGGAAGACTTTTCGGCATAATTATGAAAGAGAGAGCCTTTTTAATATCTGCTTATTTCCAATATAAACTGCCATGTAACCTTGCAAATAAACTTATTAAGTTACTTTACTTCTTTTGGAATTGATTCATCTGCTCGGACATAAGCATAGAGTGCTAATGTGAGTTTGATTTCTTGCAGGAGTCTGTGGTTTACATAATCACAATAACTTTTTGTGTTTCTGGGTGTGTAATCAATTTAACAGTTTTAAAGATGTTTTCCAAAAATAAATAAATATATAACAAATAAATAATCCTCTCTACACTTTGAGCTATTGACAAAGTCTGGGAATTTGTTTTTTTTCAAAAGCGAAGGTCAGCATTACAGCTCAGTAAACTGTCAGTCTGTGAGTAACTTCTGCACAAATTAAAATGTCTGAATGTCAAATGGCTTTAGATTGGAGGGAAGTTTATTTTTATTTATTTTATTTTATTTTACATTTGTTTACCGGGAAAGTCCGACTGGACACAGGTCCATTTTCAGCAGAGGCCCGGGGAGAAAAGCTCCAAAAATAACACAAAACAATATAATACAATACATGAGAGAGAGAGACAGCAAATTATGGATGTAGTACTCATACAATATGGCAGAGATTACATCTCGTAACAGTGAGAATCACTGAGGTACAGAATAAACTTAACACTTTTTTTACAGTTATAATTACAGCAAGGCAAATATCAATGAGTTAAGTTTTTAGGAGAAAGCTGTTTGTACATAGCTGAAGCTCTGAAACAATCTTTTGGTATGGATTAACCTGGGGATTGACACAAGTTATATGTTTACACCAGTATGTAGCATTATAGTTTATGGTTTTCTTATTGATTTACTTTTTGCCGAGCAGTTGTTTCTTGATTTATTGATGGTCCTTTTGGTAGTGGGAAATTACATGGATGAATCCATCTCTATTATGATTTTTTTTTTTCAGATATTTTGACTTCCAGACAATTTCATTCAGTGAGTGGGTGTCATGTGATTACTGAGGTTGCCTATTTTACAAGTAGGGGCTTGTGTGTGTGTGTGTGTGTGTGTGTGTGTGTGTGTGTGTGTGTGTGTGTGTGTGTGTGTGTGTGTGTGTGTGTGTGTGTGTGTGTGTGTGTGTGTAAGAGAGAGAGATTTCATATGTATACTGAATATAATTTTGCAAATGGAATTCTTACTTAAACATGCCCCTCTTTTTGGGCAACTAGACTTGAGTAACCAATATTAGATCTTAGCCATCCAGCTGGGAAAGGTTAGTATGTGGATTTTCCATCTGGTTTGATGAAGGCTATGCTACTTACCCAAGGATTACATTTATAGCTATCCATCCAGCCATCGTGTTGCTGAACTACATTGTTTGATAATGAGAGGAGCTTTTTACAGAAGTTGAAGGTTTTTGTGTCAAGAACCTGTCCATAAAAAGTGGCTTGTTTATGTTGCAGTGAAGGCTGTGGTCTTTGTAGTGAGCGTTTTAAGTATAACTAGTATTTCTGAGGTAGAGGAAGTCTCTTAAGACAGGATCTTTCTTAGCTTGGAAAGCAAGCCAATGATGAAATTTATAGGGGCCAGTGAGAGACAGAGGAAAGCAAGAAGCTTTTTAGTCTGTTTGGATAACTACGTGAACTTTGAACATTTTTGTCAAAATGGTTGTAGTCTTTCTTTTGGCAGGGTGTTTTACTGAGGCACATGCCAAAAGGGGCATTGCACTCAATAATGGCTCTTGTAAAGGAAGAATACAGGGATGTTATGACCTCCTTGTCCCTAGATGAGATACCCTTACTAGTGAAGTGGGCCATGTAAAAAGCTTTCCTTACAACGGAGACAACGTGGTGGTCAAAAGTCAGGTTTCTATCAACCTGGGTGCCCAAGTACCATACGACTCATTGCGTGCTTACAGCGTTGTTATTAATGTGATAATTTGTGGGGACATCACTCTCCTCAAAGGGGATGATGATGTATTTTTTGGCATTTAGCTTGAGGCCATATTTCCAGCACCAGATATTTGTTTGGATGAGACCCTCTTGTAGCTTATTCAGAATTGTTTTATTAAGTCAGTAATATGAATTCTTTACTTTATTGCAAATTTGTTGGGTTATTTTTGTGGATTATAGTATTGTAGGACTGCTGATGTTGACATTTTACGTAGTTGGACTGCTGGAATGGTTTTCCCTGTGAGAAATGCTAGTGATGTAGTGAATATATGTTTATTTATAAAAAAAATATATATATATATATATATGTATATATATATATATATATATATATATATATACATATACATACATATATATATATATCTATATATATATATATATATATATATATATATATATATATATATATATATATATATATATATAGATATATATATATATATATATATATATATACATATATATATATGTATACACACACATGTATATATATATATATATATATATATATATATATATATATATATATAGATATATTAACTAAGATGTTCGAGTTAACCATTAGATTAGAGAATTAGAATGAGAATTAGAATTTTAAGGCAAATATTAGGCATTTATTATATTTATTCATTGTTCAAATGCACCTACAGTACAGCCAGGAGGTCGACTGTGGTCTTCCGGAGCAACGAAAGAGTTAACTATATGATATATTTTATATGCGGCCCTAAGACCATTTCTGTTCACTCAATGCGGCCCTAGCAAGCCAAAAGGTTGGACACCCCTGCTCTCTAGAATGGACTAAATAGCAAATGCTGTTTAGTCGATCTTTTACTGTCGAAATGGCAAAATAGCGAGTCATGGAACATCTAATTTTTTCCCGTGGAAAAAATTTTGCGGGCTGTCTTCAGGACTTTGCCATTTCCTCCACTATGGTGTGATCTCGGAGTTGGTATATTTAAGTAGTGGGGTGTGGGGGGGCACTTAAATTTGTGTTTAAGTTTTTTTTTTTTTTTTACGGAGCAGCAATTTTTTTCCCTGGGAAAAGAAATTGCTATTCCGTTTGTTCGATATTTTGTTGTTTCAGTATTATCGGTACGATGAAATAGCGTTCACTATTTACATCATATGATAATATGATATAGATGCCTATATGAGGTACAGAGGTTTGGGGATTTGTTTACCTTTAGGATTGGTGTGATTAAGGAATATCTCCAAGAGGGTGGTATTAAAGCTTGTGACTGAATTTCTAATAGAGTTTTATGGAAGAGGGATAGTATCTTTGAAGTAAAAAGTTTATATATTTCCATAATTATGCCATCTATACCTGGAGCTTTATTATTTTTACACTATTTTATTGTATCTTTGTAGGATATGGATGCTTGCAGATCTAGTTTTAATTTTTCTGGTATTTTTTTATATTGAAACATTTTTCATCTAGATTTAATTGATTGATATGTATATTTTCTTTTTGGAAATGTTCCATATAGTGATTTCTGTAGGCCTCAAGAATGGCACCTATATCTGAGACATTTTTCCCTTTCTTTTCATGGAAGATACTTTTAATGTTGAAAAGTGGCCAAGGTGTTAATTTTTAGTTTTTCTAAAGCTAAACTAGTTTTATGTATTAAAATTTTGTTGTATTTATTGTTTAATACTTCTACTTTCTTTTTCATCTCCAAATTATTTTTTTTCAGCTTTTACTGACAAAAGTTTGGATTGTAGATCTAATAATTCAGAATCCCATTCTCAGATTTTTTTTTATACCATGTTAGGGTTTTACCATATATGTAAGCTTTTACTGAGTCCCATATCATTATTTTATTTATCTTTGGAGTGTAATTAATATCTAAGAAGAACTGTAATTCAGATAATAACCAGGGTTTGAACTCTTTAATTTTAGTTATATATGCTGGAATTCTGGAGTTAAAGATTAATGGTTTGTACCCATTTTGAAATTTTAGTATCAATGAATTGTGGTCTGAAAAGGGGCAGGGAGTGATTGAGAAATTAATGATTTTCAAGTGTAAGTCATGGGGAGCAATTATTTTATCTATTCTAGTTTGGGTATCAAATCTGTTATCTTGATGGGAAAACAACAAAGATTTATCTTCTTTAAATTTGAAAGTATCTACCAGATGAAATGATTCTACCCACTTGTTTAAAGCTTTTGATACAGCAGATGTACGCAGTGGTCTTTTATTTGTAGTTTCAGAAATATCAAATATACAGTTAAAATCTCCACCTAATATTAAGTTGCCTTTATAATTACTGGGAATGAAATCCAAGTGTTTAACAGTTCCTGTTTCAATGCCTGGGAACCAGTATAGACTGGCAAGGATCCATATTCTGTTATTCTATTTAGCTATTACTAATGCCATAAGGCCTTCTTTGTCTTCATACTTATAAATGATTTCTGGGTTAATCACATTTGTTTTCCATAGAATTGTTACCTCTTTTGTCTTTGTCTTATACGTGGATTGCACCAATATCATATATTCCTTAGGATTCCATTTGTAATAATTTGTTTTGAAATGAGTTTCTTGAAGGAAGACAGTTTGTGCTTTGTTCATATTTAAATATTTCAGTAGATTTGATATCTTGCTAGGATTGTTTAAGTCATTGGTATTTAAAGATAATAAAGTTAAATCCATCTTAGGTTATTTAGACTATATATTTTTTGTTTTATTGTGATTATTAAACATTTTCCTCTGATAACCATAAAGTATATGTTTGAGCTTTTAAAGGAAATTATCAGTTTTATACTTTGAGTTTACCAATAAAGTAATGTTTTGGTCAGGCATACTAAAAATGTTTTATGAAATAAATTTAAATTAATAAATGTTAACAAAACTAAGATGCGCACTAGCCATGGAATGAAAATCATTCCTAATCTGATGGATAAACCTAAGTCCATCAGATTATCACTCATACCTTGACAGTCCAGAACATCTGAGCTCCATAAATTGAATTATCATATGGAGAATATTTGTAATAGGAATACGTAATATTTATATTTTGAACAGATGTAGTACTATTGCAGATTAAACAGAATTCTAATACAATATAAATGTCTACTTATTGTATAAGCAATTAATATTTACATGAAAGATAGGTGACAAGCAATTCAGTCATAGTAAAGTTGGATATATCATATATAAAACCTCAGTAAAAGATTATAGCACACAGTTATTTAACATATTCACCCTTACTGATGAAGTCTTTCAAAACTTATTACTTAATATAAATAGAGAGTAATAATATGTATACCTAATGTTTATAATACAATGTATTTTACTGGATATATTAGAAGTTATATTTCATTGTTTGCCAGCATTTAAGTAATCACTTTGTTGCTAGCTTACTTAAAGCATCAATTTTGTTTTATGTGAACATTGATGAAAGTTAGTACATTTTAATTATCAGGGCATCCCTCTTCCCCTCATTTCCTACACATAAGGATTTTCATATCTGTCATTTTTTATTATAAAATGAGTGAAATTATAGGTTAAAAACAAAAAATTGACTTATTGCGATTAATGATTACAGGTTCCCTTTCCATATTTATAAATTGCCATTTTATGGAATATACTGAAAGTTTTTAGATTTAAATGACAACATTCTATTTTGTATAATCAGCAAAGGTTAAACTGAGTGATTACTGTCAATTTAATACTATTTGTTCAGAATGTGGTTGTAATATTCTGTGACATCAATAGTTCAGGCTTCTATTGTTTCCCATGAATAACTTTGTTAGTTTGATGTCATGTATAAAACATTAGTTACCTTAGTAACAGCTTAAGTATTATGTATGGTCAAGATGGGTTACAAAACCACAATTCAAGTTAAAGCAATTATATGACTTGTTATGCACATTTACTTATATGAGAAAATCATCATGCTTCCCCTTGATGTTCAATATAGTATGTGTCATTTATGACAAGTTAAAACAGTAGTGTTATTATACACAAGCCCATGTTATTGAACTGAGTGTCTATTGTCCATTTAATACTATTTGTTCAGAATATGATTGTTAAATTCTGTGACATTTTAAGTTCAGACTTCTGTTGTTTCTCTTGAACAACTTTGTCAGTTTGATGTCGTGTATAAAATATTAGTTACCTTGGTAACTGCTTAAGTATTATAGATGGTCAAGATGAGTTACAAAAACTACAATTCAAGTTAAAGCAATTACATGATTTGTTATGCGTATTTACTTATATAAGAAAATCATCATGCTTCCCCTTGATGTTCAATGTAGTGTATGTCATTTATGACAAGTTGACAGTACTGTTATTATGCACAAGCCCATGTTATTAAATACTGTCTTTAATATCTTAATTCAGCAGACTGCTTCATATTATATGACGATTATATGTTTTATGTCTAGATTTACTAAAATTATACATTGCATAACTATTGTGTGTTTGTGTGTGTGTGTGTGTTTTTTGGCTGTTGCTTAGTTATTTGAGAGACCACAAGCTGTAATGCTTATTCTTATTATTAGCTCCTTCCAAGCATGTTTATACAGTCCATAGACTTTAAATTATGAGACCCTTCTAGTTTCTTATTTGTTATAAGTATATTTCCATCCTTACATACATACATATCAGTACTTCAAGCACAGGCAACAATGCCCATCCAGTTTTGCCAGAATACCATTCACTAGTTCATGTAGTGTGTTTCCAGGCTGTTCTTAAAATATCAAAACCAATATTTGTCCTGTTCCATTTTACCAGCCTGTTCCATGCAGTGGCCGCTCTGCCAGTTAACCACTCAACACACCTTCCATTCCCACAAATATTTCCATGAAGGAAATCTGATGACTCTCTTGCACTTCCTGGCAACCCCAACCACCTCTAGAATCAGCTATCCTCATATGCCCAACACATCTGAGCAAGCTAACCTCCCAAACCACTGCAAAGGGTACTGCATATGATGAAGTGCTCTTAGTCTTTCACAATAACTCAGACTTCCACTCTTATGTAAGTCGTTAATGTGTTTGGACTAAAATACATTTTAAATATAAAATTGAGCTTATTATTTATTTATTTATTTATTTTTATCAAGAATCAACTTAATGAGCTAAACAAAGTGTTGGGAGACCATCATTATGTGTACATGTGGTTTAAAACATCCCTTTTATTATATATATATTTTTTGTAAAGCAAAAACTTCATTGCCGAGAATCATCTCGGAGGCTCCTCACAGCTAAGTGTTATCGTCACTCTGTCTCCGTTACCATAGCAACCTGGGATCATCTGTTTCTGTTAGTGTGTCTGTGTACTGCATACCAGAGGCTCGCAATGCACCTGAAGCAAAGCTTCACTTCACTGCAACTTCAAGCCTAAATTCCCTCCCTTTCAGTGAGGCAGCAGCCAGAAAAGAACGGACAGCAAACAGATAAAAAAAAAAAAACTCCCAACAAGCCGCCACAACAGATAACACATTCTTTCAGCCTTCCCACCTCTCACTCAGCAGATGTATAAACAATCTATTCTCTGCCAAAATATCCCAAATCACAGTTTTATCCACCCCCTTCCCCTGGATCCAGGCTGAAACACCAAATGTGTTTTCCTAATACACAAACATCAGTAAACCTCGATCACAAACCGCAGCCCACAGCTTCCCGGAGATGAAAATGGGAACATACAACAGCTACCAGACACAGCTGCATCCACACAAACCATGCCAGGTTTAATCAAACAGCAGTCGAAGCTATGATACCTGCCGTAATTGATATTAACTATGTTTAGACAGAATAATAATAATGATTGTACTAGCTGCCAGACATAGATGCATCCATGCACACCATATCAGGATTGATCAAATAGAACTCGTAGCTGTGATACCTGCCATAATTTATCTTCTTCTTCTTTCGGCTTTTCCCGGTTAGGGGTCACCACAGCGGGTCACGTGTCCGCTCATGATTGGCAGTGGAGTTTTACAGTGTTGAGTTACCAGCCCGGTGCCCAACCTTCCACAGAAGGCACACACACGCACGCACTCACGCATAGAGCCAATTTACAGGATGCCATAATACGTAAAAAACTACACTTTAACCCAGTCACATTCATCTCATCCCTCAAAGAATGTAACTGGCACCCTTTAAATTACCTCAGCCTGGATGACGCAGTCCACTTTTTCAATACTACCTTCCTAAGCATCCTAAATAACCATGCACCCATAAGACTTACCAGAACCAAAGCCCAATCCTCCCCATGGCGACAGAAAACCACTAGGTCAGAAATGAAAAAAACGAGGTAAAGCCTGGGAGCACTGGCGCAAAACCAAAACCCGCTCAGCTAGACAGAAATTCCTAGAACTATGCAATAGAGTCAAAAAGCTAATAAAGGAGGACAAAATCCAATACTACCAGTCTGCCTTCAACTCCTCCCATCACAACCCCAAAGAATTCTGAGCCTCCATAAACTCCATCCTCCACCCAGGTAAAATCAATACCCCTACACCTAACATTCCTCACTCCTGAGAAAATATTGCTACTTCATTCAACACACACATCACACAAACCATACTATCACTAGCTAGACAACACAACCCCCCTCCCCTACACCCCACACTGTCACCCAGTAATCTCCCCACACTCTTCTCATTTTCTCCCATTCTTACATCCAACATAAGAAAACTCTTAACTAAACTTAAACCCACAAAATTAGCAGTAGACAACCTCCCAAGTTAATTCCTACAAATTGCAGCTGACACCCTAGCCTACCCAGTATCCATCTTGATTAACCAATCTCTGTTAGAATGCTACATCCCTACACTATGGAAAATATCACACGTCATTCCCCTTCACAACCCAACTACCGCCCCATAGCGATTCTATCTCCACTCTCCAAAATACTAGAGAGATGCATTCACTCTCAAATCTCAGACTACCTCCTTACTAACAACCTCCTATCTAATACTCAACATGGTTTCTGACCAAGCCATAGCACCACCACTGCCTTACTCTCTTTTACTAACACTATCCTTCACCATAAAAACAATGGCCATCTCTCCTCTGCTACTTTCCTAGACCTAACTAAAGCATTTGACATGGACCCACACAAACAATTCCTCTCTGTACTCAATAACCTATTATTTTCTCAATCAGTCACCAACTGGTTTCAAAGTTACCTGTCTGACCGCCAGCAATCTGTTGTATGGCAAAATGATGCATCTCCCCAACTACCTGTCTCTATTGGTGTTCCCCAAGGATCCATCCTTGGACCCCCACTCTTCTCTATTTTCACCAATAATCTAGCCTCTGCCATTAAACATGGCACACTTATACAATATGCAGATAACTCAACCATCATCTGCTCAGCCCAGTTCCTACCCGAACTGCAAAATGGCACACAGGATGCCTTTTCCTCTGTTGAAACTTGGCTATCCGATGCCCAGTTAATACTCAACCCAAACAAAACTAAACTCCTCATCTTCAAATCCACCAAACATACTCAAAACAACTCTCACTTTAACATCACAGCAAAAGACGACACCACTATCCACCCAACAGATCACACCAAATTGCTAGGAGTTGAAATAGAAAACAATCTCAAATTTGATATTCACATATCCATGACTATAAACAAAGTCCACCAAAAACTAGGAGCCTTATACAGAAATAAGCAACCCCTCACCAAAGCAGCTAGGATTTCAGTTGCAAATTCGCACCTTATCTCCACCCTACTTTATGCCGCTCCAATATGTACCAACCTAAGGCAATGCAATCTAAATAAACTTGAGACTTGCTACAACAAAATCACCAAATTTGCCACCGGGGCATCTTACCACAGTCACCACTGTCTCTCACTTACTGAACTAGGCTGGCTAGAACTCCCTCACCTCCTTCAATGGTATCAACTCACACTCGCCCACAAACTGGTTAACCATCCTCTAAAGGTCCCATCCCTCCAGTATCTACTCCAACCATATCTTACCACCAGACCAGATCCAGCAAGAAAAATCAATTACAGGTTACTAGAGCCAATAACACTGCTGGAGAAACACTATTCTCCAGCGCTATAGCCAAATTATGGAACACCCTCCCCCCCACAATAACCTCTCTACCATCATGCACCCACTTCAAAGCTTTACTTAAAGCACACCTAAAAACATGCTGGCTATGCCCTTGTAACTCTCCCCTCTAACTTCACCCACTCCATCTACCCTCTACCTCTCTTACACCCCACAAACTACCTCTGATTACTGCAAGCTCTGATACTTCCATGCCTATCTACTTATTATATTCCAGTAACTTCTTATTGTAACAATTGTTAATATCTGCTATGACTTTGTGGATAGAACAGATGCTAGTTATCTACTGAATGTACAATGTTCTTCATCTGTAACTATGTTTGTAATATTTTAATTGCTAGAATTTTTCATCTGTAACTATGTCTGTAATATTTTAATTTGTGGAGCTTTTCTCCCCGGGCCTCTGCTGAAAATGGACCTGCGTCCAGTCTGACATTCCCGGTCAACAAATGTAAATAAATAAATATTAACTATCTTTAGACG
Source organism: Protopterus annectens (assembly GCF_019279795.1). Taxonomy (NCBI): domain Eukaryota; kingdom Metazoa; phylum Chordata; order Ceratodontiformes; family Protopteridae; genus Protopterus; species Protopterus annectens. The sequence continues at coordinate 1,950,422,689 of NC_056726.1, forward strand.
GAATAATGATAACATTTGTACTAAGAGCTTGCTACTATTATTTAACCAGGATATACATGACATTTCTAAATCATACTTTAACTAAAGAAGCATTAGTCTCCATGACAGCATTTTTTTCAAAACACTCTACTGTTACTGCTATTATATATTATGTTAATTTGTTACATTTGAGTCTGAACTCTGATGAATGGTACCTTGTTGAATTAGTTAATTAATTACTTAAATTATTATTAGTAAAATCAATGAAACATGAACAAGATAAGTATTCACTGAGTTCAAGTAGGGGAATAGAAACTTCTATGTTTGTATTATATGTTGCTTTGTTTGGCTTATATATAATGTAAATAGTGACCCATCTTGACCTACCTTTGTTTGTGAAGAATTATTGGACTCTTTGAACATTCTGAATAAATCATTACTGTTTCTCAGTTGTTTAAGAAACCCTCCTTTTTTAAACAAAAACAGATGACAAGTGATGTACCATATCAGTTGATACTTTGAGAGGTGTAAGAGTTATTTTTTTTGGGACAGCTATTTTGGAATCAGTTTTTTGTTTCTTCTTTCTAGCATCAGTCCAAGGATTTGATTCTTTTATTCTTTTAAGAGTAGGGACCATCCATTCCATTTCTTCTGGGATAGACACTATGTTGTTGTTTTTGATGAATATGGTAGCTTCTTCTAAGTCATTAAAGGTTCTCATCTCATTGGCAAAAAGTATATTTATCTTGGCTGGAAAGGCCAGCTGTGCTTTATTGTTGTTTTGTTTCGACAGCTTTATTATTGGCCAGACTTTTTTCCTTTGTTCTAGTAGTCTGGAAGAATAATCATTGTCTAACCTTATCAGGCTTTGATTGTATTTTAAGGGTGATTTTCTCCAGGCAGATTTTAATATTAGTTCCTTGTCCAGAAATGAAAGAAATTTTTATAAGTATGGATCTAGGTGGAGTATTTGTTGAGTTAGAAGCAGGTTTCCTCAATGCTCTATGCGCCCTTTCAATTCCCAAATGAAAGTCCCTCTTTCAATTCTAAAAATTCAGGAATCCAGGTTAAGAATGAAGTAATGTCTTCTCTTTCAGTGTTTTCAGGCAGACCAAAAATCTTTATGTTGTTTCTCCTTTCCCTGTTTTCTAAGTCATCTATTTTGTTAAGCAGCCACGTATTCTGTTTAAGGAGAAATTCTTTTTGAAATTCTTCCTCTTTGAGTCCCCCTTCAATGTAATTTAAAGAAGTCTCTATATTTGATATTTTTGTATGGTGTTGCTGTTATAGTTCCTTAAGAGTATCAGTCTGTTTTTGAGAATTTAATTTGAGGTTTTCTGCGTCATTTTTAAAGCCATACATCTTCAAAGATAGTTCCTGTAATGTAGATGTCATCAATTGCAGTTCTTTTTTCAAAGCAGCATCTGGTTGAGAATTCCTTGAGTTGTTCATATTCAGTGACTAAATACATCTCCAAGTTACTTGACAGGAACATTTTTGTGTATCTCCACCAAAATTGATATTTATGTCGTTTAGTAGTTTATCTATAGATGTCTGATGTTTTAAACTTGAAAATAATAACATTTTCCTATATTATTATACTAGTTTATGGAGCTCTCAAAATTCACTGCTCTCAGTTGGCCATCTAGGCTCCGCCCCCCCCCTGCTCTTACATTTTCCAGGGGGAAAAAGAGCACCTTCTTTTCATAAGTCCTTCCACAAATACTGTCCACTAATGCATGTCGAAAGCCTATGAAAATTGCTGTTGCTGGATTCAACTCCACCTTGCAGGTAGGGCTCAAGATTAAAGCTGTAAGCTGTTTATGAGATGGTTCTTCTACCGAGGATTCAGGGTTTGATTTCTTCTCCCTCTGACAGTCAGTGCAGAGGATTAGAACTGTGAACTGTCATCCCCTGTGGTACAAGGTCTGATTCCACAGCTCTAATTTGCCTACTGTGTTATCTTGAGCAAGTCACTTAACCAAACATTGCTCCTGAAAAGGGGCAATTCTGCTCACTGAGCTTACCTAGTCAATAAGTAAGTAAAAATACTCTGTATAATTATAACTAAAGCCCTTCTATAGTTGGCACTGCTTCTACCTTGCATGAACTTTTTTGTTGGCATATGGCCTTTGGCAGTATTTTTATTAGGCTACAGGGCAGCATTCCTAGACATGCTTTTTTGTACAAGTTTAGTAGAGAGACTGGGTGATAATTATTAACCCTGGAAGTATCTTTTGTGGCTTTCAGAAAACTATTTTGGTAGAGCTACTGGAAGAATGTAACAGGGACCTACTCTCTTGTGTTTCCTTTAAAAAAAACTCTGTGAATGCAGACAAGAGGTCCTGCTTCAAAATTTAGCACTAAGACCACTAGGTCCTGCTGATTTTTCATTTTAGGGATTCACTTATTCTCTGTTCTACTTCATCACCTGAGATATGAGTCTTCAATATATTGTTCTCAACTGTTTTGACTTTGTATAATTGGACAGTCAAGAAGGGCATACACCCTTTCATGACATTTTAATGTGGTATTTGCTCTGTTTTTTGTAGAAGCTATTTGTAAACCAAGTAAGAATACCTTATTAAAGTCAGCAAGTTTAGTGACCCTATCTTTGCACCTAGCATAATTGAAGTTATTTGCATTAAACATCTATACTTTGTTTTGCCTTTTTTTGCAAGCCTTCCACTTCGTGATTAACATCCTCCTTTGGTTCCATTATAGTATTCACTGTATTATCCCTAATCATCCTCCATGCTACTTTACACAGATTGGTGGCATATTCTTTGAAACTTTCCTTCCATATTGTAGGTGGCAGGTATCTGAGGAAGTTATAACTGTAAACATCTTGCTCACCTTTTATAAGGAAGTTCTTGACATTATCATCTAAAAAAAATGAAAGAATACATTCAACATACTTTCTTTCAGGTGTGGTCTCTTGCAGGTGACCATGTCATACACAGCTCTTCATGGTTAATACTTCCAAAAATCTCAGTATGTGTACTAATAATACTTGTAACAATCTCCAGAGATCCCCAAAACATATTGATGCAGTTTCTAGCCTGTGGAGGTGGATCAAAAATTGTGTAGTCATCCTCAATTGTTTATAACCACATCTATTTCTCTGGCTGAAGATCTCCTGTGGTGTCAGGAACTCTTATCAAATTCATCCTGATCGGGGGTCCTAGGCAACTGAGGGCCCTGTCTCAGGAGGAACAAATTGGTAAATTAAGGGATATGATCAAGGTGGTTCTGAGCTGTCCCATTTGAGTTCATTTTAGGTTATTTGCCTTTGTTCTAGTCTTTAGAAACTGTTGTCTTTCTCCATATTGTTGTCCATGTCCTTAGAAAGATTTTTGTTTGTATGCTTTGTTTTCTGTTTGGTTGATTTCTATTTCTAGAGTCCTAATGAGGGCATTTTGCATCCTACGGCTTTATTGGAAGTATTTTAGACTATTTTATTTAGTCCTTATTAGAATTTTTGTGCCCTATAGTTTATGGTGTTTTTTTAGAAGCCTTAGAAAATATTTCTTTAGTACTGTTTCTCGGAGTTCTTTTAAGGACTTTTGTGCTGTATGATTTCTGCTCTTATTCAGTAGTCCTTAAATGCATAAAAATTGAATCATTTTTTTTGAGAATTTATAGTGATGTTTTTGGCTCAGTGACCTTTGGTCTTTTTAGTTTTTTTTTTGGTTTTGGTTGAAGGAGATGGGCCTTCTTTATATCCAGTAATTTTATATTCCTTGTAAACTGTAGCAAACCTGTTTTACTATACCTTTCCACTTCTTTGGTCAAGAATTTTGAAGAAATGCCCAAAATCAGAGTCATGTTTTAACTGTTTCTCTGATTCTTTTAAACAGTAAACAAAACACACATTTTGCATTAACTTGCATTTTCTGAACAATAAGTATAAAACTCCAATGTATGACATTATTGACTGAGACTGTAATCCTCAGTGATATATCAGAAGAATAAAAAGTTTTGCGGTCAGGAAATAATATGAGGCTAAATCTGGAAAAGCTGAAAAGTAGAGTCTTTTGGGATTTAATGTGAAGCTCAGTGAAAAGTAGCTATATCCAGATAGGTATATGGAACAATGTGAAAATCACATCCCACACCCAGCAGAATATGATCTTCTGAGCAACTAACTCTAGCAAGTGCCTTAAAAAAGTAACAAAGAATTTCATGCTGTCAATATTAGGATCACTCAAAACCCCTAAAATGCATGATACTTGGGATGATGCAAACTTCCCAGTAACCTGCCTGCATTCCTCATCAATAAGCATATCCTGGAGTTTCTGTCTTAATCACTCATTAAAAAACACGACCACTCCACTTTTAGTTGTCTAAGCATTTTAGGTATATATGCCCTTTCCATAGTTTCAAAATGTAGCATACATATATCTGTGCAACCTTTAACATTCTTTGTGTGGATCCCTGTTGCAGTCATAATGTAAGGGTGCTCTTCAGCAGAACAACTCCAACATCCAGCTCACCTTTCAAAGCTGAGCATTTTTGATCATAAGCCTGGTGATGTCACCTTACCTCAGATGTCTTCATGTACCTTGTATATGGCTGGTGTCTACCTGCACCATCTTCAGTTCTTTGTTAGCCCATTCATAAGTTTGTGACTAAAGAGTGAGAAATGAGTTACTCTGTTAGAGAACCTTCAGTTCTTCATTATTATTAATTATTTATTGACATTTGATTACCGGGAAAGTCCGACTGGATAGAAGCCCATTTTCAGTGGAGGCCTGGGGAAAAAAGCTTCAAATTATTACAAAACATTTTAAGAACAATAACTGTAGAGAAATTAAAGATAAGTTAGTCTAATGCAAATAGGAATTGCAATATGAAATGAGGGAAACAGGCTTATGGTATATTTAGGGAGAAAGGAACCAAAACGAAGAAGACTAATACCACCAAAAGATGAGTAAGCTTGGAACACAGTATCACAAGAACTCCACCAGGATAATCAAAAAACCTTTTATTAAGTGCTTTCGTCATCAGAATACAACAAAACTTAATATACTCTTCTTAAGTATACTAAAACCTGTGAGTACATGTGACATAATAAGCCATTGAATCTTCTCATAACATTAATCATGAGCAGACTTTGTCTATCTAACATATCACACTTAAATTCATGGACAATTTTTAAAGTAAAATAGCAAAAAAACACTGTTACCTAAAAAGTAACAGAAATGTTCTAACAACATTTCAACAAAAAGAAGCCATAATATATAGCTCAAACATATAAAAACTAATAAAAACAGAAGACAGGCATTGCCATGGGGGTCATTTGTGCCCCAGTGTTTGCAAACATCATTATGCTTATATGGGAAAGGAAATACTTGCTTAGTTCAGAGTTTGCCAACAGATGGACAGTTTATTTATTTACGTTACATTGATTATTTGTTTTTCTTGTAGAATGATACAGGGGAAGGCATTATTACTTTCACTGATTACTTGAACAACACCACTGATTTTTTAAAATTCACTTATACACACAAAACAGATGGTATCAACTGTTTAGATGTAGACATTAGAAAAGATTGTGACAGGAAATGCTTTGTAAGTAATTTGTATAGGAAACCTACCTACTGTAATAGTTTTCTACATTTTGAGAGTAATCATCCTGAATTTCTAAAGTGTGGTATAGTAAAGGGACAATTCATGAGGATTGCCCGAATGGTCAGTACTGATCAGGATTTTCTTTTGCAGTGTGAAATATTGACTAAGTTGTTTTTGGCCAGAGGGTACTCCACTAGTTTGATCTCCACAATACAGAAAGAAATTGTGTGTAGAAGAAATAACCACAACATTCTACCTATTTTGGGGGTTAATATGGTGGGTAATGATGCAAGTACTCTCAGTACTACTAACACAGCTGACCTTTCTAAATATTTCTGTCCCTTTGTTACTAAGTTTTCCACTGACCATCGAAGTATTACTACTATTGTAAAGAAAAAACGGCAGCTATTTTGGAGTGATCCTGGTATGTTAAACCAGGTGGGAGACATGCCACAAATAGTGTTTAGGAAAGGTTCAAGCATCAAGCAGTTACTTGAGAGGGAAAATGTTTTTGAAAATAGCAGCACTGTTATTGGACTAAAAAACATGGCTGTTGTTCTTAATGTCATTTGCTCATGAACTGTGACCATATTAAGTTTAACCATACAACCATAAAACCTAATGGCAAATTGTCTTGCAACTCCAAAGGGGTTGTTTATGCTGCCCTGTCTCAGCATTGCAATGTGTTCTATATTGGGAAAAGTAAAAGAAAGTTAAGGGACAGAATTTATGAGCACTATTGGGACATAAAAAATGGTAATCAAAACAATGCCTTGTACAAGCACATAGAAAAATATTCAACACACTTTTTTTTTTATTTGCTGTTGTTGAAAGGGTCAAGATAGATCCTAGAGGAGGTCCTTGGGATGATTGTTTAGAATTCAGGGAATTATGTTGGCAAATTAAGTTGAATGCCTGTGCCTCCCCCCCCCCCCACCCCAGGTCTCGATGACAACATTAGTATTAGCAGCCTTTTAAGGCTGCGTTCTTATGTTATATAGTTTTTATTAGTTTTTATATGTTTGAGCTGTATATTATGGCTTCTGCTTGTTGAAATGTTATTAGAAGATTTCTGATTTCTGTTACTTTTTAGGTAACAGTGTTTTTTGCTGTTTTACTTAAAAATTTGTCCATGAATTTAAGTGTGATATGTTAGATAGAGAAATTCTGTTCATAATTAATGTTATGGGAAGTTTCACTGGCTTATTAGGTCACGTGTTCTCACAGGTTTTAGTATATTTAAGAAGAGTGTATTAAGTTTTGTTGTATTATGATGAAGTCTTTGGTTACAAGCTTGACGAAAGTGCTCAATAAAAGGTTTTTTGATTATCCTGGTGGAGTTCTTGTGATACTGTGTTCCAAGCTTGCTCATCCTTTGGTGATATTTAGGGAGAAAGTCAGGGAAGAGAACTGGATAGCAGTAAGGAAGTATGTGAAAAAGCGTGAGTAAGGAAGTGTAAGGAATGAAAAGATACTTGCTCAAATTTAGAGATATAGTTCGTCTTGGATTTGAGCAAGAACAGAGCCATATTTTAGCTATGACGTCTTTCAGAGTGGTTTTGAATGAAGTGATGCCACAATGGAGTTTTTTAATTAGATACTTTAAAACTTTAGGAAACAAAGTTTAAAATACAAGATAAGCGCTTTTGGATTTTGCCTTCTTCAGATCTGTCTATGTCCAATCAGAAACAAAGTGAAATAGTGAGAATGTTCAATAAAATTCAAGCTTTAGTGCTACAGCTGATTCAACAAGCTATAGTATTTCAATTCCCATTCATAAGCTACGCAACATCTGCTTGCCAATCATTTATGTTAAAGAAGGGGGAGTGCCCAATCAAAGTCATCTTCTCAGACAACCCCTCTTTAGAATCGGTTTCATTGGTAATACCTCATTCAGTTGCAGTTCTTTGTCCACCCTTAAATCAGCAATCCATTTTATTTCTTCGTATTCTGTTATATCTTTCAGATTACCTTTTCTCTTACTGGGATTTGCCACTTGTAGAGCCATGAAGTGAAATGAATGTTTAGGATTAATAGTTATATGTTTATTCAGGGCATTCACCAGAATTTTGTTTTTTATATCTCTTATATGGGATTGTGTTAGAATTCTAAATTGATAGTTCATTTTTCATACATAAAAACCGGCACATTGCATGCATTTCACTAATATATGATGTTCTTCATTCCACAGTCAACATATATATGAGTTTTATATATTCTCTGTATTATAGGATGTTGAAAGTACTGATCTTGTTGTATATACTGACATGCTCTCCAATGGCCACATTTAAAGGTGCCATGTCTCTTTGTATATAGATCCCTCACACCCATGTTCTTATTATTACATAACAGCTGTTTCAGATTATTCCTATTTTTATAACAAAAATTTGGTGTATCCCCTACACTACATATTCTAGACTCATCAGCTGTTAGTATTCTCCAGTTTCTTTTTAGTATATTACATATTGGTTTTATATCATGACTGTATGTCAGTGTGCATCTCGTAGGTGGATCCATCCTTCTCTTAGATGTATAATTGTTATTATCATTCTTTCTATGAAAATATGGTTTTCCTTTTGTTGCCCTTTGTTGATATATCTCTCCAACAACATCATTAATTTCTTTGTCTTTGCATCCCCTTCGTTTCAATTCATTCATAGTGTGTCTTACTTTTTCTTCATATTTATAATCCTCTGTGTTCAGTCTAGAGTCTCATAAAAGCTTATTTTTAATCACTTGTGGAAATATATGTCGGGGGTGCATACTTGAACGATAAATAATTATTTCTCAAGCAGTCTTTCCTGAAGGTTCGAGTCTCAATGGATCCATCACTTTTTCTCAGAATAGTGACATTCAAAAAGTCAATCTCAGTCTTTGAACTATTAACTTCAAAGTCCAAGAACTCAGTTGTAGTTCTCAAATAGTTGACAAAATAATTAAGTTAATTTGCATCCCCATCCCACAGCAAAAAAATATAATCCAGAAATCTTATATTACAGCAGCTTTGCTCTCCATGTATTGTTAGGGTTAAACATGAAGTCCAGCCCCCACTGTGCCATAACCATATTGGAGTATGAGTTGGCACATGAGGTCCCCATGGCTACACTTATTTGTGTATATAATAATCATCACCATACATGAGGACATTATTCTCCAATATAATGTCCAGTAGAGTGCATAGTTGCATAATTTCAGTTGCAGTATATTCATTAGTCATATGTAGAAACTTCCTAATAGATTCAATGCCATAGCTATTAGGTATAACTGTGAAGAGACTCTTTACATCCATGGTTACCAGTAACACATTTATGTTAGGTGGATTATTCTGACAATATATGGACAAAGTTCTTAAAAAGTTTTCCGTGTCTCTTAGTACAGTTGGTGCTTTGTTCAATGCACCTTTTAGTTTCTGTTCAGTATAAATTGATAGGGTTTCCATCGGCCAGCCAGCTCCAGATACTGTAAGATGCATAGGAGGGTCAACTTGTTGTTATTGATCTTGGGCATACCTCTTATCACTGGAATAGTTGGTTCTTTTACTAAAAAATATTCATATAAATCTGGAGTAATCAAATATGTAATCATAAGATCATATAGGCTATGGTCCATGTCCAATATTATTCTGTCCAACTCATAACTTTGTATAGATCTATATGTATTTTCATCACTCAGTAATTCAAGCATCTTGTGCTCCTACCATTGATTGTCCATAATAACAATTCCACCTCCCTTGTCTGCTGGTCTTATAATAATTTGCTTATTATTCATTAGTTGTTGTAGGGCTTCCCTCTCTCCTTTATTCAAGTTATGAAAACATTTAAAACCATTGGCTTGCCTCATTTAAAAAAAATCATTTTCACATATTTTTACAAATGCATCAACTATAGCGGATAGTGTTGGTACTATAAGGCTTGGCTTCTTAAATTATTTATGCTGTCATTTGCCTCTATACTATTGTTAAATAACTGTTTTAGGGCAATATTTCTGCCAAAATATTTAACATTAAAGACAAATTCACTATGTCTCGATGGAGCTGCTGGAATAAATGTCAGTCCCTTGTTCAGGATTCTATATTCTATGTCTGTCAATGTATAGTTAGATAAATTTACCACCAATTCTGATGTATATCTTGTCACATGGATATATTGCATATTTTCTGGTCTCTGCTCTGTGATTGATTCCTTCTGTATATTTCTTTGTGTTTTACAAAAATTGGAAAATTTAGAAGAGCGGTAAACATGAGGTTTTTGGGCGTGCACCTTCTGGCCAGTTAATATTGTCAGCTCGTGTTTCTATATTATCATTTACAGTATCAGTTGTATTAGGTTGTATTCAATCAGGCTGGATTAAGTTGTTTACTTGTGTAGGGTTTAACACACTTACATCTGTCTCTGTAGAATTAACTGTATTTATCACTGTTCTATTCATCTCATCTTTTTTTCGTTCACCATGCTGATTCCTTATGTTCATGTGGACATTAATATTTAAGGCACCTCCCTGTTCTTGTCAAGACATTCCTCATCTTCTTGTTTCCTTCGTTGGCAATTTAATTTTTGTATCAGTACTGCTTTTAGTAGCACTCTTCTCTCCAGCTTCATGCCTCTCTTCTCTTGACCACTCAAATATATTTAAGTTACGAAAGTCATTAAAATCATGCATTAACATCCTGGTTTTAAGTTCCTTTAGTTTCTCATCATAGTTAATCAGGGCTAACTGTAAGTCCGTGAATTTATTTAAAATGGACTCAGGAAGATAAACTCTTTCCAATTCCTTTTGTTTGGACTCCAAAAATTGTTCTACCTCTTTCTCAATGTGTGAAAAATACTCCAAATGTAGCCTAATGTAACTAAAACTTGTATTCATATTATTGCAGATTTAGCATTGTTTAAGTTTTCATTTTTGTGAAGGCTGGAAGTTAGTAAAGATGGGAATGCCATAAAGAAGAGTGGGGAGGAGATAACTAGTTTAGTTTTAGTTGCGTCAGTGAGAAAGTTTTTTGTTCTGTAAAGCATCTCTAGTTTTTGATGAATTTTTCTTATGGGATTTTGTATATGGAGGTCGAATGTAAGATTATCATCCACTCTCAGCTATAATAGTTTGCTATGAGAATTGACTTCATTAATTGTATTATCGAGAGAGGACTTTCAGTTTTTGTTTTTTCACGAGAGAGGGATTTGGGGGGAAAAAAAGCAGTAGTTTGGTCTTTCTTTGAGTTAAGCATGAGATGTGAGTTACAAAGCCAGTTATAAATAATGACTTCACTATACTGCAAATGTATATTCTGATTTTTGACTATTTTTTTTAGGATATGTAGATAGCAAACTCCATACAGTGAGATGCTGGGCATGTGTGGCCCAGAGAAAAGGGATGAGTGTGACTGTAGATGCATATCCCTCACAAAGACTACCATGATCACTATCTGTAGAGCATGATGCCACTTACTTTCCAAGTCTTCTGACTAAAGACAGTTAAGAGGGTAGGTTTTCCTCCAGGTATAACTGATGAAGGGCTGTAAAAACTCAAAAGCGCTTATCTGATGCTGTTTTTAGTGTTTGTTTTATTAAAGTTACTATTTGTTTTAACTATTTTTATGTTTCATCTATCTTTATGCTGAATGTTTTGGTTCTTAACGATGGAAAAGGAATTAATCTGGCCATGTTGATGGTGGTGTTGGTTTTATTCGCTGCTTGATATATATATATATATATATATATATATATATATATATGTGTGTGTGTGTATGTTGCATTTGGCATTGCCATGCTGGTCTGGGTAATGGTCGAAAAGAGTTGAGGATAACATTTCAGTTCAAAAGTTTAATAAATGAATACATACATTATAAATCCAAGTACCCATTTTCCTATGGCAAAAGTGCCCACCATATCAGTTGTTAAGATAATGGGACTACTTTCTGTTACATATGCATTGTATACGTGTTTATACAATGTGACTTTAGTGAGATGTTAATTTAATGTCGCCTAACACATTCATAAAATTACAACAGTGGGATGACCTAACAAGTCACTGTACATGGAGTCAGTTTATTGAATGCACCTTCTTAGAAGGTAATTATTATCTGACAGAGAAACCATCAAAATGGATCCCCTTAAACACAAGCAGGACAAAAAGGATGGGGTAAAGGAGGAGCATGTTCTTCCCTGCACCTAATTTTACCCCCAGTGTTTATTTTTTCTGTCTGAAACTGCTTTATCTGTAAGTAAACAGAGGCTTTGTGTCTACAGTGGTCTTAACCTCCAGTAATGTTTTCACAAGAAAAAATGCATTTTTAGAATGTTGCTCATCAGCTACTGACTTGTTCAAGTTACCAAATTCAACAGCTTCAGTACTGATTTTTTTCTGTGTGTATGTGAAAGATCCCATCCTGCTGGTCTTTCGGCTTTTCCCGGTTAGGGGTCACCACAGCGGAACTCCGGTCCGCTAATGATTGGCAGTAGACTTTCACAAACACCAAGGTGCTAGCTTGACGTTCAACCTTCAACGAAGGGACACCCATTTATGCATGTCTTTCGAATGCCCACCCAACCGCAGGGAGGACATGCAGACTCCACACAGAAGGCACTAATGACACTAAAATGTCCAGCTAATGAATCTTCAATCTTAGGCTTGTTTGGGTGATCCTAGAGTGTAGAGGCAAGGAATGTTAAGTGTACAGCTTTACTAGCCAATATTTAACTAAAATGAATTCTATTTTAAGGAGCTCTAGCATTTGCACTTATGCTTATTTCTTAAACCTGAATTCAGCTATCATAATTCTAATGGGTCAAAATTAATTTGACTACAGATCTCTGTATTAGTAAATGTATTAACCTACAACATTTTTGTCTTGATCACTGGACTTCAATGAATTGAATCAGTTTGAAAAAAATGGCCTTAAGTTTCCACAGCATACCTCTCAACTGTCCAGAGTTTTGCAGACTGTTCAGATTTTTGTTTCAAGTTTTTGGTCTATTTCTCATAAAACTGTAGTTTTCTAGCACATCATTCACAAATCTTTGAGGATTCAAATCAAAATTTTATGACAAATATTTGAGTTTCAGGCTTTGTACCCTTCAAGAAAATTCTGGCTGATTCAACATATGTTGTTCTATCAGCATTTTAAGTTTGTTAAGAACAATATTTAAAAATTGTCCCTATTTTTGCACCTTTATCCCCCATTGTTTATGGCTTTGTCCAAATTCCTGCTGTAACAGGTTGAGAGGTATGTTCGACAGTATAAATAAAATACTGATGCAATCTTTTAAAAGCAGAATTTACTAGGTGTTGCTTTGAGCACTGATGGAGATCATGTGCTGCTCAATGCCTTTAGCCACAGCAAGTATTCAAGAAACTACACTTATGTTAATTTGCTGTTTGTTAGCAGAGCATGAATGTATGCATTGACTTTCTTTTAGTAAATATCACAGATATAAGAAATCCCTGTACCTGGAATATGCAGATTCCTTAAATGATGTCCTTTTATTTCTATTCAGATATCTTTTACTTTTATTTTCTTGACATCTTACATGTTTTCTGTTTCCGAAAATGAAAGTAATTGGTCACCTGTGCCTTTGAGATTGGGTTTTAATGGAACTGGGAGAAACACAAGTTTTTGCAGTGCATTTATCATATGTGCATTTATTTTCTTGTTTACTGGATGGCTGTCCTTTGTTCTCATCATGGCTTTCATGGCACTTTAACTTTTCTAGACTTTTAGCAAGCCAATTACAAAAATTCTGGCCACATAGCTGGGATTGTCTAAGACAAAGTTCAGACTTGCTTTCTTTTTCTTAGTATTTCTTCATGCTTTGATCCTTTAGTATGTAGATGTTTTCACTTCAATTTTAAACTGGATAGAAACAGGGAAATATTTTTTTATCAATTTTTTTTTATTTTCCTAGAGCTGGTGGTATTTTCTGAAATAATGAACTCGCACTTGTATTATGCCTTATATCCATGTCCATTTTCATTTTAAGTCCAAAACAGTATATCTCATCTGTTAAAAGTGGAATATGATAACTGCCCACAGAGAAGGTGTTGTATTGATTGGTGAGAGGCAAAGTCACCCTTTGTGGAAATGTCAGCAGTCTAGATGAAAGTAGGAAAAACTGGCACCTGTGCTGAATTTTTCACAGCGTTTAACTGTGTATCAAAAAACAAGTAACCCTATTGTTGAATGCAGTGGGTGTAGATGAATATATCCTGCTGGCAATCTTGACATCTCTAGAGACACCATATTACAAATATTTTATGAGACTGCACCAAAGAGTGCATGTGCAGTTTATTTAAAACTCTTCTAAAAGTTAAAATGTTTTAGTTTCTTGATTATAACTAACAAGAAGTGGAGTCAGTTGGACAGTATAAAACCATATTATGAAAACTAACAGTGTGTCATGAATTTGGCACCAAGTTTTTTGTATGTAGTCTGCGAAATGAGGTAATAAAGGTGGCTTTTCAGTAACATGGACCCATCTTACAGGAAAGTGGCATAGCTGTTCATATCTGAGGAGACTAGCAATTTTATGTGCTGCCTGCCATAAACCAGTTATTACTGTTCACATGGCTGATGCAGGAGGATGCTGTGAGAAAAGGCTGTTGCTTTAAATGCTGTGCTTTCTTGAAATGCATTGAAAAGGGGCACAGGAGAGGCTCCGAAGGGTGGTGGGTTTAGGAATCTTTTGGTGGGGATATCTTAAATTATAGCTTCACAGATCATGTGGGATGAAACGTCATTGCACTCCTTCCTTAAGGGTAAAAGACCAATATATTTACACCCAATGAGTAGGTTTGTTGTAATATTTATGAAAGCATGTCACTGCATGACATCTGTGTAACCTATATTTGTGTCACTCCAAAGCCTCTGTATCACTGAGTAAGTGATCTCTTTAATTATCTCAATAAAATACTAAAATGGACCACTTGCCTTGCTATTTGTATATTGTATTTAATTTTCTTGGTATTTCAGTATTACTGCAAATGTTCATCGTGTTACACTGCTGCAGTCATTACACTTGGGTTATCCTGCTGTCAGGCGGTTCCCCAGTCGGCCTGAGTTCCAAAGTCTTGGTCCGGCGTCTGTTGCTGTCGCCTCCTCCCTGACGTCAGTGCGACAGGGGTATATAAGATGAAGCCAACGCCATTTTCTTCAGTCTTTCTTGCCGCACGGTGCCCGAAGCAAAAGCAGTTTTCAAGTGCAGGTCGGCAGACTCCTGAGATTTTCATTCCGAATCCAGAACCAAAGTCTTCTACAAAGCTAAGTACCCCATTGGGGAAACTTTTTCTTGCCTCAGACCGATGTCAGTAAAAGTTAATAACTGTATTTCTTGTGGGAAGCAAATACCTCATAAGGATTTCCATTCCTATTGTATCCCATGCCTAGACCCAGACCACGACATCACTGGTTGTCGGTTTTGTGCTAGGTTTAACAAGCGCACTATTAAATGTCGGTTTGATTTTGCCCAACATTATTTTGGCAGAAAATTCAATTACACCATGCTGTCGGAACTTCCGACGACCAGAATACATACAAAGCACAAAGACAAGGACAGGCATCCGAGGCCCAAAACCGACGACGAAGCCTCTTCTAGGCCGGTCGCCGGTTCTCCGGTTATCAGCGAGGCGCCTTCGCAGCCCCTGACGAACGCTTCTGCAGAACCACAGGCCACCTCCGACTCCCACGTGGAGATGGCTGGGCCTTCGGACGCACAAGTTTTTCAGCCTACCGAAACTAACCCTTCAGAGGGATCCGGAGTAGCTGAGCAACACGCAGCTTCAGAGGGTGTTTTCAGACCTAGTCAGTTAAGCATTAAACCCTCTGCTAAGTCTAAGCCTCCTTTAAAAACAAAGAAACAAATACAGTATTCTCCAGGACACAGGCCTCCATGCCCAAGAAACAAATGCTCAAAATGGCCGAAGACCTAATCACTCTGATCAGGGGGTCCCACCCCCCTCCTGATAAAAGGCCCAGACAGGATGCAGACTATGACTCATCCGACCAGGTGTCCATTTCTTCTGATTCATCCTTAGACCTAGGATATTCTTTACCCCCTTATGAGGATTCTGATGCTGAGGAATCAACTCCATCAGCCTCTCTGCCTGAGCATTACTCCTTTGGGGAAACCTTACATACTATGAGGGAGCATTTCCATTGGGAAGGCCAGGATTTCTCAGAATCCAAGAAAAGGCTCAGAGACTTCCTTTTATTACCTCAACACAGACCCCTTGCTATTCCGCCAGTGTTAGATATTGTGGATGATGTGTATACTGAATCCAGCTTAAATCCTGATTCCTTACCTCCAGCCCCAGTTAAACCTGACAGATACTACAGAGTCCCTGACTCACACAAATTTCTGTATAAAAGCCCTGTTGCTGACCCTGAAACTATTTCTCAGGGACCCAAAGGGATTAAGGCCTCATCAGCAAAAAATCCAGTTCCCTCTGACAGAGATTCCAGAGCATTAGACAGATGGGGAAAGAAAGTATATACGTCTGCAACTTTAGCAATGAGAGCCTTAAATTGCCAGTTTCACATGCTAAAATATCAGAACTTTTGATGTCTTAGTTGAAACAAAAAATGCTTCCAGATTCAGATCCTCTTAATTTTAAAGAAATGCAGGATTTATTGCATGCAGCTGAACAAGTGGGAAAACATACTTTGCAATGTGGTTTTGATTCTTTAGAGGCCTCCTGTAGAGCAGCAGTTACAGGCTCTGTCATTAGAAGACATGCTTGGTTAAAAGAACATACGTTACCAGATCATGTTAAAGCAAAATTATTGGATGCACCTTTGCAGCAGGATGTGTTATTTGGAGTTAAGGCAGAAGAGGTATTAAAGAAAATGGAGGATAAGGCAAAATCTATGCAAACGGTGAAGGATTTCTTACAGGTTCAGCCCCCTCAATTTAGCAGAAATTGGCCAACAAAGAAGTGGTCCTTTCCAGTTACAGACAGACCGCAAAGGGGCAGATACAGACGTCCAAGAGGTAGAGGTCAACTATAAGGTCCTTACAGGCCTCGACAATGGGGTGCACCAGGTCAGAAAGAAGGGGAAGACAGGCCCCAACCATATAAAAAGCAGCCTCAATGAATTCCTACTGCAGCTGCCAAACAGCTCTCTTTTGGCAGCCCCCTTGGGAGGAAAACTGGCACTTTTCTATCACAATTGGCATTGGATCACCAAAGACAAATGGGTTCTCAACATTGTATCTCAAGGTTACAGGTTCCACTTTCACATTCTGCCAAGGTTAAAAGGAATGCCAAATCTGCCACCAAATCAATGGGCAGAGGCTCAAAAACAAATTACAGCACTCATAGACATGAGAGCTATTCAAAAGGTACCACCACAGGAGCAAGGACAAGGATTTTACTCAAGACTCGTTCTGGTTCCCAGAAAGGACAAAGCCTGGAGGCCCATTCTGGATATTTCTTCTCTAAACACTTACCTGGATGTTCCGAAATTCAGAATGTTGATACTACAGCAGCTTCTTCCCATGCTGGGCAAGAAAGCTTGGCTCGTGACCTTGGACCTCAAGGAGGCATACCTGCATGTCCCTATCAGACAAAACTGCAGAAGATACCTCAGATTCATAGCTGGTTCAATGCACTATCAATTCTCTGCACTGCCCTTTGGCTTATCTACTGCGCCCAGGGTCTTCACAAAGTGCCTGGCACCAGTAATTGCATTCTGCAGACAGAAAGGAATTCAAATTTATCCATACCTGGACGACTGCCTGATTCAAGCAGAGAGCAAGGACATTCTTCTAAAGCATCTGGCGTTTGTAAAAAAGTTATTAAGTTGCCTGGGGTACACAGTAAACGAAAAGAAATCAAAACTAGTGCCCTCACAAGAGTTAATATTCCTGGGTGCCAGCTTGAACACAACGGCCCAGATGGCTTATCTCATGCCAGACAAGCAAGGACAACTGACTCAATACTTTCAATTGATGACAACAAAGACCCAACTCCCTGAAAGAAAAATTCTGCAGGCCTTGGGTTACATGGCATCTTGCATACTACTAATTCCATATGCCAGACTGCATATGAGGAAACTACAATGGTACCTAAAGAGTGTATGGTCTCAACACTGTCAAAGTTTGGAAACAGTTATACCACTAATTCCTTGCCTTCAACAGGAGTTTCGATGGTGAGCTCAAGCTTGTCACCTCAACAAAGGACAGCCTTTTACTCAACCCACAGCCAGGCAAACACTGACAACAGATGCATCGGATTACGCCTGGGGAGTACACATGGCAGGAAAATGTATTCAGGGCAAGTGGCCCGCAGAACAAAGGCATCTTCACATCAATCAAAAAGAGATGCTAGCTGTACAAAATGCCCTTACAGCTTTCAAGGACCTGCTGCATCCAGGACAACTATTACTAAAGAAAGACAACACCACAGCTATGTGGTACATAAACAAGCAAGGGGGCACTCACTCCTACCCCCTCTGCAGACAAGCCATGACCTTGTGGAACACAGCTCTAAACTATCAAGTTCATCTGCAAGCACAATTCCTGCCAGGAGAGAAAAACACACTGGCAGACGACTTAAGCAGAAGCATCATGGATCTCCACGAATGGGAATTGAATCCACATATATTCAGAATGATAACACAGAAATGGTGGAGCCCGGACATAGATCTGTTTGCATCCCCAGTGAACTGCCAGCTACAGAAATTCTGCACAAGGAGTTACCATCCACAAGCATGAAAAGTGGATGTCCTCTCATTCAGCTGGAAAAACCTGCAAGTATACGCTTTCCCACCACTACCTCTCCTTCCAAAGGTACTCATAAAAGCCAGGCAAGAAGAGCCAAAGATGATCCTGATTGCACCAGACTGGCCACGCCAGCACTGGTACCCAATCTTAAAGAACTTAGCCCAAGAACCACCCTGGATTTTGCCTCAAATCCCACATCTGCTGACTCAGCACAACAATCAGATACTTCACAGCCAGCTAAAGACCTTAAACCTCGCTGCATGGAAAATTCCTTAGTCAAGCAAGCAATGCCTCTCTCCAAAGCTGTTATGGATGTCATTCTGGAGGCCAGAAGGCCTAGCACCAGGAAAGCCTATTCAGATAAATGGAAGAGATTCTGTGCCTGGAACCAGGCTCACAGCCTTGACCCTCTTGTCCCAAACATTCCTCAGATACTACAATATCTAACTGAGATGCTGGACAAAGGCCTCTCCTTTTCATCCATCAAGATCCACGCCTCTGCCATCTCTGCTCATTACAACACGGATCCACCAATTTTCTCTAATCCTTTGCTAAAACAGTACCTCAGAGGGGCTAAAAACATACGACCGCCCCTTAAAGCACCTACTCCAACTTGGGACCTCAACTTTGTTTTGGAAAAATTAACTTTACCTCCTTTTCAGCCAGCTAACACAGCAGAATTAAAATATATCTCTTGGAAAACTGCTCTGTCCCTGGCTATAACATCAGCACGAAGAGTTTCAGAAATACAGGCACTAATGGCAGTGGAACCTTTCCTCATTTTCCACCAGGACAGGGTGTCTTTAAGAACTAACCCTACGTTTATGCCAAAGGTGGTATCAAGTGTGGCTCTAAACCAAACTATTCATTTGCCAACTTTTTATCCAAAACCACAGAATAAAGGGGAGAGACTACTGCATTCTTTCGACATTCACAGGCAGTTACGCTTCTACTTGGACAAAACCAAATCTTTCAGAAAATCTGAGCAATTATTGGTAGCATATGCTGCAGGAGCACAGGGAAAAGCTATTTCAAAACAGACTATTTTAAAATGGATAGGACATTGCATATGTTTCTGCTATACACACCTTGGGAAACCTGTACCTAGCAGCATTAGATCTCACTCCATCAGGGCAACAGCCACTTCAACCGCCTACCTCAGAGGAGTACCTACCAAAGATATTTTGGAAGCAGCAACATGGAGTTCTGTGCATACCTTCACCAAGCATTACCATCTACCTTTATACTCTAAATCCAGAGCTGGCTTGGCCACTGCTGTGCTGTAGGGCCTTATAGCCACCCCTAATGCCTTATAGAACCAGCCACCCTACCTCAGCTTTGGGATTTTACCCAAGTGTAATGACTGCAGCAGTGTAACACAATGAACATAGTACAGTTTTGTACCTACCATAAATGTAGATGTTCGAGTGTATACACTGTTGCAGTCCAGGTTACCCTCCCTCTTTCCCCTCTTACTTGCTGGTACGTACCTATGTCTTCTACCCTTTATTACCTATGGGGAGTATTTGCTGGTAAATGAAAGTTGTTGTTTGCTTTTCTTATGTATGTTTTATTAGCAATTTGAATTGCCTACCTATTTGGGGGCACCTGACATCTGGGGCAAGAAAAACTGAAGAAAATGGCGTCGGCTGCATCTTATATACCCCTGTCGCACTGACGTCAGGGAGGAGGCGACAGCAACTGACACCGGACCAAGACTTTGGAACTCAGGCCGACTGGGAACCGCCTGACGGCAGGATAACCCAAGTGTAATGACTGCAGCAGTGTATACACTCGAACATCTACATTTATGGTAGGTACAAAACTGTACTGTCTCATTTTTCATTGTTAATTTTGCTGGAGCTTTTCTGCACAGGCCTCAGCTGAAAAGTGGCTTCTCCCCTCTGCCGTGTGAGACATTCCTATTAAGGAAAAGCAAATAAATATTATTTTTTGTTTATCTTTGTGGTGACGGAGTTAGTGGCCTCTTGTCAGGGACGTCTCGAGGTAGTATTCATAATGACTAGGGGAAATTTGGCAAGGGCACTGGGAAAATCCTCTTACTTGCTTCAGTTAATGCCTTGGGATTTTTTACATCCACATGGGCTACCCACATGGGCTACCACCAACTCATTTAGATAGGTCCTCAGTTAAATATCTCATCCATAGTATGGTACACTCAGAAGTGCAGCACATCCCTTTAAACTACACTGAAGTGTCAGTAATGGAAAATGAATCCAAGCATGTTTGCTGTGAATAGAACTCACATCCTTTTGACCTTTCAACATCAAAGGCAAGTGTGCTGTACCTGTTGAACCACTAACACTGACTTTTACTGGGTATTTGAGGAACCATTTGCCCTGCAAAAGAACAGAAAGTTAAAAGATGGTCAGACTTTCATGGCCTGAAAGGCTTGACACAGAACACTATGTTAAGAGCCTTTAAGAGATTTCTTACAGGCACAAGGTTACCTCTCTGTCTGGATAACTGAATGTTCTGAGGTCTTTGATTTTTTTTTTTTTTTACTTAAGAATCTTTATGGTCTCTCAGTTTAAGTGATATGTTCTGACATGTACATGCCAAAAGAAAATTATATTCGATAATGGGTCTGATAAGAGATGAGTAAAGGGGAATTAAGACTTGTTTGTATCCAGAGGAGATGCCTTAGAAAATTAACTGAGCCAGACAGAAGGATTTCTGGACAACTACAGAGACTTAATGGTCAGAAGATAAAGTAGTGGTTGCTAGATTCCTTAAGTCAGTGTCTAATGGGAGGGGAATGTCACCTATATAATATGATGTAGAAATTCTATTTACCAAAATAAACTGTACTATATTTTTTCACATTTAGTCTGAGACAGTTTCCTTGCACCATTTGATAATGTAGACTAATCTATCGTGGAGCAGTTATGAGTCACCCACAAACTTGGATAACCATAGAACAGAGCATTAGTTTGAAGGTCTGTGAAATAGAAGTCAATGCTTACAAAGTCTCACTGAGGTCCTGGTTTGGGATGTTCATTTCTGAGGGCAAAGGAATTCTTTTTAGGTGTCTTTGCCATGTTTTACTTGTTCCTATATGGCAGTGGCATTTCCATACGTCCCAATAACATTATGTAATTTCTTTTTATAGAAAGATTTATTAGTATCCCTTATCTCCCATCTGTAGTACACATTAAATAGATGTTACTAAACCATGTTGTGATGGTACAGGATATGTACGAGGGTAGTGTGACAGCGGTGAGGTCTGCGGTGGGAGTGACGGATGCGTTTAAGGTGGAAGTGGGATTACATCAAGGATCAGCTCTGAGCCCTTTCTTATTTGCAATGGTGATGGACAGGTTGACAGACGAGATCAGACAGGAGTCCCCGTGGACTATGATCTTTGCAGATGACATTGTGATCTGTAGTGAGAGTAGGTAACAGGTGGAGGAGACCCTGGAGAGGTGGAGATATGTTCTAGAGAGAAGAGGAATGAAGGTCAGCAGGACTAAGACAGAATATATGTGTGTGAATGACAGGGAGGATAGAGGAATGGTGAGGATGCAAGGAGTAGAAGTGGGGAAGGTGGTGGATGAGTTTAAATACTTGGGATCAAGAGTTCAGAATAATGGTGAGTGTGGAAGAGAGGTGAAGAAGAGAGTACATGCAGGATGGAGTGGGTGGAGAAGAGTGTCAGGTGTGATTTGTGACAGACAAGTACCAGTAAGAGTGAAAGGAAAGGTCTACAAGAGGGTAGTGAGACCAGCTATGTTATATGGGTTGGAGACAGTGGCATTGACAAAAAGGCAGGAGTTAGAACTGGATGTGGCAGAGTTAAAGATGTCAAGATTTGCACTGGGTGTGATGAGGATCGACAGGATTAAGAATAAGTATATTAGAGGGTTAGCCCAGGTTGGAAGGTTTGGAGACAAAGACAGAGAGGCTAGATTACATTGGTTTGGACATGTTCTGAGGGGAGGGATGCTGAGTATATTGAGAAAAAGATGCTAAGGATGAAGCGCGTTTTCCAGCTTGTACCAACTCAGCACAGATCCTCGTGGTGGCCTGCAGAGTGATCCAAGCAGCAGAGAGCTAAAAGAGTGACTTTCTACCAGATAGAAGTATTTTTGTGGCTTTCCCACTGTTATTAAGCTAGCGACTGCATTTCGCCTGTTTTACTGCTACTTTAAGTGATTTCTGCATTTTACACTGTTTATTGCACTTTAAGTTACTAATTGTTGCAAATTGTTTCTGTAGGCTACACACTAAAGTGCGCTAGCCGATTTACAGCATTTATAGCATTTACTGTCTGTTTTTTTCCTTATCTCTTTAATAAAACAAAAAAATCTCTTGTTTTCCCGCCTTACTGAACTAGAGTAGTCCAGTTTCAGAGTTGCTGATCCCTGGGCTTTGTTTATAGTTCCTGTTACTGATCCATTGCCTTATTAGGGAGGAGGGAAGTTTCTTTGCTTACCAGTGGGAGTGGGAGGCACTGAGCGGCCTTTCTGTCCGATTTGGTGAAGTTTCAGCCAGAAACTAGTAGTCCATTGGTCGTTTTGGGCCAATTCCTAGCACCCTTCAGCCCCCTGCTATAAAACACGCTAAACGCGCGTTAGCGCGATTTAGCGCGGAGTTGCCACTGTTGCACACAAGAGCAGCGGCGGTTAAACAAGGTTAACTATTCGAGCCATCTAAATTCCACTCTTCAAATTTTCCCTTAGAACTACCTTTTTCGAGCTGTACTGCTGATCTAACCAGCATATCCTATAACTGAAAAGTTCATCTCTACTTGATTCCCAAGTAGACTATTCTCTATCTGTAAAGCCTAGCACTTACTCCTACAGTACTTGCACCTTGATAAAGCACTCTTATTATAGATAGTACCCCACCAGCCTAAAACCCACTTCCCCCGGAGTCCTTTGAAAGTCTCTTTATCTACTACTTCTAGTATGTCGAGGGATCAGTTGCTAGTGTCCTCTCCAGCTCAACTGGTGAACCTGGGAATATTGAGGCAATGTTACAATTGCCTCATGTACACAGACAATCCTCTCCTCCTCCCACAAAACACAAATACATGCGAGAGATGCAACTATACGGCCAAACTGGAGGCTGAGCTCTCTCAACATAGGACTGGCAAGACCAGACAGGAGGAGAAGGTAACCACACACAATACATACCCAGTCACACATGGTACCATCACAACTTCAAATCATACACATACTCACACAAAGACATACTCGGAGGCTCTGATCAAAAATTTACCAAAACAGCAGAGGCCACCAAAGCAGACACCCAAACAACTACCACCTCACGACCCAACACATGCAACACATAGACCACACAGTCAGAGTGTCAAACAGTCACAGCCCTTAAGGCCAAACAAAATGCCAGACACACTTGTCATTGGTGATTCCATAGTCAGACACACTGACGCCCGCTCACCAGACTGAGTAAGGAGAAGGTCACAGTAAGCTGCCTGTCGGGCGCTAGAATCCACCACATAACGCAAGCACTCAGGTCTCTCAACAGCAGGTACAAGTACGACTCAGTCATTGTCCACGCTGGTGTCAACGACCTGAGACGTACCTCCTTGGACTACATGAAAAGGGACATCGAGGAGCTCTATGATTATGTAGCCCAGGCAGGTATGACCCTGACCTTGAGCAGTATCCTACCTTCACCTAGAATGATGCCACAATACAGTGATAAGATAATCAGCTTTAATAATTGGCTTAAATTCTGGTGTCATTCAAAGGGGATCCAATGTCTGTCTGCCTGGGATGACATGCTGGACAAGCCACGCTGCTTCACAAGGGATGGCTTGCACCTGTCACCCCTGGGCTTCCGGATATTGGCAAAGGCTCTTGCCACCCCCATAGTGCCTTTTTTAGGCAAGGCTCAAATTCTAAACCTACCACCCTAGAACACCAAAAAGGAAAAAAACTAAGGGTAATGCTGCTCAATGCCAGATGTCTCACTCTCAAGATGCACGCACTCGAGGCCCTTCTCAATATGGAGAACATCGATGTCTGTGCTGTGACAGAAACCTGGTTCAAGGCTCCTGAGAGCACCCCAGCACTAACAGGTTTCACCTCATATCATGCGTTCCGGCCCCAAAATCCGGACAACACCAAGAAAGGAGGGGGGGGTGTCCATATTCATAAAGGACACCCACACCTCAAGGTTGGTGGCAACGCACGATGCATTGGAGACCATCCAGGTGCAATTAACCATAGGCAAGACTGCTCTGCAATTTGTAGCATGTTACAGGCCACCCTCTCAAACTCAGGAACCTCACATGGCCTTCCTGAAAACATTGGAGGGGATAAATGTATCTCCAAACACCATCATACTAGGTGACTTCAACTACCCTAATATAGACTGGGAACACTACTCAAGCCCGAACACTCTAACCCAAAGATTCCTGGAGTTCATAAACTCAAATGCCATGGAACAACTAGTCACCATCCCCACAAGAGGAGAAAACATACTTGATCTCATCATCACGAACATGAGATCAAAATGTTCAACACCGGAAGTATACCCCTCACTGGTGAGATCAGATCATAAACTAATCTCGCTGGAGGTCCTCATCCCGCCCCCACCTGAAACAAAAAAGACCACAGTGAAAAACTTCTCAAAAGCCGATTTCACACTTCTAAAAACTAGTGTGGTCTCCTTTAAGGCCCCTGAGCCAGTGGTAAACATTACTCAAACCGCTGAATCACTTACAAATGCCTTCTACCAGCACCTACAGGACTGCATGGATCAGGCAATCCCAAACAAAACTAAGACTCTCTGTACCAAAGGCAAGCGTCCAGTCTGGTGGACCCCAGCCATAAACAAGCTCTACAACAAAAGGAGGAAGCTACTACAAGATAGAGCAAAATCCTTGAAAGGTAAGACACCTTTGATCATTATAAGTAAAAAACTAAGAGCTCTCATAAAATCATCCAAGGCAAATTTTGAGAGAAAAATCGCCAAGGACTCTAAAGACAATCATAAGGCCTTCTTTAGCTATGTTAGAAACCTAGGAGGAAACTCCCAGATATGCTCAGAATTAGTTCAAAATGATGTGAAAATTACTGAACCTACACACATTGCTAACATACTGGCTGACAGGTTCAGTGCAAACTTCTCCCTCCCCCAAAAGGAGAGATATCTATTCCAGAGGATTGTAGCCCCCAAACATCTCCAACGCCCAGGTGAGAACTGCCCTCACTAAGGCAAAAACACAGCATCCATGGGACCGGATGGTGTCCCCGGCTGTGTGCTTCATGAACTCAACGAGGAATTAAACCCACAGTTAGGACAGCTGTTTAATCTTAGCCTCACCTCAGGATACGCACCCAAGGAGTGGCGACGCGACTGTGGTCCCACTTCATAAGGGCGGTGCCTCCACAGACCCTGGAAATTACCGCCCCATTAGCTTGACAAGCCTTATCTGCAAAGCCATGGAGAGGATCATAATGGAACTCATAAATAAAGACATAGGGAACTTGCAGACTTTGGATCCAACCCAGTTTGGCTTTGTCAAAGGCAGATCCTGCCTCTTAAACTTGGTTGACTTTTTCGAGACAGTCACCAAGGCCTTTGATGAGGGAAAGGCAGTCCATACAGCCTACCTCGACCTGGCAAAGGCCTTCGACACAATACCCCACTCAGGTATCATCGAAAAACTCATCAGCTTGAATGTAAACCCATACATCACAAGATGGGTTGCAAACTGGCTAAGTGACAGAACCCACAGGGTCAGAGTTGCTGGAGCCATGTCAGACTCAAAGCATGTCACAAGTGGTGTCCCACAGGGCTCAGTCCTGGGTCCACTCTTGTTCGGCATCTACTTTTCTGAAGTACAAGCAAACACAGGAGGGTTATGGCTGACAAAGTTTGCAGATGACTGCAAACTGGGCCATAGTCGAAAACACATCTGACACAGATATCCTCCAGAAGGGCCTCACAGGAGCGGATAACTGGTGCCAGAGCCATGGCCTGTAGTTAAACGCCAAAAATGCATAGTCATACCCTTCGGGAAAAACAAGGTTACCCCTAGCTACCATATAGGTGGCAATCCACTGAGCACAGAAAAAGTCATCAGGGATCTGGGGACCCAAGTTGACAGTAGCCTTTCGTTTGACACTCATGTTGCTAAAGTAGTTAGGAAAACCTTCTATATCGCCCACCTGATCATGAAGGGATTCACATCTAGATCAAGGGAGGTCATCGTCCCCCTGTACTCATCACTCATTAGACCTATGATTGAGTACAATGCCCGCTCGAATGTATCTGAACAGACACCTGCTGCAGCTTGAAAGGCCCCAAAAGTTCCTCACCAAAAGGATAAAGGGTCTCAAAAATATGTCTTATGCTGCCCGACTGAAAGAACTCCAGCTCTACTCAGTCTCATAACGCTTGCTCAGAGGTGACCTGTGCCTGACATATAAGGCCATGTCAAACCCAGATTTGATGAATATGCTTCACCTCAAAAAATCTAGATCCTCAGAACCACAAGGGCGGGAGACTTAAACCTTGACACGGTTATAAATAGAACGTGCTGGAGGGACAGATTCATCACCCAGAGACTCCCTATGCTGTGGAACAAAATCCCGGTACATGTGAGGCAGAGCACCTCGCTGGCCTTGTTCAAGAGGAATCTTGACCAATGGATGGGAGATCGCAGATATACCCCAGGGATTACTTCAGTGTCACTGCTTGACAGAGGCACAGAAAAATGATAGGCATAGTTTTTATTCAAACTAAAGGGGTGGCGAAAGCCACATAACTATGGGCTAGGCTTATAAATGCCCTTGGGCAGATAGCCTAGTATGAACCTATGAACCTATGAACCTATGAAGGCCTAAGATAAGGTTTATGGATGTGGTGAGAGAGGACATGCAGGTGGTTGGTGTGAGAGTAAGATGCAGAGGACAGGAAGAAATGGAAACAGATGATCTATTGTGGCGAACCCTAATGGGAACAGCCGAAAGAAGATGATGATGATTTTGTGATTGTACCCTTACTGTACAAGGTGCTTTAACTAATCACTCCTTTAAAAGCACTATCTTGATTGAAATGTTTTGTTATGTGTAATGATTCTTTATCATTCATCAAAATGCATTGTTCATATAATCATGTGCAGTTGGTGCATTGTGAGCTTTGCTATGACAGGAATTTCTGGGAAATATACCCCATGATTATCACAGACCTCTTGGGTGAGTCTGTGACCCATCAGTTGATTTGCTGTAGAACTGCTGCAGGACACCCTTGCTAAGATATTTAACCCATCTTACCCTGATCTTTACAGAAGTCTGGCATGGAGTTTTCTTAAGTGTATGGTGTTAAGGTAGTATAAGGGAAGTGCAATATACTTTAAGCTTTCTGCTTGACATAATCCAGTAGAGTGGAATGTAAGAGAATCCTGAAAAAAAACAGATGCTACAAATTTTAATTTAGAAATGATACAACAAATTGTACAGACTGTCAGTGAGAACTGAATAGTAGATGTGGCATTAAGGATTAAAAACACCAGAGTTTGGCTGTTTGTGTTGTGCATTTGTACATTTACAAATGTATTCTTTGAATTTTGTGTGCTATCCTTTCGGTCTTCCTTAAATATGCAAGCTGCTTTTTAATTCATCCTGCTGTCTTCAGGACTACTACCATCTTATTTATTTAGAGTGTTTAATCAAAAGTCTTTTGGTGGTTGGTGGCCTTGCCTGTAAGATGAATGTCTTGCTTTCAAAGTCTGCAGTGCCTTTGCATGCTGTTCCATTGCTAGCAGTGACGTTGCCTTTGGTTAAGATCATAGTCTGAGGGGACAGCATCAGGTGTACAGCAAGACTGGTTATCACTTGTTAGAGTACTCTACAGAAACAGGATACAGTTGTTTTGAAAGACAGGACCCGTGCCTCACTGTCAGCTGTATGGATTTAACTGTGATACAACTATATCATTACTTGATTAAAATTCATATGTCAGAGGCTATTAAATTGCCATTACTAATTCATCTCTCTCATCGACCTGGAGGCACAAGCTTTTATGCTAAGATATGCAGTATGCTTTTCAGGCCGAGTGCTGGAAATCATAAACAGTAGTGGCTCTGACTGTGAATCATAAACAGTAGTTCTCTGTGGCAAAGCATTTTGGCACGAACAAGGAGAACTTGTAGCAGGACTTGCCCTGGATCGTATGCACAGTAATCTTTCAGTCTTGTTTGAGAGGAAGATGATCTCAGAGGACTTTTTCTGTGCTGAGCACCTTAAAAACGTGAGTACATTATAGGAGGCTGACAATGTTCTCCTCATATTTTGAGTTGTGAATATAAAATAAAAGGCCTTCCCTTTTGACCCTACTTGCCCAGCTGTTAGAGGCATCTTCAGAAAACTTAGTTTCAGTGCTTGTTAGACAGCTAGCTGCTTTAACAGCCCTTTTAAAAGTCTGAGATTCTGTAGGGGAAATAAATACCTAAGGTTAAATGTCCTAAAAGGCTATTTTTCCTTTAGAAACAGCTAGAAAGCATACTTCCTAGTCAGTTTTTCCACAGGATGTTGTATTCTACTTCTATACTTGTTCTACTCAAATAAACCTCCAACATGCATTTCAGTGATGGAAGCTGCTGTGAGCCTGCTTGTAGTGAACATTTCTTGTAGTCTTTTACTCAGTTATTTCTGGAGAATTTTATCATAATAATAGGAAATAAATTTAATATCCTATATACATGTATATAAGAGCTTTGTAAATATTTATGTAGACGTCTGATGTATTGTTTATTTAGTCTTGCACTGTTCCTTCAGTTTCTTGTCTGTTGGTTTAACCCGTGAGCCACTGCACTTTTGATTAGCCATGACCTTTCCATCTCAGTAATTGTTTCAGGAGTATATGCACAAAAATAGTATCTGTTAATTTTGTTCTCTTTGATTTTCTGTTGATTTATTCTTTATGAACATTTTCTCACTTTGGCCATGGTGAATTTGGACCACTTAGTTACATACATTTCAACTGCCAGATTTTTGTAGAATGTCCAAATTTTTGCCTCTTATTTTTGGTCTGTTCCTCTTAAAATTTGTCCTTTTCTAACAGATTATTGAAGATTGACGTCACTAAATAATGATAGGCATTTGAGTTTCAGACAATACACTTCAGAAAATGTATAATAATGTAAAGCATGTTATTCTATCAACTTTCTGAGTTTATAAGAGCAATATTTAAAAATTGTCCTTATTTTGTGCCATTGTGTCCAGATTATATTTGGGTTCATCCAGAATTCTTGCACTGAAAGTTTCTGAGGTATGCTCAGTTAAGAAAACCTGAAAAAAAATAATATCAGATGAAAATGTATTTTCAAAGAACCAAGATCTTCATATGTCATTCTCCCCAAATCTACTGGTTTACTTTATGTAACATAGTAAGTGAAGTATGAGACAGGTAAACGTCTCCAATCCCTCTGTATGCAGCTGTCTAGCTTTCACAGTCCAAGCAAAGGAATGAGTCATGTCAACTGCAGTGTTGGGTCCCATGTCCACATGGAGGACAGGGGAGTGACCAAATGAGATCACCATGCCAACAGACATATATTGCCTCAACTGAGCAGTGTAGCTTAAAATAAAGTTAGTAACTGGATAATTGCACATGCAAATTATCATAAAAAACAAATAGCATATTGTGGGTATGTCTATACAGTAAAGAGACTATATTTCTGGACTCTCTGACTACCACCCTGGCATAAACTCTGGTGGCAGAAAGGCCCTGTAGCACACCTAGTGTACCCATTTAACATAATACTGAATATGTTGCAGATCATACTTTGTAGTAGTTTATCTATTATCCCTCTTCCTTCAGAAAATAATTCCTGTATGTTTTCTCCTTGTTCATAGGTTCATAGATTCATACTAGGCTATCTGCCCTAGGGCATTTATAAGCCTAGCCCGAGTGTGTGTGGCTTTCGCCACCCCTTGGAATGAGAATACTATGCACATTTAGGGTTTAGTTTACTGTGCCTCTGTCTAGTAGTGACACAGAAATGACCCCCGGGGTAAACCTACGATCTCCCATCCACTCGTCAAGATTTCTCTTGAAGACAGTCAGTGAGGGGCTCTGCCTAACATGGACTGGGATTCTGTTCCAGAGTGTAGGGAGCCTCTGGGTTATGAATCTGTCGCTACAGCACGTCCTATTTATTTCTGTGTTGAGGTTCAAATCTCTCACTCTCGTGGCTCTGGTGGATTTGGATTTTCTGAGGTGGAGCATGTCCATTAATTCCAGATTGGACATGGCCTTCCTTGTACGTCAGACATAGATCGCCTCTGAGTAGGTGGTATGCGACTGAATAGAGCTGGAGTTTCTTCAGCCGGGCAGCATATGACATATGTTTGAGACCCTTGATCCTCTTGGTGAGGTACTTTTGGGGTCTTTCTAACTGCTGCAGGTGTCGGGTAAGGTACATCCCAAATGGGGCATTGTACTCAATTATGGGCCTGATAAGGGAAGAGTACAGGGGCACAATGACCTCTCTTGATCTAGATGTGAATCCTTTCATGATAAGGTGGGTAATATAGAAGGTCTTCCTAACCACCTTGGCAATGTGAGTGTCAAATGAGAGGTTACTGTCAACTTGGGTCCCTAGGTCCCTGAGTACTACTTCCGTACTTAATGGATTACCACCTATGTGGTAATTTGTGGGTACTTTGTTTTTCCCAGAGGGTATGACTATACATTTTTTGGCATTCAGTTTAAGGCCATGGCTCTGGCACCAGTTATCCATTTCTATGAGGCCTTTCTGAAGGATGCTTGTGTCCGCTGGAGTATCAGTTATGGCGCCCAGTTTGCAGTCATCTGCGAACCTTTTCAGCCACAATCCTCCTATGTTTGCTTGCACCTTGGAAAAATAAATGCCGAACAAGAGGAGTCCCAGGACCGAGATCTGTGGGACACCGCTTGTGACTGGCTTAGAGTCTGACATGGCTCCAGCAATTCTGACCTTGTGGGTTCTGTCCTTGAGCCAGTTTGCAACCCATCTTATGACATATGGGTTTACATTTAAGCTGGTGAGCTTGTCTATGATGCCCGAGTGGGGTATTGTGTCGAAGGCTTTTGCAAGATCAAGGTAGGCTGTGTGAACTGCCTTACCCTCATCAATGGCCTTAGTGACTGTTTCAAAAAAGTCAACCAGGTTCAAAAGGCAGGATCTCCCCTTGACAAAGCCGAATTGGGTAGGATCCAGTGTCTGTAGTTCCCCAATGTCTTTGTTTATGAGTTCCATAATGATCCTCTCCATAGCTTTGCAGACCAGGCTCGTCAAGCTTATGGGGCGGTAATTTCCAGGGTCAGTAGAAGCACCTCCTTTGTGGAGTGGGACCACTGTTGCTGTACACCATTCTTTGGGTACATATCCTGTAGTAAGGCTAAGATTAAACAGCAGCCTTATGTGTGGGTTTAGTTCCTCTTGGAGTTCATGTAGCACACAACCCGGGACACCGTCTGGTCCCATTGATGCTGTGTTTTTAGCTTTGGAGAGGGCGGCTCTCACCTGGGCATCTCAGATGTCAGGGAGGCTACACTCTGCTGGGATAGATATTTCTCCTTTTGGGGGGGAGAGGGGAGAGAAATTTGCACTGAACCTGTCTGCCAGTATGTTGGCAATGTCTGTGGGTTCAGTGTATTTTTTGTCATTTTGGACCAACTCTGAGCATATCTGGGAGTTTCCACCCAGGTTTCTAACATAACTAAAGAAGGCCTTGTGATTGTCTTTAGTGTCTTTTGCGATTTTTCTCTCAAAGTTGGCCTTGGATGATTTTATGAGTGATCGTAGTTTTTTGCTAGTACTGATCAGAGATGCCTTCCCTTTTGGGGATTTTGCTCTGTCATGTAGTAGCTTCCTCCTCCTGTTGTAAAGCTTGTTTATGGCTGGGGTCCAGCAGACAGGACACCTGCCTTTGGGGGAGTGGGTTTTGGTTTTATTTGGGATTGCATGATCCATGCATTCTTGAAGGTGTCCATAGAAAGCATTTATAAAGGTTTCGGTGGTGTGGGCTGTGGTTTTCACTGGCCTAGGGGCCTTGAAGGATACCACTTCAGTCTTAAGAAGTGTGAAGTCAGCTTTTGAGAAATTCTTCACTGTGGTCTTTTGGTGTGGAGCATTGTGTCCCCATGTTTGTGATGATCAGGTCTACTATATTATCTCCTCTTGTGGGAGTGGTGACTAGTTGTTCCATCGCATTTGAGTTTATGAATTCTAGGAACCTTTGGGCTAGGGTGTTGGGGCTTGAGTAATGCTCCCAGTCTATGTTTGGGTAGTTGAAGTCTCCCAATATGATGATATTTGGAGAGACATTCATACTCTCCAGTGTCTTCAGGAAGGCTGAGTGGGGTTCCTGAGTTTGAGAGGGTGGTCTGTAGCATGCTCCAAATTGTAGGGCAGTTTTGCCTATGGTTAGTTGCACCTGGATGGTCTCCGATGCTTCGTGCATTGCCACTAACCTGGAGGTGTGGGTATCTTTGATGAATATGGATACTCCCCCTCCTTTTGTGGTTCGGTCCAAGTTTTGAGGCCGAAATGCGTGATATGAGGTATAACCTGGTAGTGCTGGGGTGCTCTCAGGAGCCTTGAACCAGGTTTCAGTCACTGCACAGACATCGATGTTCTCCATACTGAGGAGGGCTTCGAGAGTGTGCATCTTGAGGTTTAGACTTCTGGCGTTGAGCAGCATTACCCTTAGTTTTTTTCCACTTGTGTTTTCTAGGGAGGTGGGTTTGTCTTTTGAGCCTTGCCTAAAAAAGGCACTATGGGGGTGGCAAGAGCCTTGGCCAATATCTGGAAGCCCAGGGGTGACAGGTGCAAGCCGTCCCTTGCGAAGCAGCGTGGCTTGTCAAGCATGTCATCCCAAGCAGATAGACATTGGATCCCCTTAGAATGACACCCGTAATTGAGCCAATTGTTAAAGCTGATCATTTTGTCTTTGTACTGTGGCATCATTCTTGGTGAGGGTAAGATGCTTGAATTTATTGATACCTTTGATTCTACTACTTAATCTGTGAAATAATACTTCTTATGCCTCCCCTTCACCCATCCACAGTTGATAAAAAATAAACTATTTCCCTGGCTGGATAAAGCAAGTACTGCTTTTAAATCAGAAGAGTAAAAAGGTACATTGGAGGGGACCTACAATTTTAAAATAAAATTACATTGCATGTGTTAGAGAAAGGAAAGACACTGGACTTGAGTAGTGTGTTGCCTGTACCAAGAATGATGCCTGTATACCAGGACAATCTGTCTGTAGTTGGTATCATTCTAAGATGATCCAGTATGTGTCAGCCTTGGATGAGATAGTAGATAAGAGTTCCTGTGTCTCCAGGGATGGCTTGTACTTGTTTTACCAAGGCTTATGCATTATGGCTAAAGCCTTTGCTGCCCCATTATCCTTTTTTTAGACAGAATCCTACTACTGAGCATTCTTATGTAACACACTCAGACTCAAATTCGAGCAACACAATGGTAGCACTGCTCAATGCTAGGAGTCTAAATAGAAATGGTCAGAAGTTGAGATTCTATTGCAAGTCAGACACATTTATATCTATGTAGTTACCGAGATATGATTTCAGTGCAATGAAAGCACTTCATATACAACAGGGTTTGGTGCATGTTATGCCTTCAGGCCCTTGGGTAACTGCTGGGTAGCTGTGGGGGGATAGTATCTTTACTTGTCAGTGACTCCATCACCTCATTTCAAGTTGCCTACAGTCCTAACTAGTCCTAACTTGGAGTTCCTAGAGATCCAAATTGCCCTTAACAAATGTACTCAGTACTTCATTGCTAGCTATGGATTCCTATTAGTGTCTCCCAGTGATCATGGAAATTACCCTAACTCCACCAATGGGTTAAACATCAAATCAAATATCTTCTTGCCATGGCATGTCAATTACCCAAGCATTGACTGAGACATTTGCACTTCTAGAAATGGATATGCCTAGCATTTTCTATACTTTGTTAATCCTAATACACTGGAACAAATTGTAAAAATAACCATCGGAGGTGTTGATATACTTGACCTGGACCTTACCAACCTAGCCCCTGCTTGTATCCCACTCTGCATCTCCTATCCCTGATTTAATCTGACCACCTGTCAGTGATCTTCTATGTGAAGCCTATTGGCACTACCCCATCACTAGATGAGACTGTTTTTATTTATAGGTTCATAGGTAAGTACTACGCCAGTTGCTCTTGCAGGCTATTTTAAGCCTAGCCAATTTCCCTTTTGGTGCTGGAATTGACCAACCCCATTTTGTGATAGATTGGCTTTACCCATCCCATGGTTAATAATTATATAATACCCATATAACCCTCTTGAGAATGACTGGAATCATATCATAGATAAAGTAAGGGTACCCCGCATAAGATAAACCATTTAGGAGCTGCCTCTACCCGCTAGTAGTACAGCGGCAGTCCTTGGGTAAATCTTCTATTACCCATCCATAGATCCAAGATGTGCTTGACTATGGACAAGGATGAGCTTTGTTTTACATGGATGAGGAGTCTGTTACAGAGCATTGGCAACCTATGTGATATACGTGTCCTTCCAAACCATTCTGTTGAAGTTGCAGAAGAGGTTTAGATCCCTAGACTGAGCATTTCTGGTGCCATCTGACTTGCTGATGTGCTGTAGGCCTATCCGTATTGGGTAGGAGGATGCCTAGCATATCAGACAATGATAACTTCTTAGCAGTCAGTAGGAACCAAGTATGTGTTAGGGCTTTGTGTTGGTCTATGTAGGGCATATTGTTTAGGCCTTATATCCTTTTAAGTAAGGTATCTCTGTTGGCATTGCAGTTGTTGCATGTGTCTGGACAGATACATGATAAAGGGGATATTATAATCAATCACTTGCTTAATGAGGGCTAAGTAAAGGGGACAATGACCTCTCTAGCTCTAAGCAAAATTCCCCTTATTTATAAGCTGTGCAATATAGGATAATAGGAAGTTACTAGGCTATTGGCTCTGAGGCCCTTATAAGCCTAGTCAAGAGTTTAGCCCATGTTTAGACAAGGCATCAACCTATGCCCCTGTCCAGCAGGGGCACAGGTGGAATCTCAGGGATGTACTTTCTGTTTCCCATCCGGTTATCCAAATTGCGCTTAAAAAGGGGTAAAGAGGTACTCTGCTTGACGTGGAGAAGGAGTCTATTCCACAGATGGAGGGAGTCTCTGGGACACAAATCTGTCCCACCAACAAGTCTTACTGGTGTTACAGACCAGGTTGAGGCCGCAAGTGTGGGTTACTCGACTAGAGCTTGACTTGCAGATATGCAACAATCCCATCAAGGCAGGGTCCAAGATCACCTTGTATGCCAGACAGAGGTCATCTTTGAGCAGTCTCTATGAAAATGAATAGAGGGCTAGGGCTTTTAGCCTATCTGTGTATTGTAGATTTTTGAGGCCGTGGATTCTCCTGGTGAGGAACCTTTGTGGTCTCTCCACCTACTGCATGTGTTTTCCGAGGTACATGCCGAAAGGGGTGCTGTACTGAATAACAGGCCTTATAAGGGATGAATACAGGGATGTTATGACCGCCTTGTCCCTGGATGAGATACCCTTACTTATGAGGTGAGCCATGTTGAAAGCTTTCCATACAATGGAAGCAACATAGTGGTCAAAAGTCAGGTTGCTGTCAACCTGGGTGCCCAAATCCATCACGACTGATTGCATGCTTAGAACATTGTTATTAATGTGATAATTTGTGAGGACATCACTCTCCCCAAAGGGGGATGATGCATTTTATTGGTATTCAGCTTGAGGCCATGTTTTTGGCACCAGTCATTTGTTTGGGTGAGACCCTCTTGGAGGATGTCCATATCACTAGGGGAATTGATGACGGTGCCCAGCTTGCAGTCATCTGCAAACTTGGTCAGCGATAGCCCACTGGGTTTGGCCTGCACCTCAGAAAATTATATCCCAAATAACAGAGGCCCCAAGACCGATCCCCGGGGTACGCTGCTCATTACAGGTCTACTACTTGAGGTGGCTTCCCCTATTTTGACTAGGTGGGTTTTATCAATGAGCCAGTTAGCTAACCATCTGGTAACATGCAGATTGATGCTTAGTTGAGAGAGTTATCTGTTAATGCCTGAGTGAGGAATAGTGTCGAAGGCTTTGTCCAAGTCAAGGTACGTGGTGTGCACCATCTTCCCCTCATCCATGGCTTTGCTGACTGTCTCAAAGAAGTTTACTAAATTTAACAGACATGACCTCCCCTTGACAAAGCCAAACTGTGTGGGATTGAGTGTTTGGATGTTGCCAATGTCTTTGTTAATGAGGTTCATGATAATCCATTCCATGGCCTTGCAGATCAGGCTAGTTAGGCTGATGGGTCTATAATTTCCCAGATCGGTGGATGCTCCACCTTTGTGCAAAGGGATGACAGTGGCTGTCCTCCACTCAGCTGGGATGAAGCTGGTACTCAGGCTGTGGTTGAATAGGGCACCTAATTGTGCAGCAAGTTTCTGCCTGAGTTCATGTGGGATGTTACTCGGTCCCATGGAGACTGTATTTTTTGCCTTTGACAGAGAGTGATGACTTTTTCCCTAGATATAAGGGGAAGGGGACAGGTACTGGGAATGTCCTGATTTACTAATGAGGGGGACAGAGGGGTGAAGTTTTTGCTGAATCTGTCAGCCAACAAGTTTGCTATATCTGCAGCATTTGTATATATGGTGTCCTAGACCACCAGTTCTGAGCAGATCTGGAGGCTTCCTTTGAGATTGCAGACATATGTGAAGAAGGCCTTATGACTGTTTTTAGTAGATGTGGCCAATTTGGACTCAGTTTGCTTTGGAGGATTTCACTAGTGCTCTTATTTGCTTGTTAAGGCTAAGGAGAGATTATTTCCAGTTGGGCACCTGCTTCGTCTTGGTCCCTAACAGCAATTTTTTCCTTTTGTTATAGAGTTTATTTATTGCAGATGTCCACCAGACAGGTGTACTCTTTCTTGCGAAGGATGATTTAGTACTGTCGGGTATTCCTGATTCCATGCATCTATATAAATGCTCATATAGTGCTTTGGTATAGTTTTGGATATTGGTGCCAGTTCCCAGAGAGGGGGAGGGGGCTGTGAAGCTGTTTATACCTTCCCTCAGGTGGCTGTAATCAGCTTTGGAGAAGTTTTTTTTGTTTGACCTTAGCTGGGGGGGGGGGGGGGAATCAGGGGAGATGGCGACTTCGAAAGTAACTGCTTTTTGTTGGTCGGATCTTACCAGGGAGGATGATACTGCAGGGATGCTGCAGTGGTTACTTTTGCTGGTTAATACCAAGTCCAAGCTATTATCACCTGTTGCGGGGGTATTGTCTAACTGTTCCAAAGCATTTGCACTGACAAAATCGAGGAATCTCTGTGCATTTGTGTTCAGGCATAATTAATTCTTCCAGTCTATGTTTGGGTAGTTAAAGTCACCCAGGATCAGGGTAAAGGGTTAAATCTTGATAGATTTGAAGAGGTCCAGATAGGCAGATTGGGCATCTTGAGTCAGATTTGGGGGCCAGTAGTTAGCTATGATTTTTATAGGGGTCTTATCAATGGTTAACTGCACCTGGAGTGTCTCCTGTACGTCATACTGTTTGACCACCCTGGAGGTGTGTGTGTCGTTAACATGTATTGAAACTCCACCTTGTTTGGCTTTACTGCCCACAGTTTGGGGTCTGAATGTATGTTAGGATGTGTAACCATGTAAGGCTGGGGTGCTATCCACAGTTTTGAACCAGGTTTCTCTGACTGAGCAGATGTCAGCATTTTCCAGGGTTAAGAATGCTTGCAATGAGTGCAGGTTCATGTTTAGACTCCTAGCGTTTAGCAGCATGTCTTTTAATTTGCATTTTGTTTAAATTTTTATGTCGCTAGGTTTAATCTCATCCCTTTTCCTAAAAAAGGTACAGGATATGTACGAGAGTAGTGTGACAGCAGTGAGGTCTGTGGTGGGAGTGACATATGCGTTTAAGGTGGACATGGGATTAGATCAAGGATCAGCTCTGAGCCCTTTCTTATTTGCAATGGTGATGGACAGGTTGACAGATGAGATCAGACAGGAATCCCCGTGGACTATGATGTTTGCAGATGACATTGTGATCTGTAGTGAGAGTAGGGAACAGGTGGAGGAGACCCTGGAGAGATGGAGATATGCTCTAGAGAGAAGAGAAATGAAGGTCAGCAGGACTAAGACAGAATATATGTGTGTGAATGAGAGGGAGGATAGAGGAATTGTGAGGATGCAAGGAGTAGAGGTGGTGAAGGTGTATGAGTTTAAATACATGGGATCAGTAGTTCAGAGTAATGGTGAGTATGGAAGAGAGGTAAAGAAGAGAGTACAGGCAGGCTGGAGTGGGTGGAGAAGAGTGTCATGAGTGATTTGTGACAGACGAGTACCAGTAAGAGTGAAAGGGAAGGTCTACAAGAAGGTAGTGAGACCAGCTATGTTATATGAGTTGGAGACAGTGGCATTGACAAAAAGGCAGGAGTTTGAGCTGGATGTGGCAGAGTTAAAGATGTTAAGATTTGCACTGGGTCTGATGAGGGTGGACAGGATTAGGAATAAGTATATTAGAGGGTCAGCCCAGGTTGGAAGGTTTGGAGACAAAGCCTGAGAGGCAAGATTACGTTGGTTTGGACATGTGCTGAGGAGGGATGCTGAGTATATTGGGAAAAAGATGCTAAGGATGAAGCTACCAGGTAACAGGAAAAGAGGAAGGCCTAAGATAAGGTTTATGGATGTGGTGAGAGAGGACATGCAGGTGGTTGGTGTGACAGAGCAAGATGCATAGGACAGGAAGAAATGGAAACAGATGATCTGCTGTGGCAACCCCTAACGGGAACAGCCGAAAGAAGATGATGATGACTTTTCCTAAAAAAGGTACTATGGGGTGGCAAGAGCCTTTGCCTGAAGCCCAAGTGAGACAGATGCAGGCTATCTCTGGCAAAGCATTGTGGTCTGTCAATCATATCTTCAAAGGATGTCAGGTACTGGATCCCCCTGGAATGACACCAGAACCTAAGCCAATTGTTAAAGTCAATCATTTTCTGTTTGTATATATAGAAAGATTTTGTGTATATATATATATATATATATATATATATATATGTGTGTGTGTGATATATGGCACCATAATCTCCCACTGTGTCTCATCCAGACTACTCAGGAGCTCTACCCAAGGCCTTTTACAAATCTACAAGCCCAAGTCCAAAATAGGAGCTATTACATACAGCTACCATCCCTCTATTGCTTGGAACAAACTCCCACAAAAAGTTAGATCACTTTCACATCCTAAAGTATTCAAACTAGCCACTAAAGAGTACTTAAAAAATCACTGGATTTGTACTTGTTCTCAGCCTCCTTGAATATACCTTCACTACATAACAGACCTAACTTCCTCTGTCTTGCCATCATTTCTTCTCCTCTATACCAAAACATTTACAACTTAAACTAGTCTGCTTCATCATTTTTTACCTAACACTATCTCCTTTGCTGCGGACCCGCGGTGGTGGTGCTGCGGTAGCATTGTCGCCTCACAGTAAGACGCTGTCCGGTTCGATTCTCAGCTAGAGTGTCTTCTGCGTGGAGACATGCATGAATGGGCGTACCTTTGTTGACGGCTGTGTGTCAGGCCTGGCAAGCCGGTACGTAAATATCAACTGCCAATCATTAGTGGACCGGAGTTCCGCTGTGGCGACCCCTAACCGGGAAAAGCCGAAAGACACAAACGGACAATCTCCTTTGCTGCAGTATTCTTCATAACATTTTTATAGATAATTGTAACTGCATATATATGATAACTGTTCTACAAGTTTTATTATGCGTTCGGCTTCCCGCTCTCGCCAGGCCAGATTATTTTGGATAGTATAGCGCCTAAGGCGCCTTTTTAACTAGTTATACCTAGCAGCGGTAACCTCTCTTTATTAGCGTTACTCCTTGCTGCAGCGTTCCTTGCCTAAGACCAGCCTTCACGTGGTCTCCCACAACTTCTGGCTGGCGTTCATAGGAAACTGTAGCTGTTTAAGACTTTGTTCTATGTTCAAGTGTTTATTACTGGGATGTTTTCCATACTGCTTCCTTTGTTATGCTCTTGACTAATTGCCTATTAGCTCTGTGCACAGATGCACACAAAGTATGGTATTTTTTGACCTATACACATTGAAGCAACGCTATATTTCTAGCTTGTATCCCCCCTTGGGATCCTGTAATAATTAGTTATAGATGCAAGGCTGTGAATGTAGTGTCCTGCCATTTCTTTGTAAGCTGCTGATTGCTTGTAACTCATATTGTAGAGTGGAACCCATTTAAACAGTGTGGTAGATCTCGCTTGCTTACCTGATACCTTAACATATAACTGTTGCAAGGTTGTTTTTTGTAATCCCTAGTGTGTTTTATTAGCAGCCTAACTTAACCACCTAATGCAATGTGTCTTAATAAGTCTATGTACTGACCCGTTCTTTGTTTCAAGGCATATTTACTAGCTAAGTGGTACATACTGCATTGACTAATTTATTTTTTTTCCCTTTTTTTCTCTCTCTACCTGTAACCCTATCAGACTGTACACCTGGGTTCCTGTCCTTCCCTAGCCAAAGAAGCCCCGTGGACATCATTTTAAGCACCATTCCTGAATAGGATTTTACATTCTCCCACATAAGACTGGCTTCCCAGAGTTGACCGTTTTGG
The DNA here is from genome assembly GCF_019279795.1 of Protopterus annectens. NCBI lineage: Eukaryota > Metazoa > Chordata > Ceratodontiformes > Protopteridae > Protopterus > Protopterus annectens. The sequence goes on from NC_056726.1 coordinate 1,950,463,628, forward strand.
AAGTATGTCCTACTCTTGTACTGCTTAACACTACTGTCCAGGGTATATTTGCTCCCCTACCAGGCTTATCAGCAGCCCCCCCCCCCAAGTCTATCTTTAGATCCTTTCTCCTTCCCTCCTCTCCTCGGCCTTTGTCCTTGAGGAACCTCTCTCTCTACCCTGAGCTTATTTTGTCTTGGCAAACTCCCTGCTTGCTCTGTCTGATATCCTTCCTGCCCTGGCCACTAGGTGGCACCCTTCACACTACTGACCCTATAACCAGTTTTTTTTGGCTATTCTACTACAACTAACACTGACATTTCCAGTCCATATTTTGACCTCTGCCTTTTGCTACTTCCCTCACGCCTGACTCCTCTACTATCTCCTACCCCCCACTCACCATATAGTCTCCATAACTTTCCTACTCTAAGAGGCCACCCTTACCTGTTCTCCTGCTTCTCTCCTCTTGCCTGATTGTTTTTCTGCAACTGATCATTTCACTTGCTCTTCCCCGCTCCGTTCGCTACGCTCACTCGCTCCCCACCCTACCCCCAATTCCCACCCACCCCAGAGGCCCTACCTTTATAGTAGCTTAGACACTCCCCAACTATCTAACCTCCTATCACATTTCTTGTACTCTTCACCTATCAATACCTTACTTCTACTCCTACAACCACACCCACTCCACTATCCTATCTTACTACCTCACCTCACTCTACTACTGATACCACACAATCCTACTGTTGCTTAACACATCCCACTAGTAACATGACTTTAAACCTTAATATTATCCTTTCATTTCTTCTCCTTAACATCCTTCTCTATTACCATACTCTTACCTCCTATGAATATCTCATACTTAGTCAACCTCCTGTATTAGCCAAACACACCACTTCTACACCTCCTCTACTTAAACAAGCTCATATTAATATACTTTCAACCTCCCCCTACCTTCCCCCTCTCTACCACAAAATTCACCACTTCAGATTCCTAACCTCTAAACGATTCTACCTAATACCCTGCAAAAACCTAAAAGTATCTCAAGTCCCACAAACACTATTACTGATACATGGTGACATCCACCCCAACCCTGGCCCCAATACTCTCATCAACCACACCCACTCAAATCTAACTACTAACTGTTCTACCTCACCTTTCTCCCCTGACTCCCTCTGTATTGCTCACCTAAATATTCGTAGCATCAACAACAAAATCACACAACTTCATGCCTTAATTGATTTCTATGCCTTTGACATTCTCTGTCTCACTGAAACATGGCTCAAACCTAGTACCAAAGACAATGAATTTACTCCCCCAGGCTATAGCACCTTAAGACAGGATCGTCTCAATAAAAAGGGCGGGGGAGTGGCCCTTCTATACAAATCCCACCTTCAGGTAGCCTCAGTAGACACCATGCCCCCCTCCCTAACTAATGCTGAAATACTCTGTACCAAGCTCCAAGTTAATAAAACTAAGGCTATTTATATCATATGTTCTTACATCCCTCCAGGCAACAACATCAACACACTAGAAAATATCCTAAGCTGGGTCTCCAGCAACTTTCCACAAGAAACCATAATCCTAGGGGACTTTAATATTGACTGGAACTCCTGCATATCTCCCAAACCCTCCATTCACATTAATCTCTTTAACTTTCATCAAACCATTAACTCCCCGACTAGAATACACAAATCAACCCACAAACAAACCATTCTAGATTGGATACTAATTAACAACAACCCCCTCTCCTATAAAACAGGAATACTCCCTGACAATATCAGTGACCATCTCCTGACCTTTATCTGTAAACAAAAATATAACATTACCAAGCAAGCTACCTACCATACCATACACAACAAAACAAATTTTAACCTAGCATCCTTTCAAAATGAACTCAATGAGTATAACTGGTCAACTCTAAAATACCTCCCAATAGATGAAGCAGTAACCCATTTTAACAATACCTTTCTACAAATTCTACACCATCATGCCCCACCCCGCTTAATTAGATTAAGCTCCAAGGCTGCCCCATGGCTCTCAAAAACTACTAAACAAAATATGCGAGCTAGAAATAAATTATGGACTAAATGGAGATCCACAAAAAACCCTGCTGACCACCAGAACTTCAAGCACCTGAGAAACTCAACTAAAAAACTTATCTATCTGGATAAAAAGAACTATCACTTTAAATATCAACAAAACCAAAACCAAAACCCCAAACAATTTTGGTCATGTATGAACAAACTACTCCATCCAGGGAATACCAAAACCCCCACCCCAGCTAGCCTAGCTCAAAGCCAACCCAACATAATAGCCAACACTTTCAATGACTTCTTCTCTCAAACAGTCACCTCTCTGGCTAACACCATGACACCCCCCATATCCCTCCAAAAAACCACTACCCCAAACAGCACCCCCATACTAAAGTTCCATACTGTCTCCACAACCTATATACGCAAATTATTATCTAAACTCAAACCTTGCACCCCTTCGGCCGACAAACTACCAGCTGAATATCTTCAACTAGCTGCAACCGAACTTGCCTACCCAATCTCCATCTTAATAAACAGAACAATAACTGAATCCAAAATCCCCTCCTGTTGGAAAATCTCCCACATCATTCCCCTTCACAAAGGAGGTAACTCTAACGAACTCTCAAACTTTCGGCCTATTGCCCTTCTATCCCCTCTATCCAAAATAATGGAACGCTGCATACACCATCAACTCTTACAATATCTCTTGAGTAACAACTTACTTGTAGACTCACAACATGGGTTTAGGCCCTACCACAGTACATCTACTGCCCTTCTCTCCTTCACTGACACAATAAACAAACATCGTAACAACAACCTGTTCTCCTCTGCACTATTCTTAGACCTATCGAAGGCATTTGATATGGTTAACCATCAACTTCTCCTCCACACTTTAGAATCCCTGTCACTTGACCCACTAGCACTACAGTGGTTCGATTCATACTTGACAAACCGAAAACAAGCAGTCCTATGGGACAGCCATCTGTCTTCTCAACTCCCAGTTACGATAGGCGTCCCACAAGGGTCCATCTTAGGTCCCCTACTTTTCTCTATATTTATAAACAACCTACCCACTTCCCTCCCTAAATCCACCTGTATACAATATGCTGATGATTCCACTCTCATCTGCTCTGCTCCATCCCCTGCAGAACTCCACTCCTCTACCCAATTGGTTTTCACAGCAGCAGAAAAATGGTTTCAACATATCTGTCTCCTCCTTAATCCCAAAAAAAACAAACTTCTACTCTTCACCTCAACCCTTAAATCCATTCCAATCACCTTTTCCATTGTGTCCTGCAATGGCACTATCATCAAACCTGACTATTCCACAAAACTGCTAGGTGTCACCATAGACAATCAGCTTAACTTTGACTATCACATTGATTTAACTATCAAGACAGTAAATAAAAAGATAGGAGCCCTTTACAGACTTAAGCCCTTTCTTACCGCCACATCCCGAGTATCACTTGCCCAAACTCACCTCATCTCCACACTACTGTATGCCTCCTCCTCCTTTATTAACATTTCTAAAGCTAACCTTCAGAAACTTAATTTAGCCTACCATAGCATTGCCAGATTTGCAACTGGCTCTCCATTCCGTACTCATCACTGTCTTAACTTAAAGAAACTCAACTGGCTAGAACTTCCAAATCTTATACTCCTACAGCAATTAGTCCTCACTTTTAAAATTCTACATTACCCCTCCAACACACCCATACTGAACAATCTTATCACACCTTATACAAATCTCACTTCACTTCGTTCAGCCAACAAGCTCCTAGTAGCTACTATAAAATCCCACAATAAAGCAGGAGACTCCTTATTTGCAAACACTATCGGATCACAATGGAACAAACTTCCCACTGGACTGACCTCCCTAGCCTCATGTTACCTTTTTAAAAAACAGATTAGAAATCATTTACAAAATCACTGGCTATGCCCTTGCACAAATCCTGACTGATAACTTATACACTACTTGCTCTCTCAACTAACTTGGTATACTTAATTCTATCCTGCATTTACCCAAAGTTTGTTTCTCTTCCGTTCTAGTGTGTCTGTTAAAATGTAAAGTCCCTTGTATGATAATTGAGCTTTCCTCCTCAACCCGCTGTAGAAAATATACTTGTATCAAGCCACTCAAGCCCAGCAATACTGTACATTCTATTTGACTTTACTTTTCTTTTGTTAGTACTTTGCTTGTGTTTACTGTTTGATTGATTGTTATTGTTATTTTTTACTATTTTTACTAATTGTATCTTTTTAAACTGTAAAAGTATAGTATTATAGTGGAGCTTTTCTCCTCGGGCCTCTGCTGAAAATGGACATGTATCCAGCCAGACTAGCCCGGTTAACAAATGTAAAATAAATAAAATAAATAAATAATATATATATATATATATATATATATATATATATATATATATATATATATATATATATATATATATATATATATATATATATATATGTATATATATATATATATATATATATGTATATGTATATATATATATATATATGTATGTATATTCACTTCATAATCTCCAAATACTGAAATATCGAATTTCAGTATCATGAGACCATGAACTCGAAAATCCAAATAACCAAAACCACAAAACCGCGAAACCCAAAATCCCGAAACCACATAACCCTGAAAAGACACAGCACAGACTACACAACACATACAAACACACACACCTCCCGACACTGTACAAAAAAAAATACAAGACACGCGCACACACCTACCCTTACTATATGCAGGGGGCAAGCCCCCCTTCCCCCCCACCCCCCACTAATATATACCAACTTCTCCATAACACAGACAACCCAGCACCACACTTTCCACCCCCCCGCACAAACACACATCACAGGCATACGGACACCACCACTCCCAACACTAACACACTCACACTCTGACCTACCTACCCTAACCCACACATAAAATGTCCCAACACACTCACAAACACACAGTCCCTCCTCATAACCCCAAAATAAACAACACTCAGCTAAAGCGCTATGTGTAGCATGGGTTCGACATTGTCGGATTCGACATTTCTGGGTTCACGATTTCATCTGTTCGACTTTATAGGCTCGAGATTCTGAAATTCAATATTTCAGGAATCTGAGCTTATAAAGTTTTTCCATATATATATATATATATATATAGGATTTTGTTATGATAGTGGGCACATGTTGGGCTAACATTAGGTCACTATCCACATAAGTTCCCAAATCCTGCACTGCTGGGTAAGCACTTTGGGGAGTATTGTCAATGTGGTAGCTCCCTGGGGTGGATGACTTCCCAAAGGATGCAATTCATTTTTTGACATTTAGTTTCTGTTCATGATTTTATCCCTAGTTATTTGTTTGGGACAGTAGTCATTAGGGGATTCAGTGACTGCTCCTAGCTTGCAATATTCTGCAAACTTAACCAGAGCCCTTTGTTATTGGCTTTTACTTCAGGGAAGTAGATGCCAAACAGGTTCCAGCACATATCCCTGGGGACTCCACTAGTGATTGGCCTCTTTGTGGAGGTAGCTTCCACTATTTGATCTCCTGTGTTCTCTCTGTGAGATAGTTGGCAATCTGGTGGGTAATGTAGGGGTTTACTCCCATTTTATTTAGCTTTTCTGCTATGCCTGAGTGGGGAATTGTTTCAAAAGATTTGGCCTGCTCAAGATAACACAGTGTGTCACATTTTACATTCATCCATTGCTTTGGAAACCTTTTCAAAAAGTCCACCAGCTTGAGAAAACATTACATGTCATTGAATAATCCATACTGAATAATGTTTGAAGGTTCCCTATGTCCTTACTGATTAGTTCCATGATAAGTCTTTCCATGGCTTTGCATATATATATGAGGCTGGACAGACCTATGGCTCTGTAATTTCCTGGGTCCATGGAAGATCCTCCCTTATGCAGCAGAACTAGTTTTGCTCCATTCACTTGGTACAAAACTTGTGTGGAGGCAGAGGTTAACAGTGGTGTTAGAGTTAAGTAGCTAAATTGTGCTAAATTTATGCTGTTTAAGATGCTCGCAGGAATACTGTAAGGACCCATCAATTTAATATTTTTAGCTTCTGACAACACTTTTAGGACTTGGTCTTTTGTGATAGATTGACTTAAGCTAGTTAAAGGTATAACTTGTGGGATAGATGGAAGGAAAGGAGTTGTTAAGTTTGGGGGGAATTTAACTGCCAGTAGGTATTCTATATCTTCAGCCTCAGTGTAGCTAACATTGTTCACAATCAGCTCAGCACATTGCTGCATTGTGCTTCTGAGATTATGAACAAAACTGCTGGTAATTTTGTTGGTTTTAGTTGTCTATAAGTCCTGCTGGTGATTTTGTTGGTTTAATTATGAACAAAACTAATAAAGGCCTTGCATTGTCTTTGGTTTTGGCAGCAATTCTAACCTGAGACTTGGCTCTGGTGGGATTTCATTAATCTCCTAGGTTGTTTATTTATTTCAGTGACGAGGGCTGTATCATTCTGGGAATTACTAATCTTACGTTTGGTCAAAATTCACTTTTTTGTTGTAAAGCTTGATTATATCATAGCTCACTATGAAGGTTTGCTTTTGGGGTTTGTCTTGCATTTGTTCCTACATACATGCATACATACAAATATTTCAAGCACGGGCATTAATGCCGTTCTAACTTGCCAATATACCAAAACACTTGTTTCCCTAAAAATAAGTGCCCAGGCTGTTCTTAAAAATATCTAAACTAGTACTTGCTTTAATGTAATTTGGTAGTCAGTTCATGCATCAGCTGCTCTCTCAGAGAACCACTTAGTAAACTTCTCATTTCTACAGAATCTTCTGCATAGGTCATCTAATGATTCTCTAAATGCCCTATATACCTGAATAAGATCTCATCTTGGATATCTATGAGACACTTTATAAGTTCAGATATTTTAGTCTTTCATAACAACTTAAAATTTCACATCCATGGATGCCCTTGGTATATTTCCGCTGCACTCTTTCCAGTTTACTCTTGCTTGTTTTCTTATAAGGCCTCCATATTGTTATTCCATACTCAATTTTGTAACTAACAAACAATAATTTCATAATTTCTGATTTCCTAGTCTTTATCATTTTTTTTATACAACTTGTAGTTCTATAAGTATCATTAACCCATTCCTACAGGGTACAGCTGCATCTATGCAGTTGTTTATATGCTAATATAGTGTGGTGATGTGTGTTTCCATGTATTCAGTGTACTTAACTGGGTTTGGTGGGAATTTGATGCTTGCCAGTGTATTACTGATCAGTAAGTAGTTTCTCTTACAGAAATTGGCATAGGTGCCTTGGGTGGAAGAGGTCTCTGGTTTCAGTTTTATTTTGAAGGAGACTGCTTTATGGTCAGACCTAATAAGTGATGAAGATATGCAAGGGATGGTGCAAGATGCCCCCATATTAGTAAGGACAACACCAAGATGCTGTTCCCCCTAGTGGGTACTCTGACTAATTGTTCCAGGGTAGTTGTATGGGCAAAGTAAATAGGGGCTTTTAGGGAGGTCTGTAGAGGCTAACCTTCTTCAGGTTGTAGAAGACCTATGCAAAATTCGAACAGTCATTTACAAATTAACCAAACTGAGAGAGATGCTACACTCATCTCTGTTTTTTTTTTTGTTTTACCAGAATGCAAACAGCTACATGGAAATATATGTACCCTAATGGTAACTTCAGGAGTAAACCTCACTGGTGGGACTCCCATATTAATGAACTGTGCAACATAAGAAAGAAAATAAGGCAATTCCCATCCCCATACCTCAACACTGCACTGAAACATGCTAGCAAAGAACTTAAGAGCACTATTAGACAGTGTAAAACACAGTATAAACTTAAGGTCACTACAGTTACCAAAGTTAACTACAAATCTTTCTTCAGTTATATTAAGAAATTAAGAGATAATGTCCAGCAATACAATGAGCTCATCCATAATAACATCACACATTCTGATCCCATGGATATAGCCAATATGTTTGCAGACAAATTTTATGCTAACCTTACCCTTCCTATGCACATTTTTGCCTCCACTATCACTGAAAATGTAGATCTGAAGTAGTTACTTCATTTGCTCTACAACCTGTGGGTATCGGATCCGATCTCGGATGCGAGCCGGCAGCTTTCCAAGCTACAAGATCCGAGCTCCTAGCTCCTCCCCCTACCCATAATCCCCTGCTATGTGCTACATTACCTCAGATCGTTTTTTGCTGCGGCTGAAGCAGCTACTTTTGAAGAGCTCCTTGGCTTTTTGGTGAGATTGAACCTTTTTCTTTTTTCTGTAAAAAAAAAAAATAAAAAATCTTTTTCTTGTGAGAGTGTGTAGTTTTTTCTGGGTTAGTTATCGATAGTGTAGTTAGTTAGATACCTTTGTTCCCCCTTTCTAACTAGTTTTCTGTTAGTTCCCGCCTTTCACCCTCCCCCCTCTTAGTGTTTGGGTGTGTTTTGGTGTGAGTGGTGTTATGGCTGAAGGGCCTAAGGCGGTGTTCTCAAAATGTACTGAGTGTGGCCATAAGCTTTCGCCGGCGGATGGCCACACTCAGTGCGTTTTATGCTTGGGGGCGGCCCACTTGTCATCGACCTGCACAATCTGTGCGGCCTTTAATCCCCGAGCTATTAGGGACAGGAAGAACAAGCTGATCCTGGCGGGCTTGTTGCCTCAGGAATCAGCTTCTTCTTCCTCCCCCTCTCAGGCACAGGCGGTCTCCACAGCCCTCGTGCCTTCTGGGCCCCCGACTCAACCTGGGACTCAACCTCCCTCTTTGGTTTTGAGTTCGGGGGATTCAGGTACCTCCACTACGGTGGAGAAAAGACACAAGGACAAGGGACATAAGTCCCACAAAAGGTGGGCTGAGACTCAACCCTCAGCCCCACCGTCTAAGCTGGCTAGGTCTCCCTCGAGGGGCTACGGATCCTCCCCCTCTCGGCTCCATTCACCTCGTTTTTCTCCGGAGCTGGAGGAGGAGGATCAGTCTTCCTCGAGGTCGTCGAGGCGACCCTCTCAGCCCGCCTCGACGACTTCTTCAAGATCAACCAGAAGCCTCACTGAAGCAGATATGGATCGGATGATGCGCCGATTCATCCAGACCCAAATGCAGATGGGGGTGCTCTTGCCTCCCCCCCCCTTTGGGGGGAGCGCGGCCCCCATATTTGCTCCAGTTACTCCTTCTCCGACCCGTTTTCGGGTCTCAGAGTTATCGGATCCGGGCCCTTTCGGAACCAGGGATTCGTCGGCGCCGATAGCTCTGGTCGCTTCGACACCGACTGTGCCTTCGAGTTTGTCGGATCCGAGCTCTCGGGGCCGAGGGCTGAGCATCGGATCCGGGGGAGCTGGTGTGTCTTTGGCTCCGTTGGGTTTGGAGCACACCTCTCTCTCGGCTCCAACCCCGATCCCTACCTTGGAGCCGAGGAGATTGCTCTCAGAGCCTGGCGAGAGTAGCTCTCCTTCGGCTTTTGAGGTTGTGGAGAGGGTACTGTCGAGGACCTCCAGGTCCCCGGTTCGGGCGTCAGATCCTCCCGTACCCCCGCTGCATGTGGGTCTATCCTCCATCATCCGACCATCGGGACAGCCTGCTCAAGCCCTCCAGTTGGTTCCCTTAGAGGAACAGGACCCCGTTGACGAGCCCTCTTCAGACAGTCCCACCGAGGAGGTCCCTCGAAAACGTTGGTGCAAGAGGAGGCACCTGGACTCCACCGAGTCCGTTACAACCGACACGGATTTAGATGAAGGGGAAGGTTCCCCAAGGTCACCCCCGAGGATGTCTCCTTCGGAGAAATCATGGAAATGTTGCGTATTAGAGGGGGGTGGTCTGCCCAAAAACCTTCCGCTGATGAATCCTTGTTCCTGGATGCGTTTGAGGCAGGCCCTTCTACCTCCTGGGTGTCCCCCCCCGGCTGATCCCCTGGTAGACCTCATTACTACCAGGGCGTGGAAGGAGCCCGACACCGTGGAGCCTATCCCGAAGCGACCCGACAAGATCCTTAGCCCCCCCAGTGGATAGATTGTCTTGGGCCAAGGGAACCCCCGTGGATGCCATGCTGGTGGCAGCTGCCACCAAGAGAGAACTCGCGCAGGAGAGTTCTTCGGTTCACCCACCAGATAAGGAATCTCGGGCACTGGACCGCATGGGGAAGCGGATGTTTAGTCCAGCGACCTTTTCTGTAAGAGCACTGAACTATATGGCACATACCATCAGGCTGCAACGAGACTTAATTAAGGAATATGCTGCAGCCCCCCCGGAGTCCATGTCGGTCGAGGACAAAAAAGTTTTCTCGACTCGTATGGCCACTCTGAAATCCATCTCTAACACGTCCATGTGTCTACTCTCCCATGCCATGGAGGGAGCCGCTAGGGCCAGCGGAGCCGGGGTCGTCTTGCGACGTCACTCCTGGCTCCGTCTTTGTGATTTCGCGGATCCCTTCAAGGCATCCTTCGCGAATGCACCCTTTGACAGATCTTCGCTCTTCGGCAAGACCGTTCGCGAGACGCTGGTCCAAAGCGAGAAGGATGGGAAGACGCTGTCTGCCATCGGGGTCCGCTTCTCTAATCCCCAACGATCCTTTTCTAGGAATCAGAGGGGACAAAAGAAGCTGTGGTTCCGTAAGTCCCAGCAATCCCATCCAGCTTCGGACCCCTCATCCTCTAGAGGCAGAGGAGGACAAGGAGGACGCCATCCCAGAGGCAGAGGGGGACCGCGTAACTTCGGGTCCAGGGAACCTTTCCCGGATAGACCTGCGCAGCAGCCCTGAGGGCTTACCCGGCTGTCCCTCTCTGGAGGCAGTCGGGGGGGGCGGTTGTCGGAGCACCTGTCAAACCAGGAGTCCATTACGACAGATCGATGGGTGCTCCGCATCATATCCAGAGGTTATACCATCCCCTTCATAAACCACCCTCCCTCGACCAGACACCTCCCCAATGTTCCACCCGATCGAAGGGAGGCAGCAGCTTCAGAAATCCTGAAGTTGCTAGAAAAAAGAGCCATCCAGCCCGTCTCCCCAGACCAGTCCGGATCGGGTTATTACTCCAGGTTCTTTTTAGTGCCAAAAAAGACGGGGGACCTAAGACCCATTCTAGACCTCTCTGCTTTGAACCTGTTAATTCCCAAAGAAAAATTCCGGATGGTCACTCTCCAATCTATTCTCTCCCTTCTGCGGCAGAATGACTGGATGTGCTCGACAGACCTCAAGGATACGTACTACCACATCTTGATGGACAGACGATCCAGAAGGTTTCTCCGCTTCTGGCTGGGAGCCAGTCATTACCAGTTCAGGGTTCTCCCGTTCGGCCTCACCTCAGCCCCCAGGCTGTTCACCAAGGTCATGGCAGTGGTTGCAGCCCACCTGAGACTTCAGGGCATTCAGGTCTTTCCCGTACCTAGACGACTGGCTCCTTACCGCCACCAACAGGCATCGGCTCTGCCTGGCAAGAGATTATGCTCTGACCCTTGCCCAGAGCTTAGGCATCTCTGTAAACCTCCAGAAATCCTCTCTTTGCCCCGTACAGGTCCTGGAGTTCATAGGGGCCAAGTTAGATACCCGCATTTCTCGAGCTATGCTAACTGCGGACAGGATAAACAGCTTGTCATGTCAGGTGCTAATTCTTCTTCAAAGTCCGGCCCCAGAGGCAGAATTAGTTCTGAGGGCACTAGGATCTATGGCAGCAGCGATCAGTCTCGCCCTTCACGCGTGTCTGCGAATGAGGATTCTGCAGTGGACCCTTCAAGTGCAGTGGTTCCTGCTACTCCATCCATTGAATACTCTGATTCCCCTGAGCAGAGTTTGCTGGCATTCCCTTCTTTGGTGGCTCCACGTCCCAGAGCTAAAGGAAGGGAGGCCTTTTGTGGTCCCTCCCCCCCAAGCCACACTGACCATGGACGCTTCTTGCCCCGGGTGGGGGGGGCATTGTTCGGGCAGAACCGTCTAAGGCACGTGGACTCCCCTGGAGACCGCTTTGCATATCAATGTCCTAGAGATGAGGGCGGTGCTTCTAGCGTTGCAAGCTCTCCACAACCTTCTACCTCTGGGGACTATTGCAATCCAGACAGACAACATGTCAGTGGTCTGGTACATAAACAAGCAAGGAGGAACCAGGTCCTAACCACTTTGCCGGGAGGCTATGAGAGTGTGGGAATGGGCGATATCCACCAACCGCTTTCTGGTAGCAACGCACATTCCGGGTCGGTCCAGCATTTTGGCGGACAAACTGAGCAGAGTGATTCTCACTCCGTACGAGTGGTCTCTCAATCCATCAGTTGCGAAGCAGATCTTCCACAAATGGGGTTGGCCTTGCTGCGATGTTTTTGCTTCTCCCTTAAACACAAAATGCAGCGAGTACTTCGCAATACTTCCCCCCGAAGGGGAGAATCCCAGATACGCTCTAGTCCATGCTTGGCCGTCCGGTCTACTTTATGCCTATCCACCCCTTCCGCTCATGACCAAGTTCATACAGAAAGTCCGTTGGTTGGGGAGCAGAGTTATCCTCATAGCCCCATTCTGGCCTCGCCAGATCTGGTTCCCGTACCTGCGGTCTCGCAGTGTATCGCCGCCATGGATACTGGATCCCATTCCAGAACTGATTTCACATCCGGCGGGATTACAACCCCCGAACCTGGTGAACCTCAAACTTGCGGCTTGGTTGCTCCAGTTCCACTGATAGCTAGGACTCCTGGTATCTTATCTCCTGTTAAGGCCATTCTAGTCACAGCACATAAGCCGACTACTAGGAAGATTTACTACAGCAAATGGAAACGTTTCTCTGTCTGGGCTAAAGATAGAGGCCTGGATCCATTTACAGTTCCTATTCCTACTATTCTAGACTTCCTGTCTCTGATATTCTGACAAGGAGCAAGTGCTTCAACAGTTAAGGTGCAATTGGCGGCCATCTCCCATTTCCATGTGGGAGACGGACTAGGACCTTTGGCTTCTACAAAATTATGTAAAACCTTCTTACAGGGCGTTTTCCTCTTGAAGCCTCCGGTGAAAGTGGTGGTGCCTCCATGGGATTTGGCCTTAGTCTTACAAGCCTTGACAGGCCCACCCTTTGAACCCGCGGCTTCGATTCCATTAAAGTTCTTGTCCTGGAAAACAGCCTTTTTGGTGGCCATTACTTCAGCCAAAAGGGTGTCAGAACTTCAAGCCTTATGTATGAAGCATCTTTATCTCATTTTTCATAAGGATAGAGTGTTCCTCAGAACTAATCCGTCGTTCATACCTAAGGTGGCTTCGGAGTCAAATATCAATCAATCAATAAACTTACCCATGTTCTTCCCAAATTTTCAGAATAAAGGTGAATACACATTGCATAAATTGGATGTGCACAGACAACTGCGTTTCTACCTGCACAGGACTAAGGATTTTCGCAAGTCGGACCAGTTGTTCGTGTCATTTGCTAAATCGGCCATGGGTAAGGCCATTTCCAAAGTGACTGTAGCAAATTGGATTTGTCTGCATAGTCCACGGGTACTTATCTGCAGGCAAACCGGTTCCTACGGGAATTCGCGCTCACTCTATGAGGGCTGTGGCCACCTCAGCAGCCTTCTGGTCTAGGATCCCTTTGGATGACATATGCTCTGCAGCTACCTGGTCCTCTTCACATACGTTTATTTCTCATTATAAGTTGGATATGGTATCGAGAGGTAGGGCTTCTTTTGGCTCTGCGGTGCTTCGGAATATCCTTCCATAGGCCGCCCAGGGTTTCTCCCTAGGTAGCTGAGGACTCTGTCCCACAGGTTGCAGAGCAAATGAAGTAACTACTTCAGATAAAGACATGAACAGAATGTGCAACCCTACAAAAGGGCACAGCAAAATTGCAAAAAATAACGAAGGGCAACAACAGGAAACAGAACCCAGGAACAGCAATAAAAAAACAGGAAAATTTATTCACCAATACATCCACCGACCAAGCGCTTTCACCTAAAAAGGCATCCTCGGAGTCGGTTAGAACATCACAATTAACATATTTATACAATAATTAAGACTTGTTAATCAATGACATCACATTTTGAATGCACCAATGAGCCTAAGCACTGCCTCAACCCAATTAAAAATACAGAACCTATTCTAATACAATAATGAAACTGAATAGCAACCATGCAAACACAAAATAAATCACAACCATTCAACTAAATAATATACCACATAATCTCATACCTATAACCCTTTGTTATTAAAAAACATACAAATACATGAATGTAAATGCACATGTTTCAGCCTAAAAACCTTAAAGTGATGACTCTGTAAACAAATGTAATGCATACAGCATAATACAATACAATCACCCATTTAATTAAATACAACTTGCTTTTTGTTTTAAAACTGGTTTGATGGATATACAATCATTAATACCAGGAAACCTCATGGCGTTTAATCTCACCTGCCATTGAACTTCTAACAGGGCCACCTTATTGGTAATGTCACCCCCTTGGTCCTCATATATTCTGTCAATGACAAAAAACAAGAATTTTTTAAAAATCTTGCATTGACAACTATGTATAAACAAAGCATTATGTGCATCTTTATTTTTTATACTGCGTACATGCTCACTTATTCGGTCACGCAGTCTAGGTGTAGTCATCCCTACGTAGAATGCGTCACACGTAACGCAAGAAGCTACATAAACTAAATATTTTGTGTTACAATTACACTGACCAGGGCAGGCTATGGTACGATCAAAACCTTTTATAACCAAGTGTGTACCCTCACTGATAAATCTACAAACTCTACAGCTACCACACTTGGACATTTTTGATTTCCTAACCCTAGGTACTCTCTCCATGATTGTTTTTAAATTTACACCTTTACTGAACACAATCCTAGGTGCCTTTCCAATTATATCCTTGGTGTCATTATCTAAACAGTGATTCCACACTTCACGTACCGATGCTGCAATAACAGTGGCCTTCTCATTAAAGTTAAGGATCAAGCATGATTTATCATTCCCTATACTCTTGTCCATATTATTCAAATCCATGTTACTCACCACATTAACTTCACTTCTCAGTATAGGCACAAAGACAGTATTCCTTTTTCTAACCACTTCCCTTTTTACCTTTAGTAAAAGATTAAGTGGATACCCCCTATCCATAAACATACCCACAAGCTTATACATTTCCTGTCTAAAAAGGGCATCATCACTAATTATCCTTGATAACCGTACCATTTGTCCCTTTGCCACCCCTCTTTCTTGATAATAGGGGTGGCAACTGGAAAAATGTAAAAGGGAGTTGGAATAACTGTCTTTCCTGTATAATGTACTAGCCAATCCTTCCCCATCCTTGAAAATTGTCAAATCCAGATAATTCACTCTATCCACACAGCATGTGTAAGTGAATCGCAAAAAACTGGTGGAAGAATTAATATAATCAATAAATTCAATGACACTACTCTCATCACCATCCCATAGGATGAGTAAATCATCCAGATACCTATTGTACAACACTACTTTCTCCCAAAATCTGGATTGAAAAATACAAGTTCTCTCCCATGCCAATAGTACAAGATTTGCGAAAACTGGCGCACATCGTGCACCCATAGCAACTCCAGAACACTGTTGATATACTTCACCTTCAAATTTAATGAAATTATTTTTCAAAACAGTTTCCATCAAGTCACAAGTAATGTTGATTTTACTTTTGTCAAAACTAGAACTAAGCAATAAACTGTCACAAAACATTTCCATACCTTCACTGTGCGGAATAACCGAGAACAAATTAACAACATCTATTGTTAAGAAACAAAAGGTCCTAGTACACTTGCCAATAGCCTTCAGCCTCTCCAAACAGTGCCATGAATCCTTAACGATGTGAACTACATCACTAGTAATGATTTTACAAGCTTCATCCACAAAAGCTGCAAGGGGTTCTGTCTTAGAACCCCTGGCAGATACTATTGGCCTAAATTGTAACTGCTCCAACCCTTTATGCACTTTAGGTATACCAAAGATATTTGGAGTAACAGGGTATCTAACTGTAAGGAAATCAAATTCCGATTCTGTTATCTCACCTTGAAATAAAGCATCTAACAAATACAAATCAATTCTTCTGTAGGCCACGTTCATTTCATTAACCGATACCCTTATGTATGTATCTGCATCTTCAAGTAAGCACATCATAGATGTCAAATAATCTATTTGATTCATCAACACCATTCCCCCACCTTTATCTGGTTTCATACATCTAATACTATTCGATGATTTAAGCTTCAGATAAAGACGTTATGTACTCACCATAACGTTCCATCTGAGTAGGTACTTCATTTGTCTGCAACCGACCCCCCCCCCCTGCCATCCCCCCAACCTTTCAGGATTCCTGATCACCAAAGAGGTCTTGTTCTGCTTTAGGACAGTTTATCTGGTGTTACTTCCTCTATTGAAGGTAGGAGTTGGGTAAGAGGCAAAAAATTTGATCTGAGGTAATGTAGCACATAGCAGGGGATTATGGGTAGGGGGGAGGAGCTAGGAGCTCGGATCTTGTAGCTTGGAAAGCTGCCGGCTCGGATCCGAGATCAGATCCGATACCCACAGGTTGCAGACAAATGAAGTACCTACTCAGATGGAACATTATGGTGAGTACATAACTTCTTTTTTCCTGAAATCACCTTGGAATAAGTCTTAGAATCCCTGTCAAAAGCTAAAAATAATATTTCTATGGGGACAGACAGCATACCATTCTTATTAGTGTGAAGTATACATTGTCTGCTTAAACTGTTCATCTTGAGCTTTTCAGCATTGTTTATGCCTAATGCCTGGAGAATAGCACTGTGACTCCTCTACACAAGGGCAGCCCCTCTACAGACCAAGGTAATTATATGGGCCCATCAGCCACACCAGCCATATATGTGTAAAGCCATGAAGCATATCATAGCAGAACTTATTTATGTTGACACAGGAAATTTAACTGATATGGACTCCAATTTGTTTGGATTTGTGATGACCAGTTCTTGCCTCTTGAACCTAGTAAGCTTCTTTAGATTGGTTACAGAGACTGTAGACAGTGGTCAATCCATATACACTGTTTATCCTGACCTGGCCAAAGTTTTTGATACTATCTCCCATGCTGGCATTATTGAAAAACTAGACAAACCTAATGTAACCCCTTACATTTTCTGCTGGATTGATTATAAATCAAATCCCATGTCATGAAAGTTGTTGGTACCCTCTCTGAACATGAAATTGTAACTAGTGGGGTACCACAGGATCAGTGTTGGGCTCTATCCTATTTGGCATTTATTTTGCAGACATCACATCCAATGTCCCAGAAGTATGTTGATCAAGTTTGCAGATGACTACAAGATGAGTACTATTATTCCCTCATCTACTGATACTAAACATCTCCAGCAAGGTGTAGAATATCCACACTCCTGGTATACAGAAAATGGTCTCAAGTAAATGCAAGAAAAGAGCAGCATAGCAGTGTTCAGTTAAAATCTGTTTTTACCATGTATGTTGTAAGTGATACTACTATTTAGACAGATATGGTCACAAGAGACCTGGGTAATTATAACTGTCTCTCTCTGTCATTTGATCATCACGTTTCCACCATAGTCAGGAAATTCTTCCAATTTCCTAGGAAGAATCTTCAAGATCTAAAGACTATCTCTTACTGCTGTATTCTTCCCTTATCAGACCCATAATCCAATGTAGTGCCTCCCCCTTTGAGATGTACAAATCCATGCATACTGCTTAACTGGAGAGATGCCATTGATTTTTAATTAAGAAAATTAAGTGTCTTAAATCCCATAACTATCATGACAGGTTAACACAGCCCTTTTAATACTCAGTAGCCTACCACCAGTTCCAAGGTGTCCCGTCTCTTGCTTTTTAAGTCATTAAAGACCCTATCCTGTTTGAACTTCTATATCTTCGCAGAACAAGTGGCTTTACAAACACCTGTACTAGAGACCTAAATGTAGACTAACCAGTAAACAACAAGCATATGGAAAGAGTTAACAGTACTGGTCAAGCAAAGCAGTATTTTGGCTAGTTTCATACTAGTCTTGATAATTGGATGGGTAGATACAAATTTACACCAGCCCCAAGTGATGTGGTGAGCACTACTAAGTGCATGTAAAGGGTGGTAACAGCTAGGTACCTTTTGGTTCCTGTAATCATTTGCCTATTATTGTTCCAATGTTCATAAATTCAGTGCTTTGCTAATTTAAATAGAGCTTCAATACTAACTTAGTTGTATTATCAATGTGTATTATCTAAGTAGTAAAACTTAGAAAGCCATCTTCTCAGAATCCATATGAAGTCACTCAACAAACATTGTACACCAATATTTAAAAATTTCTCACTGTGTAAATTTAACCTGTGTTTACATTAAGTTTTTATTCTTTCTAGCTCACTGTTTATCTCCTTCAGCTGACCTTGGTGCCTCTCCTCAATTGCTGGGTCATTCTACCCCTCCTAGTGTCCTCTGGACTAACTGATAGGGGTTGGAGGCTGAAGAGAAGATCAAGGCATTCTGTTGCAGTATTCTTCACAGTAAGGATCTCGTGCCATGCACAGCCCAACCACATCTGGCCAGTATACTGTATCCTTTAGATCTTGCATGTACCATAAGTCACACCTATGCTCCCCATTCAGGGCATAGAGTGTAAACGTGACATATGGATACAGTTACCCAGAACTTCTTTGCTGTTAGTCTGAACACCGTCAACACTCATAGGTCTGAAAGCCATTTTGCTGTGCTGAATACCTAACTGTCAGATAAGTGCCCCATTGTGTTCTTTTTTCTTTTCACACTGGTTCTGAAGAAGTCTGGATAATATCCGGATGAAAAGCGCTTAAACTTTATTGTTCTTTTTCATGTTGGATTTACTTGTGGAAGTTTTTACAACTGCTCAGTATGAAAAATGCGTCTCAGCTAACTACAGATCCTTCTGCTAAGTCTTCTCTGATTTCTGTAGCTCAGAGGCTCCTTTATCTGAAAAGTCTGCTTCTCTCTGACTTTTTCCCCCTTCACCTCAGCCAGGTTCCCTTGTCTCTTCATATCATCACCTCAGATTACGGGGTTCTGTCTGTCATCTGCCAGGATTACTTCATGGAGTGGCAGTCTCTCCCTTCATTTTCAGGGATTCCTCAACCTCTTCTGGAACATCTTTCCTCATTTCTTGGAGGTTATTGGGTCCCTGTTGGACCAGGGAACTGGTCCCTTGAAGGGAAGACACTTGGAGACTTATTCTGGATCTCTCCTTGTTTAACAGCTTTCTCAATGTTCCTTCTTTTCAGATGCTTACTCTTCAAGCCCTGTTTTCTCTCATTCTACCCCAGGCTTTTCTGGTGTCCTTGGATCTGAAGTATGTTTGCCTTCATATTCCTTTCACCCTAGTTTGAGGAAGTTTTTACATTTCTCTGTTTCTTCCTCTCATTTTCAGTTCTGTACTGCCCCAAGGGTATTCACAAAATGCCTCACTCCTATGATTGCCTTTTGTAGGCTGTTGCGTCAGGCACCTTCTCCCAATCACTTGTTACAGGATCTAGAGTTCACCATATCTCTCCTGTAAAGTCTGGGGTTCACTCTCAACTTTTCAAAATCTGTCCTGTCTCCAAATATATATGGGTTGCAGGATTCATACAGTGCCAATGTTGGCTTCTATGCCACCTCCAAATGTTCTTGCCCTTTAGGCTTTTCACCCCATGCTCTTTCCAGAGCCTCTGAAGGTTTACACAGACAACACCACAGGGATGTGGTATGTCAACAAAAAGGGGGAACAAAATCTTACCTTCTCTGCAGGTTAGCTCTTCAGGCCTAGGTTCTGGTTCTCAGTTAGCAATAACTCTTCAGGCAATATATATTCCCTTGGAGCACCTTGAGCAAGTTCAAAACACAGGCTCACAAAAGGATGCTTGACAGAGATGTGTTTCTGGACATAGTCCATCAGTGAAATATTCCTCAGGTAGATCTTTTTGCTTCCCCTCTGAACAGACAGTTCCTTCTAGCATGGAAGACGGATGCCCTTTCTTTTCCTTGGAAGGGGGTGTTTCTCTATCCCTTCCCTCCTCTTCCCCTACTTCCAAGATTTCTGCAGAAGATTCAGCTGGACTCCCCAAAATCTTGTTAGTGACTCTCTTTTGGCCAAGACAGCACTGTTTCCCTCTGTTAATGCATCTGGGCAGGGACACTCATCAGAAGTTAGTTGGGCCTCCTCACAAAGCACAAGGGGTCACTCATCCATCCTCGCTTGTTCACTCGCCAAGTGACACTGTGGGTGTCAGGGTTTTTATCCCTTTTAAGTACCTCTTTTCTCAGGATGTGTTCAGGATTTTACAGGAGGCAAGAAAACGTGCAACCAGAAAGTTTTATATGTTCAAATGGAAGAGATTTTTTATTTGGTGCCCTGGTCTTAACCAGTATCCTTTATCAGTGGGGGCTATTTTTATTATTTTTATTTATTTTACATTTGTTTACCGGGAAAGTCCAACTGGAGTGAGGTCCATTTTCACTGGAGACCCGGGAAGAAAAGCTCCACAACACAATTACAACAATAAAACAGTTTAGTACAGAGATATGTTTACAATCAAAACAATGTATCATACAATAGTTTGTTCTCAGCAAGCTTAGTTTATACATAGTAGACCCTGGATGTCAGCATTGGGAGGACAAAACTCACAGTGAGTTATGCAATCAAAAAATTGATGCCATTAAGGAGACATGTTACCAGATAAAAATAATTTGCAAGATAGTAGGCCCTGTATTGGAGTTTTTGAGTACCGTATATTAGAGATGGTCAGTAGTGAAAAGATGAAGGTAGCAAGATTAGGAGGAGTTCAGGAAAGCATTTATGTGATGCAAGGGCAGAGCCATGACTGCAGGAGGTGTGCCTTATGCGACTTTTTGAAAAGTGAGATAGATGGTGCTGAGGAGATATTTTGGGGGAGGTTATGCCATTTCCTAGGGATGGTGTGAGAGAAAAGTGCTTTCCCTGTAGTATTGTTGGCTTTGGATATACAGAGTAGGGTTTTGTTGGATGAGCGTAGAGGACGGTTTGCTGAATATTGGCTTAGTAGTTGATTTAGGGCTGGAGTTTTGTGGGGGTTCCTTATTATGTTAAAGGTGAGCACTAGTTGGTGGTAATTAATTAGCTGAGCGAGTTCTAACCACTTTACTTCCTTTAAGGCAAGACAGTGATGACTTCTAAAAGTGGAGTTGTTGGCGTATTTTGCAGTTTTATTGTAACATGATTCTAGTTTGTCTAGGTCTGTTTTCCTGATATGAATTAGGATTGGTGACGCATACATTAGGGTAGACAAGAGGTGGGTTTGGGCTAGGGAGATTCGTGCTTGGTCTGATAGGAACATTTTGGGTTTTATAAGGTTCCTAATTTTTTATGTACCTTTTTAATGGTTTATGAGATATGGACATCAAAGTGAAGATCCTTATCTATTTCAACTCCAAGGAGCGTAGTATGGGAAGAGGGGGAGATTGTGGTGCCATTTTTGGAGGTGTTAAGTGAAGGAAGGAGATGTGGGTTTGGATTTATTGGGGGTAAAAAGAAGTAACTTGGTTTTGCTGAGGTTTAAAATAAGTTGGATATCAGTAATCCATTGTTCCATGGAGCAGAAGAATTCTTGGGTAAGCTTTTGAAGGGTGGTTATGGATGGGGCCGAGCAGATTAGTGTGGAGTCATCTGCGTACTGTATAAGTGATGCATGCAGGGTGGAGATGTGCAGTTTGTTAGTGAAAATGGTGAATAATAGTGGACCTAGTATTGATCCTTGAGGAACGCCTATAGTAGTTGGTAGTAGAGGGGATAGTATACCTTGCCATTTGGCTGATTGTTTTCTATCAGAGAGATAGTTTTTGAACCAGGAAGTAGCGGAGGGGGCAAAGGACATGGTAGATAAATTGTCTAAGAGTAGGTTATGGGAGACCATGTCAAATGCTTTAGATAGATCTAAGAATATGGTTGATACGAAGTTGTTGTTGTTTCTTAGTTGGTTAACCTATTTGTTTGAATTGCTTCATTCTGGCTTGGCCTATTTTCTGTAAATGCCCATTTTTCAGCTATTTCTGCCTGTCTGGCCTTGAATCCTCATTTGACTTCTCACTTCCCAAGTGAAATATTGCAACTGGCAGAGCTTCCAGTTAAAAGCTCCCGTAGCAGCAAAAAACACTCAGGACTGTTTCCCCTCTCCCAACTTGGCTCATAAATAGTGAAATAACCTACGCAAGCCAAACGGAACCCCAAGTGAAATATTACAACCGGCAGAGCTTCCAGTTAAAAACTCCCATAGCAGCTAGAAATGCTCAGGACTGTTTTCCCTCCCCAAGCCTGGCTCATAAATAGTGAAATTATGTACGCAAGCCAAATGGAACCCCAAGTGAAATATTGCTATCGGCTGAGCTTCCAGTTAAAAAGTAGGTCACTGGCATTAAGGAGAACCTGCTATTTTAAGAATATAACTGCTATTCTCTCCACTCAATTTTGTAACTGAAGATATAGTCTCCCCTTCCTTCACTTTTGAATTTTCTTTTTAATATTGCAGTCTCCTATTACTGTGCAGCCCATCACAAATTACAGTTAGAACTAGCTAAAGCCCTAATTGATACTTATTTGCGTGACATTTCTGGGGTATAGTGCATTAGAAAATCCTGCATTTCTGCCACTTATTTCCACAGGTAGTTTTTTTTTTTTACTATATTGCTCATCCAGAGACCTAGTTCACCACCTACATTCCACGTCCCTTTTGCTATGACCTCTGTAAGGTACCTCCCTTCTTAACCCTCCCCTCATCACCTAAAAAACATTATGAGATTATTTAAGATTAACATCTTGTACGGCACCATTTTTAAAATACATCTATAGGTATACGGAGCACTTGGCATCCCTCGGCATTGTGTGCATGCCATGTAAGTAATATTACTTCTTTTTATGGTTATAGTCTGCTTCAGCAATACCTCTATTCACTTGCACAGCTTGTTGTTAATTGTATACATTTACATTGTGGAACTGAGATTGGAACATTTGACTAGCTATTTTGGTTATAGTCTGTATCAAAACTGGAAGGTTGTCCGCAGTCTGGCATGTTCTTTAGTTATTAAGCACTGCTACTTTTTGCTTTGAATATATGTTGTTCAACTGTTATTTGCTGCTTTAAGTTATTGTTACATTATTACGTGCTCCAACACTGTGCAACCTTTATATATTGCATTAAGTGGTCACTATTTTATTAAATCCTCTAATGCACTGCTTTGATTCTCTGTTGCAACTCCCACTTGATGTTTTAAATGGTCCCATTACTTGTTCTTGTCATAAAACAAATGAAGTGCATTAGAGTAATTGTCTGTACATTCTGATGTTGAGCCTGTGATTGTTAAGTAATGAACATCATTTACCAGTGCTTGCCTCGTCCTCCCTCTTTCCAATAAATAATCTCCAATAGTTAGTGACCAGTTCTTCTTCTCTTCTATTACTAATATTCTTTTTGCTCTACTACTTATGTTTCCTCCTACCCTTTTCCAGCATAGCTCTGTCCTTTTCTCAAACTTACACCACTCACATCACTCAACTCTCACCTTCTGAACTAACTGTAAGTAATTAGCATCCTCTGCACTCCCTTACCTCATCTAACTTACTCCTTTTTTCCAGCTCCCCTAGCAGCTAGAAATCCTTAGGACTGTTTCCCCTCCCTCAGCCTGGCTCATTAATAGTGAAATAACCTAGTAATGCAGAAAAGAAGGACCAAGAACAGGAGTCACTAAATTAGGTTTATTGAGCGCTTTCGTCTCACAATGAAAACTTTTTCAGAATAAAATACAAGAGAAGCAGTCCAGCTTAAATACCTAAAGAATTAATTAATACATTGAATAATTACATCACCTTTAACTTAAAGGAAAATCAGTCATACAAGAAATATAATACCAAAAATAATGACAACAATAAACATAGTGCATGTTAAAAATATAAATAAAAACTACTTATCAAAACTAGTGTGTATATATATATATATATATATATATATGTTATTTACCAAGACTGTGGCTACTGAAAGTAACCATTTTACTAGATGAACCCCTCTGTTTTCAACCTTAAAATGGGGCTTATAGCAACAGTACTATTCAGTCCTGGTGATTCTGTGGCATTGGGTTTAATTTGCCATGTTAATTCACTTAGTTCTAAAAAATCAATCAGTGGGCTTCTTCTGTCCCCAAATACTATCTGCTCCAAGACAACGAATTTACAATTGTGCCCTACGTTCATAGAAATATGTGAAGCTAAAGCTTTTTTCATATCTAGTCTACTTATATCATAATAATGTTGGTAGAGACTGCTCCTAAGAGCATTAATAGTTTTTCCTATATAAAAACCTGGGCATCTTGAACATAGACCAAGATATGGTTTGCTATCAAATTTTCGAATGTAACTCCGTCGACTGCACTTTTGTCGAACACGGGAAATTGAAAACGTTAATGTCGAACTCCAAAAGCAACCTAGGAACGGGTTTTAACATGGGTCGAGATAGGTGTTCACTGCTATTGCCAAACTACAAACTTCTCTCCTATCTCGACCCATGATAAAACCCATTTCTAGGTTGGCTTTTGGAGTTTGACATTACCATTTTCGATTTCCCGTGTTTGACAAAAGTGCAGTCAACAGAGTTACATTCGAAAATTTGATAGTAAACCCCAAGATATACTACTGCCTTTCAACTACAAGAAAATTTCTTTTTGAGTACATGCTTACCATAATTTGGTGCTTCTATTTCTTTTGCCTCAATAATGTGTTTGCACTGAAGGCAAAAACCACACTTCACCATCCGCCCCTCTTCCCCATTATATTTTCTTGACTTTTCTAACATATTTTTAAGTGTGGCGTCCTTTTTATATACAATTCTGGGGTATGGCCCTACCAACTCCAGGTAATATTTACTGGAGCTAAACAAATTCCAGTTGTGCTGCAGTATACTTCTGATATTATAGAATTGTTTGTTATAGCTAAAAATAGCTGATTTTGTGAACCTAGCACTGGCCATACTTGTTGCTTTTTCTTGCAGACCATGCCTCTTTCCAGACAATGGGGAAAAGTGACCATTATGTCTCTTTTCGATGACCTCCTGTAAAATATTGTTAACAAAATCCTGAGGGTAACCTCTTCTTAGCAACATTTCCTTCAAGACATTGGTTTGATGAAGGTAATCGTCCCATTCGGATACCATTCTGGCTAGTCGTACCCCCTGGCCCTTAACTAGGGATTTTTTCTGATGTAGGGGGTAACAACTGTCATATCCTCAGGACTGTTTCCCCTCCCCCAGCCTAGCTCATAAAACAGTGAAATAACCTATGCAAGCCAAATGGAACCCCAAGTGAAATATTGCAGCTGGCAGGGCTTTCAGTTAAAAAGTAGGTTGCTGGCATTATAGAAAACCTACTATTTTAAGAACTTAACTGCTATGAACAAAATGCAGTCTATTGTTTAAATTTTACTCAGTTCTGTCCAGTCAGTTTTGTAACTGAAAAGGCGTGCACAATCGTAGGGGTATCTGTCGCTAGAATTTTTCCCCTCATTTCTTCACTGTATAGTCTCCCCTTCCTTCACTTTTGAATCGTTTTCTTTTTTATATTGCAATCTCCTATTATTGGACAGCCCATCACAAATTACAGATGGAACTAGCTCTAATTGATAACTATTTGCTCAATATTTCTGGGATATAGTGCATTAGAAAATCCTGCATTTCTGCCACTTATCTTTCCACAGTTATTTTTTTTTAACTGCATTGCTCATCCAGAGACCTGGTTCTACCAGGTCCATTTGCCCTAGCTGCACTCAGGCTCACTCCACTCCCTTATCCTACCCCCATTCCCACTCCACTTTCAATTACATTTTTTTCTATCCAAAACTCCACCCATCAAACACACATACATCATTCCCACTCACACCTACAACACATCATTAATTTACACTTACCACCTACATGCTAATTGTCTTCCTCACCCTAAACTACCAGTCCCTCTAACTTCCAAAACATAATTTCTACTTAAGCCACCCTCTAGCTTCCACAACTTTTAAAATTCTACCTAAGCCACCCCACTCCCTCCACTCCCATTCCCACATTATATCACTAACCTCTAACATTATACTCCTCATCCTGTCTCTATCCTTCCTCCTCCTACTACAGCTAACCTCCCTACAGAATGCCCATATCATCTACCATGCTGCAGCCACTATTACCCATAAAACCCAATCACTTACCAGCTTCTCTAACATATCCTGTAGCCTATATGCAACATACTTAATACTGTGCTCAAAAAGTAAAATTCCTTCCCACACGCTTTCATCACTGCACCAAGAACAATACTACAATAGCTCAAAATTATCCATTAATAGCAAAAAGAAGGCAGAAACTCAATTCTTTTCCACCCACAAACTCTCCCAATGTGGAGACATGCACCCCAACCCAGGCCCAAGCCCAACCCCTCCTACCCACCAGCTCCTATAAATCATTAAACATTCCAACTATCAACCCCCAAAGTCTCAGGAACAAAATACCAGAATTCCACTCCTGGGAAACTCACAAGAAACTCAGCATCATGGTAGCCACTGAGACATGGTTGAAGCCCCGTATTAAAGATACAGAATTCATAACTGCAGGCTTTGCCTGTCTAAGTTCTGACCGACCCCATAAAAAAGGTAGAGGAAACTGTCTGATAGATCCTAACACTTTCTCCATTATATCATACACCAAGCCTGTTCCACAATTCTCCTCAGCTGAAGTAATAGTCTCCTTCCTTAGAATAAACAATTGCAAAACATCTGCATGATTGTACTTTACATTCCTTCTGGCAATGTTTGTTGTTTGTCTTTTCGGCTTTTCCCGGTTAGGGGTCGCCGCAGCGGAACTCCGGTCCGCTAATGATTGGCAGTAGACTTTTTCTTTATGGTGCCGAGTTGCCAGCCCAACGCCCAACCTTCAGCTAAGGCACACCCGTTCACACATGTCTTTCGAAGGCCACTCAACCCGTGGGGAGAACATGCAGACTCCACACAGAAAGCACTCCAGCCGTGAATCGAACAGGAGAACCTCTTGCTGTGAGGCAACAACGTTACTGCTGTACCACCATGGCTGTCTTTATGCTTAAATTTGGCGGGTCACCACGTCTGATCTGAGATCGCGTTCTGAGCGTGGTCATGGGGGGCGGTGGGGGCAGATGAACTGTCTGTCCTCTCCCCCTCCCTGGGAACCCCTTCGCACCCACCCCCCCCTGCCGCCGGACTTCCGGGTGGCGGAGGAGGATGGTCGACGTGGCCCGGCACGCGGGAACCGGGCAGGTGTCGGGCTCCGCCCCAGGAGGGCAGCCCAGTGGCAGTACCACCAACAGTCTTTGGGGGGGTGCGGGCCGGACGCGTCCTCCTGGCAATAATTTTCCTATATTATATGAAATGCTGTCATGGGCATCAAGCAATACAGAAAATGAAACACCAAAATCCTACTTCCAATATCAACCTATATACCTTCACCCAACTAGTTAATGACATAACTAGACCAAAGAAAACTAATAACAGTGGTTCTTTCCTGGATTAGATATTGGTCTCTGACCCAAATAAGATTGCATCCCCAATGCCATAAGTGATCACTTACCTGCCTTCATAGTTCAAAAAATCTAGAGACCTGTCCCACTTCTGACCACCAAATTTAATGACACCGTGCAACACATCAGCTGGAACACATTGAAATTCCTCCCCCTAGATGAAGCTGTTGAGTTCTTTAACTCTGCATTTCTCAAAGTCCTAGATAACAAAGCTCCACTCTTTCTAAGGAGGGTGAAAACTAATCATGCTACCTGGCTCACAAAACCCACTAAACAGCTCATGGGAGCAAGGGAAAAGGCATGGAAACACTGGCAAAAAACAAAAACATCTCCGACTTGACAAAATATAAACAACTCCGTAATAGAGTAAAGTGACTGGTCATAAAAGACAAACAAGATCCCTACCTTACCTTACAAAACCTCCATAAACAAAACCCTAAACAGTTCTGGAGCTCCATCAATTCCTTACTAAACCCAGGGTCAAATAACAATCCTTGCCCTGACAAAACACCCACAGAAATAGCTACAGTCTTTAACTCTTATTTCATCAATACTATTGCCAATCTAACTACCACCTTTCCTTCCAACCCATCCCCCAACATACTCCTA
Organism: Protopterus annectens; assembly: GCF_019279795.1. Classification (NCBI taxonomy): domain Eukaryota; kingdom Metazoa; phylum Chordata; order Ceratodontiformes; family Protopteridae; genus Protopterus; species Protopterus annectens. The sequence goes on from NC_056726.1 coordinate 1,950,491,786, forward strand.
CTCCCCCTTCTACCAAACTCTGCCTCTGACCTATCCCCCACCAACACAATAAAAAGCTGCTCCAAAAACTCAAACCTTGCAACAACCCCCAGACAACCTACTTCCTAAGTTCCTACAAATCACCTCAAATTCTATAGCCTTTCCCATCAGCATTCTCATTAACAGATCTGTTCTGGAATTCTGTATACACACTATTTGGAAAAGGACATACATTCTGCCTCTACATAAAGCAGGCACTAACACAGACATCTCCAACTTCCAACCCATTGCTGTTCTCTCACACATCTCTAAGATCCTGGAAAAATTTATCCACACCCAACTTCTTCACTATGTACTTCACAACCAAATCCTTTTTCCCACTCTCAACCAAGTCATAGTACTACTACGGCTCTCATATCCTTCTCCAATACAGTTAACCATGCCTGAGATAATGGAAAAATTTCTCCTGTCTCTTCTTAGACCTCTCTAAAGCCTTTGATCCCATCTCCCACTCTCTCCTACTCACCAAACTATCTAGCATACCATGTCACCCCATCCCTAGACTGGTTCTCAAACTATCTCACTAACAGCCGACAAGCCACCAAATGGCAAAACTCATTTTCTCTCTTCCTCGACAGTACTACAGGTGTTCCACAAGGGTCCATACTGGGGCCCCTTCTGTTCAGCATCTTTATTAATAACTTTCACACCTCTCTTACTCAAAGTACTGTCATCCAGAATGCAGATGATTCCACAGTTATCTGTGCTGCCAACTCGCCATCTGAACTACACCAACTCGCACAAGACGCCCTCACTACTGCAGATTTATGGATGTCCAATAACCATCTTGCCCTAAACCCTAACAAAACTAAACTTGTTCTTTTGCTACCAAAAAAAAATCTACTCCACTCAACAAGGAAAATTTCATCAGCCAAGCCCAAAACAGCACAATAATTGAAGTTGTACTGCTGACTAAAGTTAGTGATGCAGCTGGACTGTCTTAAGGATATGAACTCTTGGTCTTTACGTATTGTTTCAGAACTAAGAAGGACCTAATTAAATCCAAAAGATGGTCAGAAGTTGGTAATAGTACATAAAAGAATAAATGACAAAGGGTGACCTGCTCAGTTTGTGTGGCATATGTTACAGCAGTGTTGAGGCTGGCAGTAGACTCATATTTGGGACTAAAAGCTTAAAAGCAGTAAGTAGTCACCACTACAAGAAACCCAAAAATGCTGCAAGTGGGAGATACCCCTATTTGCCAGATTTGTAGCAGCATGTGCTATTAGATCTGCCAGTAGTTATAGACACAGTAAATAAAGGATAATACATAAAAGTAACTTGGAGTTAAATATGATATAAATCATAATCTGAAATTCATTGATAGGCATATCTTCCAGAAAAGCTGCTAAAGATAGCCAGAGCATAGGAAGTGATGGTGCATATTAATGGATTAGCAAGGTGGCGTAACTGTTTATTTATTTTATTTTATTTATTTTTATTTTACATTTGTTAACCGGGGGTGTCTGACTGAGCCAAAAAGGCCCTTTTTCAGCAGAGGTCCGGGGAGAAAAGCTCCAGATAGAAAAATTACAGATACATTTAGATATTTAAATATTTTAGATCAGACATTTAGAAATTTAGATATATTAGATCAGTATACACACAAATTACAATAGACATATTTTTACAGTGGTATGCAGCACATCAACAGTTACAGTGGAGAGAACAAACAAGAAAATATTAATTTAAAAATAAGGTAATTGATAGATTTGTGGTGTACAGCTGAAATTTGGAACATAGGTAGAATACATACATAGTACACACATGATGATATAAATCATAATCTGTCACCACTGCTAGTATTAGAGAGACGGTTACTCAGTTGACCAAATTGGGGTTCTGTTACTGCCATAATTACATTCAAAATGTAGGTTGCAGAAATTTATACTCGATGTTGAGAGCATTGTATATTGCATTAAGGGGACTGCGAGCGAACAGTCTGAAAATTGTGTGTAAGCTAGTTGTAACCCTTTAGGTTCACAGTGAATGTGTTTTTTTAGAAGAATCCAAAGCAGTTCATGTTTGTTTTGTTCTGATGATGCATTTCCCGTACACCACATTTTCTGACAATCTCCTTTAATACTCTTTCGTATTCCATTCTTACCATTCCATTACATGTCAAGCTGTATTTATTGTAACTTCTTCTTCCCCTTCAATTGCATAATGCTAGACTGAATTTAGAAAGGATTTTAGTTTTATAGATTTTTATTTCCATTTGCCTGGGAAGTAACTGCACTGTACCATGTTGATAAATGATAGCACCCCATCCTCAGAAGAGGTAACACTCTTCCCAACAACATAGTAATTTTATCATAGTGAGCTGTGCCTATTGCAGCTGCTTCATGGATGTGTTTTCCCATATCTTGGAAGAGTAGGAATTGGCACCGGGCAATTGGACAGCCATAGCATCTTAGTGGGGTAATGGTGGTGGGGTAATTAAAAAGCAGAGAGGGCAGTTTTCTTTATTTCATGTTGCATATTCTGACAGTTTATGCACCTACTGTATCATTAATGTGGGCATTTTAATGAAGGAAGGAGCACATAGCTGCTGAATATGAATAACATTTTATTTCTTTGTTAGCCATTTATTTTAAATAATAAAAAAGCACCTTGTTTATTTCAGTGACATTGGCAGACTGGGCACTGTCAACCAGTAACCAGAATAGAGAACATGGACATTACTAAATTCACAAAGTCACAGGATTGTGAGTGCAGACATGCTGATACAGAGAGAGTTAATGCCACATGTTGGTAAAAGTGTTTGAATTCCAAACAGTTTTGATGATTTTAAAATAAATCAGGAATCCAAAATGTTTCTTTTCTTGCTTTTTTCCCTGATATGTGTAAAATGGGATAGAAAATTGATCTCATGGACCATTTTCAGGTTCAGCCTAGGTGCACAGAAAATACAGGTATTTAAATTAGATGACAAACCACAAGCTATGGTTTCATGACACATTATAAAAGGTTTTGTACTATATATATATATATATATATATAAAAATAATCGGTGGACAAAGGCCTAAAATTAGGGACTGAAATTTCCAATTACCGTCCCATAGCCATCCTTTCTCCACTTTCCAAGATACCTGAGAAATTCATCCATTCTCAAGTCTTAAGACTACCTCTTAGCTAATAACCTCCTCTCCAGCACCCAGCATAGCTTCAGGCCATACCACATCATTACTACCAACTTGCTCTCTCTCACTAATGCTACCCTTCATCATAAAAATAATGGCCTGTTCTCCTCTGCTATATTTCTGGATCTCTCCAAGGCTTTTGACATGATCTCACACAAACTACTAATCTCTGTTCTCACTAACCTATCCTTTTCCCAATCAGCTACTGATTAGTTTCACAGCCCGGTGCAAATCTAAAAATCAGTTGTCTGGCATAATGACCTATCTACTCAACGTCCTGTAACACTCAGTGTTCACCAAGGGTCCATCCTTGGTCCCCTACTATTCTCACTGTTCACCAATGATCTATTTACAGACACCAAGCATGCTTCTCTTATATGTATGCAGATGACTCCACCCTCATCTGCTCATCCCCAACTATACCTGAACTTCACAAGATCACACAGGAAAACTTTTCATCTATAGAAACCTGGCCCAGTTATTACTCAACCCGAGCAAGACTAGACTCCTTATCATCCAACCCACTAAATCTAACCCAATTATCCCTCACTTTAATATTCTAGCCAAAGACAATACAGTCATCTCCCCAACAGAACACACCAAACTACTTGGTGTTGAGATTGATAACAATCTCAGATTAGACACTCACATTTCTCTTACCATAAAAAAGGTTCACAAAACACTAGGTGCGTTGCACAGAAACAAACAATTCCTTACCAAGACAGCCAGAATTTCTGCTGCCAATTCCCACCTAATCTCCACTTTACTCTATGCCTCTCCTATACTTACCTACCTTAGGCAAACAGACCGAAACAAGCTCGAGGCTTGCTACAATAAAACTGCTAAGTTTGCCACTGGTGCATCTTATTGTAGCCACCACTGTATCTCACTTAGAGAACTTGACTGGCTTGAACTCCCTCAACTTCTTCAGCTGAATCAACTCTCTCTCACCCACAAGTTAGTAAACTATCCTCTTAAAGTCCCATCCCTTCAAAACCTTCTCTAGCCCTACTGCTCCACTAGACCACTATGCTACAGCAGTGAAAATCTATTTCTAGTAACAAGAACTCAGCGGGAGAAGCACTATTCTCCTGCATCATATCCAGATTATGGAACAATCCCCCCACCCATAACCACACTACCTTCTTCCAATCACTACAAGACTGCACTAAAAACTCACTTAAAAAGTCTCTGGTTATGCCCATGCACCAATCCCAACTAATAACCATCCTTTTTACCTCCCCTTCCTCTCCCCTCCCCTAGCCACCCTGCCTCACACTATCTGATCATTGCATTCCTTCCTCTACAGGCTCTGGCTCACCCTTTACCCTTCCCTCCTCACTCAATCTCCCAGACCTGTTATAACATGCTTAACTACCTTACTTCATCTCAATTCCAAATGCATATCCAACTGACTTACACCTAGCTTCCTGGCAGCTAGCAAGGCAGAAATAATACCAGCCCTCCTCCACCTAAACAAGCAAAAACTCATATTTGTTCTCTCCCTCTATACTCCTCCTGAAGACAATATCTCATCCCTTGAAGATATTCTCTCCTGGGTCTCTATCAACATTACTCACAAAACCATAATCCTGGGAGATGTGAACATAAACTGGGCCACAATCCAATCTCCCACTAACTCACTCAATATTAACTTATATAACTTTACACAACTAATGAATTCCACTACCAGGCCTTCCAAAACTTCATTACTGGAAGTACAATAGACTAGATTCTAGTATCCCATCCTCACTATATCTCTGATAGTGCTATTCTCCTAGACCAACTAGCTGACCACTTCCCCACTTTTGCCCACCGTCTCCCCTCTTCCATACAACTAACTCACACCTATATTTCCACTCGCTGCCTAAAGAACTTCAATTCTGAAATCTTCTCAAATGCACTAAAAAGCCCAGATTGGAACCCATTAAAGACTCTTCCCATAGATAATGCTCTCTCCTACTTTAACTCTACTTTCACAAACCTGCTCAACTCCTTTGTCCCTCTAAAACCAAAATGTATAAAAAGTAACCCTGTACCCTGGTTAACCAAAACACCTTAGCTATCATGTGACTCTGTGACAATGCCTGGACACGTTACCATAAAAATAAAGCCACTATCACACTAAATGAATGTAAAACACTACAAAATTAAGTCAAAAAACTTATTACCTCAGACCACAAAGCCTATTTTTCCACTCTCCAAACCAACCACAACACCAGTCCCAAACAATTTTGGAAAGGAGTCTCATCTCTCCTCAACCCTGGAAAAGAAGAAAACCCTTGCCCCAACCCAGATGCCTCTGACCTGAACCTAGCCAACCAATTTAACTCTTTCTTCACAGAGTCCATAAGCAAGCTAACATCATCCTTCACCAATACCTCTACAACTCCTCCTCAGAGTACACCCATCCCTTCCTCCCCTAGCATCCCTTGCCCCCAACCTCCACCTTTCTCTATCAATCCCATCTCTATATCCACCATAAAAAACTTCTCTTAAAATTAAAACCTGGTTCCAATGCCCCTGATGAAATTCCCTCCTACTTCTTAAAAGTAGCCGCAGAAGCCATTGCTCTCCCTATCAGCATACTAATTAATCAGTCTATCTCAGAAAGCCAGGTCCTACAGCTCTGGAAGAAAGCCTTAATATTCCTCTACATAAAGGAGGTAATAATAATGACATTCCAAACTTCCACCCCTGTTGCTATCTTATCCCGTATTTCTAAGCTTCTTGAAAAATGTACCCATCAACAACTCTTACCCTATCTCATCAACAACCAGCTTCTTACCCCCACACAGCATGGATTCAGACCCAGTCAAAGCACCTACACTGCTCTCCTCTCCTTTCTTGAAACAATTAACAAAGCCCCTGATTCCAGCCATTTCATGTCCACCCTTCTCCTCGACCTCTCCAAGGCATTTGACATTATTTCCCACAACCTGCTTAATAAACTCTCCAAACTAAACCTATCCCCTTCCTGTACCAATTGGTTCTCCAGCTACCTCACAACCAGACAACAAGCAGTCAAATTGAATAAAGCCACTTCACCCTTCCTTAATACTCCAACAGGTGTCCCCCAAGGTTCCATTTTAGGCCCCCTACTGTTCAACATATTCATTAACGACTTCTACTAAGCCATTCCAACCTCCAGCCTCATCCAGTATGCCAACAATTCTACCATTATCTGCTCCTCCCCTTCTATCCCCACTCTAAATAACCATAACCAAACCGCCTTCTCCTCCACTGAGCAGTGGATGCTAGACAACCATCTGGCTTTTAATGCAACCAAAACTAAACTTATGTTATTCACCACCTCCAAAACCTCCTCGCTAGATAAACACTCATTTGTAATCACCAGCAATAATAATACTCCCCTAGAAATAGTCTCTGACACTTAACTACTAGGAGTACTCATAGATGATCAACTAAAATTTGACAAACATTTACAAGTAAATATAAAAAAAAAAACACAAAAAACTTGGTATGCTATACTGCCATAATCGTTATATCTCTCCTTCCACTAGGCTTATACTAGCCAATACTTATCTCATCCCATCCCTCCTCTATGGTGCATCTATCCTCACCAACCTGCAATCCTCCCTCAAAACAAAACTCTCCTCTTGCTATAACAAGATGTCAAAAGTTGCAGCAGGTCACAGAGCCATTTCTCACTATTGTAATTCTCTTCAACAACTAAACTGCCTTGAGCTACCTAGCCTCCTCACTTATACCCAACTCATCCAAGCACACAAACTCGTTTACAACCCCTATCTTTGTCCCTCCCTAGTCACTACCTTTGAAACGTATGAACCAGAACGACTTCTAATATCTAATTACAAAAACTAATTAAATTGCACAAACCCACACATCAGGCTGGGAATCATCTAATGTCTTTCTCTCTTGCACGCCTCTGGAATTCTCTACCATCTCCTATCTGCATCACCAGCAGTCTCTCCTCATTTAAAACCTTGCTGCACTCAAACCTAACTTCACAATGGAAGTGCTCCTGTTCCCATCCTACCTAATCCTTCTAATACCACTTCCTAATCTCCTAGAACTAAATATGCTAACACTGCCTCCTGTAATTCCACAGCTCTATTGAACTATTTGACCAACTACTTAACAGTTACCCTACGCTGCTACTTTTGTGTAAAAAAAAAAAAAAAAGTGTTTTTTATTGCTGGTTTACAAACTATACTGATGTATTCTATCATTGTTAACCTTTTCTTATTATATTTACTTTGTATTCCTATGAGATAATCAGTAATGTAAATGTGTACTGTGTATTTGTATTTTTCTGGAGCTTTTCTCTCCAGGACTCCATTGTAAATGGGCTCCTTGTGGCCTAATTGGACTATCCAGGCAAACAAACTGCAACTAAATAAATAATAATAATAAATACCACGTATATTGCTCACTCAGTCTCCTCTCTTACTCCTCTATCTTCCCCTTCCATCCCATTAGCTCTTCTAGCTAGTTCCACCTTTGTGGGGAGCATCTGCTTTATATCTGCTTGAGTTTAGTGCAATATTTGTATGTAAGATTTAGGTATATGAGTTTAGAACAGTATCCATTTGAGCTTAGTACTATATATACAGCCTACCTTTATTCCTAGCCTCTAGCTAGATATTGGTATATCTGTTCATTACTATGTTTCATATTGTATGTATAGCTGATGTTTGCTGCAGTATGTATTATTTGCTATTGTATGTATATTCAGTTGTTCTTCATGTACTCTGCTGCTCATTTATTGTTCTGTGGAGCGTTTCTCCCCAGGCCTCTGCTGAAAAAGAACCTGTGTCCAGTTGGAATTTCCCAGTAAACAAATGTATATAAATAAAATAAATAAATAAATATTGTTCTCATAAACTTAGCAAGTCACTGGAATAAGAAGGTCAGAAACTCAAATGTTTGTCTTTAATTAGTGACTTCAATCCTCAGTGATTGATCAGAAAACTACAAGTTATATGAGGAACAGACCAAAAATAGGAGGCAAAAATGGAAATTTTGTGAAAATTTGGATAGTTGAGAGGTATGCACTTACAGTGTATTCTGAAAGATGTTCTTCCAGTTTTTCTCTAGTAAAACAAAGAATAATAATGCTATGACAATAAGGGATATGTGCAGTAGAGTAAAATGAGAGTGGAGAGAGGTATGACAGTGCTGATAGTGAAGTGATTGTCCTAACTGCAGCAGATAATGCATTGGTAGTATGCAGAAGAGGAATCAGCTGAGGAGGAGAATACTTAATGTTAGTGGGAGAAGTTGTGTAGAGGGATTGGGATGAAGGATAGTAGAAGGAAGAATGTTTGGATGAGGGACGAATTAAATAGGTTTTTCTCTTTGATATTATCTGTAGATAGGTGGTAGAGTTGTAAACAGATGGAGTTAATGTTTTTGGGACATAGGTGATAATAATGGCCTGGAAGCATTTTCATTGTGCTAGCTTTGAATATTTATTTTTTTATAGGTTCATAGGTTCATACTAGGCTATCTGCCCTAGGGCATTTATAAGCCTAGCCAGAGTGTGTTTGGCTTTCGCCACCCCTTGGAATGAGTATACTGTGCCCATTTTAAGGTTTAGTTTACTGTACCTCTGTCTAGCAGTGACACAGAAGTGACCCCCGGGGTAAACCTATGATCTCCCATCCACTCGTCAAGATTTCTCTTGAAGAGAGTCAGTGAGGGGCTCTGCCTAACATGGACTGGGATTTTATTCCAGAGTGAAGGGAGCCTCTGGGTTATGAATCTGTGCCTCCAGCATGTCCTATTTATTTCTGTGCTGAGGTTCAAATCTCTCGCTCGCGTAGCTCTGGTGGATTTGGATTTTCTGAGGTGGAGCATGTCGATTAATTCCGGGTTGGACATGGCCTTGTACATCAGGCATAGATCGCCTCTGAGTAGGCGGTATGCTACTGAGTAGAGCTGGAGTTTCTTTAGCCGGGCAGCATATGGCATATGTTTGAGTCCCTTGATCCTCTTGGTGAGGTACTTTTAGGGTCTTTCCAATTGCTGCAGGTGTCGGGTAAGGTACGTCCCAAAGGGGGCATTGTACTCAATTATGGGCCTGATGAGGGAAGAGTAAAGGGGCACAATGACCTCTCCCGATCTAGATGTGAATCCCTTCATGATAAGGTGGGCAATATAGAAGGTCTTTCTAACCACTTTGGCAATGTGAGTGTCAAACGAGAGGCTACTGTCAACTTGGCTCCCTAGGTCCCTAATTACTTCTTCCGTACTTAATGGATTACCACCTATGTGGTAATTTGTGGGCACTTTGTTTTTCCCAAAGGGTATGACTATACACTTTTTGGTGTTTAGTCTAAGGCCATGGCTCTGGCACCAGTTTTCCATTTCTATGAGACCCTTTTGAAGGATGCTTGTGTCCGCTGGAGAATCAATTATGGCGCCCAGTTTGCAGTCATCTGCGAACTTGGTCAGCCACAATCCTCCCATGTTAGCCTGTACCTCAGAAAAATAAATACCGAACAAGAGAGGTCCCTGGACCGAGCCCTGTGGGATGCCACTTGTGACTGGTTTAGAGTATGACATGGCTCCAGCAGTTCTGACCTTGTGGGTTCTGTCCTTGAGCCAGTTTGCAACCCATCTTATGACATAGGGGTTTATATTTAAGCTGGAGAGCATGTCTATGATGCTCGAGTGGGGTATTGTGTCGAAGGCTTTTGCAAGGTCAAGGTAGGCTGTGTGAACTACCTTACCCTCATCAATGGCCTTGGTGACTGTTTCAAAGAAGTCGACCAGGTTCAAGAGGCAGGATCTGCCCTTAACAAAGCCGAATTGGGTAGGATCCAGTGTCTGTAGGTCCCCAATGTCTTTGTTTATGAGTTCCATAATGATCCTCTCCATAGCTTTGCAGACCAGGCTCGTCAAGCTTATGGGGCAGTAGTTTCCAGGGTACGTAGAAGCACCTCCTTTGTGGAGTGGGACCACTGTTGCTGTACGCCATTCTTTGGGTACATATACTGTTTTAAGGCTGAGATTAAACAGCTGCCTTATGTGTGGGTTTAGCTCTTCTTGGAGTTCATGTAGCACGCAATCCGGGACACCGTCTGGTCCCATTGATGCTGTGTTTTTAGCTTTGGAGAGGGTGGCTCTCACCTGGGCATCTGAGATGTCAGGGAGGCAACACTCTGCTGGGATAGATATCTGTTCCTTTGGGGGGGAGGGGGGAGAAAAATTTGCACTGAACCTGTCTGCTAGTATGTTAGCAATGTCTGTGGGTTCAGTGTATTTTTTGTCATTTTGGACTAACTCTGAGCATATTTGGGAGTTTCCACTCAGGTTTCTAACATAACTAAAGAAAGCCTTGTGATTATCTTTAGTGTCTTGTGCAATTTTTCTCTCAAAGTTGGCCTTGGATGATTTTATGAGTGTTCGTAGTTTTTTGCTAGTACTGATCTGAGATGCCTTCCCTTTTAGGGATTTTGCTCTATCATGTAGTAGCTTCATTTTTAAAGTTTTAAATTAAGTTGGTTTTGACTGTAGGCGTGATTCACAAATTATGGGTACCAGAAATGAAGTAGATATTCAGTGATATATAGTGTGAGATTTAAGTGGCATGTAGGTTGGTGGAAAGAGGTATGTGTGATCTGAGGTTCCAGGAGGTAAGCCTACTGTGAAAAAGTGGAATGAGTGGAGATTCAGGAATTTTAAGCTCAGAGGGACCAAGAACTGTATCCTGTGCTGGATAGGAAGCTATCTTCCTTTAGCTAAGCTCTAAGAGTGGGAGTGGGAGAAAAATCTGAAGATATTATTGCAAATTGTTTGAAGTGAGTTTTTTTAAGCAGTTGAGATTGTGTGAATCCATATTCTAACTCAGGAAGAATATATTTTTTTACCTATGGCTGTTTTTTTTTTCCAAGAAGCTAAGAGGAAATGTTAACTTTTTCCAGCTGATAAGAAAAGTTTTATTTATCCTTTGTTGACCAGGTTAGTCCCACTAGTCTAAATGCCTCTTTTCAGGGGAAATGCAAGATGACAGTTGTGCTACTGGGGTAAATTTGGCCAGGGCATCAGGGAACTTCCATTACTCTTTTCTTAAGATGTCATGAAACCTTTTATATCAACCTGCTTCTGTTAACTCAAGCAGATGGGACCTTGCTTTAACATTTCATCCAAAGGACTGTGCACTGAGGACCACAACATCACCTTAATGCTGCATTGTAGTGGCAGCAATTTATTTATTTACTGTGGGTTTTGAAACTTGTGTGTTATATTGAAAACTGAGAGATTTATCCAGCCAGATGCCCAGGTATCTGAACTTACCTACTGTATTGACAGGTTCTAGACTTCTGTGGTAAATAACCCAGTCAGCTAAAACTTTTTGTTATTTTTTTCTGCATTTGTATGTGTGTGTGTGTGTGTGTGTGTGTGTGTGTGTGTGTGTGTGTGAAAGGGCATTGCTTTGTTTTTTAGTGTCCATCATATGCTTGTGATTCCATAACCAGTATGAAAGGGTGTCTATTTCTTCCTCTAATTTTGACTTGATAGTAGACACTTTCTTTTTTTAGTTTTGTGAGTTGGAAATTATTTGAGTTATGCCACTGTATTGGTTTAGTATTTTTATTTAATATTTCCATATTACATATCTGTGCTCAGAATTTTAAAATTATTACAAGTCTTGCATTATTTTGCAATTTTCATTTCATTTTACTATGTATATCACTTCTCTTTGATTATTTTAAGATTGCATGGGAAATAAACACCATTATAAAATTTAAGATGAAGTGGAGGGGTTGATAGTAATTTATAAATTGTCACCATTTCAAATGTCAGGACCTTCTGCAGTGACTGCTAAAACAGAGATTGAATGCCTGAAAACATGGACGTGCATATTCCAAATCCAAGATGGCCATTTCCTAGAATATTCTCTTTTCTCTGAGGTATGGTTATCTTGGTGTTGGTATATATAGGTTTTGGGGTATGGGTGGTATGTCCCCAACATCAGGGGTACAGTGGAGCTTGTCTCCTGCAAAAAAAGAAGTTTAAAGGAGAAGATGGTGTTGCAGATTTGCTCTTCTCCTGCAAATTTCAGTTTTTTTTCGGCTTGCCAGCACTTGTAATTTCTTGTGCCAGCATTTCAATAGGGAGTCTCTATAGACAACCATGTCATCTCCAGAAAGGATAAATTCCAGGTTGGGTGGTTGGTCATCTGGTAATGTATTGATGAAAAGAGAGAATATTATAGGGGGAGAAGTGATCCTTGTGAAATTCCTTTGAATAAGGAGCAAATGGGGAAGATGAGGTTCCTAAGTGGACTGAGAAATGTGTGTTGTTAAGAAAAGATTTCAACCAGTTTAATACTAGAGTGCTACAACCTGCTTGTAGCTCAGAATTTAGTTCATGCACTACCAGGTTATATGCCTTGGTGAAATCAATAAAGAGGGTGCTGGAGAGTTGTTTTTTATTCACATTTTGTAGGATACTATCTGTTAAGGTGTAGAAAGCTGACATACTGCCCTTTCTTGCCCAGAAATTATGTTGGTGAGGGGATTAGATCCTGTAGATTTGGATGTATTGAGACAACTAAATGTAAGTTAGGTTTTTAAGAATTTTCCAAGAGATGGGAGTAGAGAGATAGGATGGAAATCATTGGTGGAAGCAGATGTGGCATACATCTCAACTGTCCAGATTTTTGCCTCATATTTTTGGTCTGTTCCTCATAAATTTTTAGTTTTATGGCAAATGACTGACAAATTATTAAGGATGGAAAAGTGAACATAACAACAGGCGTTTGAGTTTCAGATTTCATACCCTTCAGAAATTTCATGCTAATGATAAACCTGTTATTCTATCAACTTTCTAAGTTTATAAGAGCAATATTTAAAATGTGTCTCTATTTTTGGGCCTTTGTCTCCCCATTATTTACAGCTTTGTCCAGATTTTTTGCTGCAAGAGGTTTAGAGGTATGAGGTTTGGTGTGTGTGTGTGTGTGTGTGTGTGTGGGGGGGGGGGGGGGCTCTTGGGTATAGGCTTCACAATCTTAGTTTTCCATTCCATTGGCATGATTCATTGAGTTAGGCATTGGTTATACAAGTGTTTCAGTGTTTATAGTATGTGATGATGACATAAGACATGAAATCAGGGGAGGTGACTGTGTGCATCAGATCAGATTAGATGGGATTTTTTTTTTAGGAGAGAGATGATGGCCTTAAGTAAAAGGGGATCAAAAAGATGTCTGGTGTTAGGATACTGCTTGGGGTTCAGTATTTTGGAAAGTATGTAGGAGGAAAGGTTTGAAGTAGAGGAAGCGGGCAGTGACATAAATTCTGATGGAAGATCTAGTGGTGATAAGGACTCAGAAGAAGTGGTGATGATGATGATAATGTCAGTTTTGGTGGTATCATTAGGAGGTGAGTTGCCCATTTTGTTGATTAGATTCCAGAATTTTGAAGGTACTGTGGATTGTTTGTTAGATGTTTTGGAGGAACATGGTTTTGTATCTCCTTCGGCGTTTTTAGCCATGTTTGTAAGAAGGACATATTTATCTTTGCTTTGACATGAAATATTGGCTTTCCATTCGTACTATACTTAATTTCTGAGATTATACAGGACTTTCAACTATTTGATCACCCAGTGATTATGAGTGGGTCTAAGGAGTCAAGTGACTTTTTTTGGAACTATATGTCCTGTTGATTAAGGAGCAGGACTGCTATATTGGAGTTACGGGTCTGGAATTATGAAAGGTATTCCCAGTAAATTTTTATGCATTCTCTGTACAGAGCTTTATTATTTTTTCTTTAGTTTTGGGTCTAAAAGAGATTAAAGTGAGAATGTATTTTTTATTGATATTTTTAGAATAAACAGGAGAAGGTTGTCATGTATGGAAGGCCTGAGGGGTACAGAGGTTGGATACTGAGTTGTGTATGTTATTTATGACCAGGTCAGGCAGGGATTATTTTCTAAATTTGAAGCTTTGTCTGGTATAGTCAAGTCTTGATTAACTCCAGTAGAAAGGTTATGTAGGTTAATCTTAGTCCCCAAGGATAACAAGTTCAGGAAGCAATAACTGTCTCAGTTAGTGGTGGTCTAGCTTGCTGCATGTGCTGCAGTTCCTACATCTGAAAGGTGAAGAGAAGAAACCACATATTGGAAAGAGAAATGAAAGTAATAAGAGATATCGCAGCTGTCTTGATGATTAAAAGCTAAGCAGGGAATCTGACATAAAATTTGCAATGCAGACATTTGTACCAGTATAGTAGTGAGTAATATTTGTCTATATATATCAATCTAACTCTCTGTGTCTATTTGTTAACTAGGTATGCAGATTGTCAATAAGGCAATCAGAACACTTTAGATATATATTTTCTTTTTATGTTCATTTTATTCAGTCACCCCTATCCTTTATTTTAGCACTTTGCAGTTTCTTTATTTTTTTATATCTGATGTTTTTATCATATATTTTAAGTGAATTGGGCCTCTAGGGCCGCTCTTCAATCATATCATCATAGAATATTGTACAACAAGTTGCAAAACAGTTAAAGAATTACTGGAATATTACTTACAAAAGCAACACACGATTATAGAGGAGCAACAGCAAGCCTATTCAGCTAAAACAGGCAATATATATCATGCATGCAGCTTGTAGTTATCTAGAAAACTTTGATAGACTGTGTGATGCCCCATGCACTGGCCCAGTAATCAAGGATACTCAATCCTCAACACTGGCAACAGCTAGGGGATGTACACATTGGAAGGATGACAAGTACACACACAGTAAAGTGCAATTTCCCTTAAGATCACACAGAGACCACAGTCAGTCTGGGGCTGGTTTTTCCCTCTTTCTCCAGATCCCCAATAAGACTGCCCACTGGCACAGCTATATGGTTAAGATTTCAGCTGAGTGGTCAAGTCAAAACCTCCAGCATCCTCCCTGTCCAACCAGTGCTTTATGTCCCTGCCCAAGTAGCTGACACATACACACTTTGTGATTTGATTTATATGCAAACACACACACACCTGGGAAAGGCTGGCATAGGCTTACTTGCTATGCCCCCTTCTGCCCAGACTATAAGGTAGTTATCACTGCCACCAACTACTCTTATCAGCTACTGTAGGCCCTTAACAAAGGGTGTCCAATCCTACTGTGTAATGTTGCTAATAATCCAAATGGTAGTTTTGACCAAGTGCCAGGCTATTAGGAGTGGCCTGTACAGTGTCACCAAATTCATATGCAGGTACTCTAAGAGCTTAAATATCTCTCACAAATATCAGCCACAAAGACTGGCTTAAATATATTTAATAATAAATAAAGAACAAACCAATGCTCAGAAAACAGACACAGAAAAACACACTTCAGAGTTCAAAATCACAGGAAATATTTTAAAAGAACAGTACAGGACAGTCTCAAATAAATACAGGAAACATCTAAACTAATCTTTACTATATTGTTAACTCTATCTAAAAGAAATTACTGCACCCCAGTTTCTTACTGTTAGCAAGGCAAGTACAGATGGTGATGATGAGTGGATGTTCTTGCTAGGTCCAAGACAAATTACAAAATGCACAGTCTCTCTCTGAGAGAGTTCTGGGCCAGCTGAGATGGCATCACTCTTTGTCGCCTGACTTCAGTTGTCTGGCTAAACAGAAACTTAACAGAATTTAACATCTCTGTGTGAGAAATACATATTTCTCAGATCTTTGCAGATCTTGGAAGTTGTAAAACAATAAAACACTTTTACATTTGAAACCTAGTAATTACTTCTCTCCAATACAGTACAAAAAACTTCTAGCTCTAGACATTGTGTCTGCTACTGATCTGAAACTGAGAGATAACATCTTTTGTTTATGGCCCAGCTATAAAGTAGCTTAACCTGTTCTATAAAGTAGCTCAACTATTCTTAAGTTTTGCAGGTTAATCTTTTATGTTCCAGCAAGGTACACTGTGGATACATATTAGGTCAGTACATAACATACAGTTCTTTATAAATCATATCAATATTCACAAATGACATAGAATTATTTACAAAATTCCAGATAGCTGGGCTGACAATATGGAGCCACACCAAGATGTTAAATTCTGTTAAATTTCTGTTTAGCCTGGGAACTGTTACAAATATAGTACAGATTAGTTTAGATGTTTTCTGTATTTATTTGAGACTGCCCTGCAATGTTATTTTAAAATATTCCCTGTGATTATGAACTCTGAAGTTACTGTGTTGATGTACTGAGTATTGTCTTGTTCTTTTATTATTTATTATTCAATATATTTAAACCTATCTTTGTGGCTATTTGTGAGACATATTTAAGCTCCTAGCGTACTTGCATATGTATTTGGTGACACTGTACAGGCCACTTCTAACAGCCTGGTGCTTGGTCAAAACTTCTATTTGGATTAATAGTTACATTACACAGTAGGATTGGACACCCTTTGTAAAGGCATTAAAGTAGCTGATAAGAGTGGTTGGTGGCAGTGATAACTACCTTATAGTCTGAGCAGAAGGGGTCATAGTTAGTAAACCTGTGTCAGCCTTTCCCAGGAGTATGTGTGTGTTTTTGTCAGCTACTTGAGTAGGGACACGAAGCACTGGTTGGACAGAGAGGGTGGTGGAGGTTTTTGCTTCACCACTCAGCTGAGATCTCAACCCTACAGCTGTGCCAGTGAGGAGTATTATTGAGGATCTGGAGAAAAAGGGAGAAACCAGCCCTAGACAGACTGTGGTCTCTGTGTTCTCTTAAGGGAAATTGTACTTTACTGTGTGTGTACTTGTCATCCTCCCATTGTGTACATCCCCTAGCTGTTGCAGTGGTGAGGATTGAGACTCCTTGATTACTGGGCCAGTTCAGGGGTGTCACAGACTGTATATAATACAAAGGATTATGATCTGATGCCCAGTTATAACCACCTTATTATGTGTTTGAGGCAGAGATGCCAAGAAATTCACCTCAAGTGAAATACTCGAGAAATGAATCTTGACATCCATGTTGAGAATACATAACAAGGGTTATGATCAGTGTGACCCAGTCATAATTCTTTGTAGTTCATGAAGCTTTATCTTCTCCATGTACTACCATTTAAGGAAAAGGGAAAAAAGTAGGAGGATCATTTATTTTATTGGAATTCAAAGCCTTTGAAATCCAATAAATCCCATTCTGTGCAATGAGAGCTGGATTCTATTTACTTATTTATTTTTTTTGCATGCTATATACAGAATACTTGGCTGGCTAAATGTGTATTTTTTTCTCTTAAGTATTGGCTTTCTTTGCTTGAGGAGGTTACATTTGCAGGGAACTGATGCTTCTTTTTGGTAGGTGATGTATGATTCCAAATATCTTAGCTGTACCCTTGGCATCATGGCCCTATGGTTGAGTTCAGATGCCACATCCACTGCATGGTCCTGTTCCACCACGGTGGTGACATTTGTCTAAACTATGCTTTTTATCATCAACGAGTTAATGTTCAGTAACTCAACTAGTCTGTCAAGCAGGCTTTTTTCTATGACCTTACCATGAATGAAAGTGAAGCAGTCAAACTGGTAAATACTTTGTCTTCCTAGACTCACATTAATGATTTAGGGACTACTGTCACCAAGCATTAGTCAGCTGGGGTGCCTTATGTGCGGAGTCTGCATGTCCTCCCTGTGGTCGCATGGGTTTCCTCGGGGTGCTCCATTTTCCTCCCACATCCCAATGACATGTTGTAGGTATATTGGACATTCTAAATTGGCCCTAGGTGTGAGTGTGTGCATGCCTTCTGTGGAAGGGTGCCGGGTTGGCAACTCGACACCATAAAACTCCACTGCCAGTCATGAGCAGACAGATGATCCACCGTGGCAACCCCTAACTGGGAAAAAGCCGGAAGAAGAAGAAGTCACCAAGCACTAGTCTGCCAATAGTTTTCCAGACACCACTGCCAACTCCTAGTACCCTGAGAAACTCATTTTGACATTGCGTCTTATCTCTGCAACGATTACCTGAGCTCCTTCTGTGGTCCTTCTTCATCTGTTTATTTACCCCATCCACACCTGTTTGGCCATCCTGTTCTGGCATTGCATCTCTTTATTCCTGTTTAAGGACAGTGGCAAATAACTAATGCAGTAATAATGACTGACCTGCAGCATTTCTGAATTTCCTTTCCAGTAAAATAAGCACTTCTTCCTACATTTCCCATTGTATCTTGACTATTTGTTTTACTGCCCTTTTACTGCCCTGTCATATTCCTTTACACTGAGCATTTTACTCTTTTTTGCTATCATTTTTAGACCTTTTTTAGATTTTTGTAGGTTCATAGTTTTGTAAGTAAGTACTAGGCTAGCTGCCATTGCAGGATATTTTAAGAATAGCCAATTTTCCTTTTTGTGCTCGAATTAACCATTTGGTTAGAGACTGGCCTTACCTATCCCATTGTCAATAATATATAAATATTACTCATAATTATAATAACTGGGAACATACCTTGGATACTTTGAGGTGACCAGTGCATGGAATAAAGCATTTAGAAGCTGCCTGTGTTCGTTAGTGGTACAGGGAGCAGCCCTGGGGTACACTTTCTGTTTCTCATCCATAGATCCAAGTTGCACTTGAATATGTGCAGGGATGAGCATTATTTTATGTGGATGGAAAGTTTGTTCCAGACCAGCAGTATCCTCTGTAAGCTATTCATATCCCTCCAAACTTTTCTGTTTATGTTGCAGAAGATGTTTAAATCCCTAGACCAAATGTTTCTGATGCCGTTTGACTTGCTGATGTGCAGTAAATCTGTCAGTACTAGGTTGGACGAAGACTTGCATGCCAGACACGTCACCTCTTAACAGTCTGTAGGATTCCAAGTATAGTGGCAGGGTTTTAAATTGGTCCATGTAGGGCATGTTGTTTAGGCCTTGTAAACTTTTATTAAGGTATCTCTGTGGGTGTTCTAGTTGTTATATGTGTGGAGAGATGCACGTCAAAGGGGGGATTGGCCTAATGAGGGCTAAGTAAAGGGGGGGCAATAACATCCCTAGACCTAGACTTAATTGCTTTATTCATCTAACTCCTCAGACATGGAAATACACAGACTTACCTTTCTATTACAGGCCTTTGGTATTTTCACTGATAACCTGCCATAATTCTTTCTTTACCCAAGTTGTTTTATCCTCTTCCCAAATGTGTTTCTTTGCTTTATATCAGATTTCATTCCCTTCCTTACTCCTTCCTTTAAAGAACTACATGGCCAGTTCATTGTTCCGGCTGTTTTCAGTATTTATACTGTCTTTCACAACCAGTTGAACTTGTCCTCTTATATTGAAAGAAATCTCTATTTTGGGGCAATTTGCCAGTATTATCCCAGGGAAAAGTCAAACCACACAACAGTGTAATCACCATTTGCCATCAGGTCTGTCAACTCAGCTACTACGACAGCATTCACTGTAATAGGCATCCTCTTCCGGAGTTAGGATTTCATACTCTACCCAAGTCGAGGCATCCCAAACCTTTATCTGTTCCACTTTATCCTGGATATGGGCATCTCCTTGTTCATCAATACAGAACTAATGGCCTCACCATTACTGCAGCACTCCTGTTTGTCATTCTTGTATTACTGACTTTAGCCTAGCACTGTCTTTCTTTTCATGGATCTGGTGCTGTCTCTATTGTAGTTGCGCACCAGAGACACCCTCCTTCTCCCTCAAGCCTCAAGATAAATTTATTGTTCTTCCTTTCCCTTTCTTCAACATAATTAACTTATTTTGTAATGTATATTCACATTCCAAATAGACATTGCACAGACCTTCACATGCTTTGCTCATTTTGTGCCTTTTATAAGTCCCAAATCCAAGAATCACTGTATCTCCTTCTTTGTCACATGTTACTTATGTGTCATACCTTCTGTATCTGTGCATTGCATTTTCGTTATTTCACATTGATTTGTTTTGTTGACTTGAACTTCTGGCATTACTGAACACGTTTTTATTCTTGGCAGTTTTCATCATTTTCCCATTTATTGCCTTACATCTGTTTATTCTAACTTTCTACCCCTTGTGCTCTGTGTTGTCCTTAACTGCATTATTTCTAACTACCCAGCTTCATTTGAAAGAGGTTCTTATTTTAGCATGCTTGTAATTCATCTTTAATGATTTCTTCCTCATCTACCCTTGGATAAAGATGTTGAAGATTGCACAGTCTCATATCTCATCTAATGATTTACTGTCTCATAACCCTTCTCTTACCACAAGCTCCTTAGCCATTTTTTTGAGTTCTGTGGTTCTTTTTGCCTTGCTTTCATTACGACACAGTCAGCACACCAGATAAGATTTTTTTGTTACATACCTCTCTGCAGACTTTCCACGAGTTCCACAAATATTTGCTGTGCCTCTTTGACCTAATCAACAGGCCTAGAAGCAAAACATTTGTTTCACTATTTTCAAGACACTTTCACCAGTGCTTAATTTGCTGTGCCCATCCTAGTCACTAAATGTAACTGTGTATGTGCACACGTGTGCTGGTGTGTGTGCATTCACATGCATGTGTAGTGAAAGCTCCCAGTTTAAATGCCTGATCTGCACTATTGTAACAAACTTTCTTCCCCTTATTCCTATAATCTTTGCCCATAAGTCCGTTTTGCCATTACCTCTGGTCTCTTCCTTTGTGCTGTTAACCTGCCTTTGTTTTTCCCTTCTTAGCATTTTATGAATTTACCTCCTCCCATTTATGTTAGCAGAT
Organism: Protopterus annectens; assembly: GCF_019279795.1. Taxonomy (NCBI): domain Eukaryota; kingdom Metazoa; phylum Chordata; order Ceratodontiformes; family Protopteridae; genus Protopterus; species Protopterus annectens. The sequence goes on from NC_056726.1 coordinate 1,950,512,626, forward strand.
GTCTGCCCCTCATAATACTTGTTGTCTGGCTTCCCTCCCCTTTGGAGCCCTGTTTCCTCATCTTAATTTTAGCTATTTTAGCCGCTTAAGTCTTACTTCACATTTCTGGTTTCTTTTTATTTGTTTTATTTTATTATTTATTTTTTTAACCAGTGAAGAACACTGATCAAAAATGACCAATTTCATGTCCTCCCAGGGAGTACAAACTCCAAAAGAATTCAAAGTAATTAATATAAGGCCTAATTTACAAAACTTGTACTCACAAAGTAAAAAATAATAAACAACATACTTTATTTGAAATGTTATGCAAGGAGTTACAATTTTGCTTTGGAAAGGAAGACACTAGTGGAAGGGCCTATTCAAGTTGAACCACTAAACTTTCTTACCCTATTTCTTGCAGCAGGATTTAAAAAATAGGATTCTAAAATAAAGTTTACTGAATTTTTAATGTAATAATGTAGATGTGTAATTAAAAATTTAGCTTTTGATCAAGCCATAATCCTAAGTACTTAAAGTAATAGTTTCTGGAGCATTATTCTGATGGTCATGAATGGCAAAATCAGATGACGACGATTTAAGATTTTGAGTAGAACCAAATAACATTACCTTATTTTTTAGGGTTACATAACAGTTTACTAGTATTAATCTAATTGGTTAATGAGAGTATATCTTGTTGAAGAAACATATTTATATTAATGAGAGCAGAATGTGATCTATAAATGAAATTGTCAGAAGTACAAAGAATAACAGGAAGACTGAGAATGTCAGACAATAATTTATTAGTAAAAATGGACAGCAGCAAGGGTAACAGTATCAAACATTTAGGGTTTTCCTTTATGTAATTCTGCTTTAGAAGAGGAATTAGGGTTTTTTTTCATAAAAGGAATGCAGAGAGAGAGAGAAAGTTAAGAAACCTTTGTGAAGCATTGATGCTAATAATGTTCTGTTGGGGCTGAATGACGAATAGCATGTTCATCCATATCAAAAGCTTTAGTTAGATCAATAAAAATAATGCCTTATTCTTTGACCTTTATCCATTGCATCTGAAATGCCATTTGTAAATGTCTTAATAGCTATTGTAGTGCTTCAATTGGTCCAAAAGCCATGTTGATTTGGAGAAAGCAAACCTTGTTTAGAAGCATATTTAGAAAGGCGATTGTAAGCTAGTTTCTGTAGCACTTTACTTAATGTTGCAAGAACTGAGATTAGTTTAAAACCTGCACAAAACCTTACTTTTTGGCTAGGCTTAACAATGGCCCCTTTCCATAGTTTAGGAAAAGTATTTTGACAAAAACAGATATTATAGATTTGTATGAAATAATAACCAGTATGCGTTGAACAAGCTTGAATGAACCATGGATGAAGATTATCAGATCCTTGGAGATTGTGAGTAGAAAGATTATTAAGGGTATTTCGAGTATAAGAAGTTGTAATTGCTTTAAAGTGAAAGAGTGGTGAGAATTCTGTAGGTGATATGTTGTGGTTATGTACTTTAGTAGAAGGTGGGTGACAGGAAAATATGAGAAAAGAGAATATGAGAAAATTCTGAAAGAAAATCAGCTGAAAGTGGTCCAAAAGACATGATACAGGAGCTGTTTATAAATAAATTAGACTTTTGTCTTTCCAATGCTTTGACTCACTTGAGATCCGAATTTTTAGGCTCATTGTAAAGTAAAAACAGCTGATGTTATAAGTAGTTAATTTTATATCTTAGGTCTAATACATATTTTGCCAAATTATATAAGGCAATATTTTTTTGTTTAGCTTCCAAAGTGATTTGTTTCCACTTTAACCAGGCTTCATCTCTGATCTCAGGCAATGATTTTAGTTCCTTGGTAAGCCATCTGTTTTTGTTCAGAGTTTGTCATTCTTGTAATAATAGTAAAAAGGTCAGTTGACAAGTCAAGTTATGGCAGAGTTATCTTAAGTGTAGAGATGTCTTTGTTCTGCTTTGCTCTAAAGGAAACCTACCTTGTTTGGAGGTAGACCTAAAAGTAAAGGTAATGGGGCAATTATCACTTAAGGAAGGATGGTGAATGTAAAGATTAGAAATGTTATGAATATTAATAATAATTAAGTCAACAAGGGAGTGGTTATTACTTTTAGCATTTAGCCTGGTAAGATCCATTACAACTTGTTAAGTTGAGATCACCTAACCGAATAAATGAGTCAGAAGTTTATAAGGCAGTGAGATTCAGATTGAAGTTGCCCAGAATATGATTTTTGTTATGGTGGATGTTTTGTAGTGATGATGAAATTAAATGTTTAACTTTATTATATTATATAATATATTTATTTATTATATGCATTATAGTTTAGAATTGGTGTTCAGGAGCATAATGATCTCACTGTCATATTTTTTTTTGTTTCCTCCTCCCATTGTCTTCACTTGTGAGTGTATTGATAATGCTTGTAAATTTTTCTTAAATGTGATACCTGCTGTGTGATTCTGTTAGCCTTCGGTTCATACTGACCTTTTCCACAATAAAATGTAAACAGCATTGTTTGCTGCTACAGTAATAGTGTAGTGCCATTTCCTCAGTGGTGAAGACAATAAAAGATACTTGTTTCATACAGAAAAGTATATGCGAAAAAAAGAAATGCTATTTTGCTTCAAGTTGTATTACCTGAATATAAAGGTAATGATTGCTTAATCTGAATGTGAATTTGTTGCATTATTGGGTATTTTACAGAAGTGAATGGTATTCTTCACATTTGTCAAGACGTATGGTTGCCTTATCAAATTATTGTAGAAATTCTCAGCTGACAATTTGCTATTTTTGAGTATTACCTTCACAGTGCTTGTTAATGTTTTGTTTGAATATTTGTGCCTACCATAGACAGTGGATCTTATAGAAGACTGGGAAAAATCATTTGTATAGTATAGTACAGTATTTATTCAGTCAGTCTGGAACATGAATGATTGTGAAACATTGTCTCATTTGCTAAGTCTGCTGTTACTAACTGTGAAGAATATGTGCTTGTTGTGTCTGACCCTAGGATAAATAGCATTATGTAACCTCAATGATAGCCCATATCCTAGCAAAGCTTTTTGCTGTTTACTGCTGCTGGAAGTATGCCAAACAGTATAACCTAGCTAGGCAAGCATGTGTCAGTACTTGTGCATCTCTAATATCTCTGACTTGATCCTTACCAAACTAGTCCTTACCAATACCCTATCCTGTATCTCCCAATCAGGCTCCATAGGTGAGCTTAATTCATTGAAATGAACCAATAAAACATAGCATCAAACACAAATGGACAGACAGAATTATGCAGATGAGACTGTTATAATTAGATATATACTATAACTTCTTCCTATCCTCGTTACACTTTTTTCCATGTTACTTAACTCTTATTATGCATCTTTCCTTATGCATAGCATAATTCCTTTTTTCTCTCTAATACATCACAACCTCGCTTCTCATATTATCCTCCCCTTATGTCTCTTAACACCACCATCTACTTTTACTTGTCCTAAAAACAATTTCTGTCCATTATATTTTACACTACTTCCTCTATTCATTATTTTTTACTTAGTCAATATGCTTCTCTTTTTCTGTTAATTACTGTTATAATGTACCACAAACTGTAATTTACTTATACATTTAACTACATTAGAGCTAATATATGTATGTTTTCAGTAATTATTGTATTTGATTGTATTTCTTTCTGGAAATGTATGTTCTATATCTTGTATAATACTTTAATTGTATAATCTCTGACTGACTATACTTGTACTAATGAAGCTTTTCTCCCCTGGCCTCCTCTGAAAATAGGTTCCTGACCCAGTTGGACTTTCCTGATCACCAAATTTCCATAAGTAAATAAATAATATATAGTTTATGTAATTAAACAATCAGTAAGTCATAAAGTAGCAAGGTTTGTAAACAGAATGTACTGTTAGATACCGACGTGTCACTACATTGTTATCTTGGTGTTAAGGTAGTTTTTCATTGTCTCTATAGCATTTTGCAGATTGGTTTGTCTGGAAGATGCTTTTCTAGAGCCTTTTTAAAAACTTCCAGAGTGGATATTGCTCTGACTTAAACAGGTAAATAATTTCAGGAAGCAGGTCCTAGTTGTGAAAATGTTTTTCCCCACTATTTTATTTTTTAAAGGTGGTATGACTAGATAAATTTCATCATAAAACCTTTTTTCTTATAGAGTAAAGCTCTTCCCTGAATGGTAATTTATTTCTTTGAGGTGGGCAGTAGCCTAGGTTTAGTACTTCGATGAGAGGGCAATTGAGCAGATAGGAAGTCCCATTAATTATGGGAAGGTAACAGATTTCCCTAATGAAGTGGTGGTGGATTTAAGAGTGTGCCAGGAGGGTGAATCTTAAAATGTTATTTTCTACAATCAGAATACTTTGAGTGTTATAGGAGGAGTGTAAAGATAACAAAGGCTGATCATGTTCACGTTTGGGTTGTAGGATATTTTTTAGTTACTACAAACGCAACAAACCTGGCTGATGAAGATGGGAGATGTGAAATCTTGCAGTTTAAGGTGAGAAAGAAATTTATTTGTAGTGTTGTCAGTGTGGGTTGTGAAAGTGAGAGACTGGTCAAGGATTAAGTGTAAGAATTTGCATTCTGGGACATTAGCAATAATATTATCTAAAATGTTTTCAAGTAGGATGAAGGGTAAACGGGCTGCTTTTTGAGATGTCACAAAAGAGCATCACATTAGTTTTAGCTGGATTTAGTAGTAGCTTTTTTTTTAAGACTGCAAATACCATAGTTTAGAGAAGCTTGTCTGTAGCTCTGCTTGAAGGTCTATAGCAGATTTATTTGCTTCCAAAAGTAAAATGTAGCATATAGTGTGACATTAAGGGTTGGAAGGTTTTTCTCTCCTTTCTGTTTATCAAAGGCATAACGAAGAAAGCCAATAACAGATCCTTGGGGTACTCCAGTATTGAGTAAGTCAGTTGTAGAGCATTAGGTGTTATAGTTGTTAAAGGATCTATCATTGAGGTACTTTTTAAACTTAATAGGGCTCAGCAGTGATCCATGTGGTACATTCTAGTTACAAGTTTACATTCTGAGAGGGCACCAGCAATGTTCACAACCCGGAATCTTTCAGATGGCCAATTTTCAATCCACTAACATAGGGGGTTACATTAAGTTTGTCTAGACTTAACTAATCTAGACTCCAATCAGTTTGTAATTTTTTTAAAGAGCAGGTTTTGTTTCCTGAGCCGAGTAAGCTTCTTTGAAAAGGTCACAGAGCTTTTGAACATTTGTCACTCAATGCACACTGCTTATTTTGATCTGGCCAAGACTTTTGACATTATCTCCCATGCTAGTATTGCTAAAAAATTAGACATGCCTTATCCTCTTTGGCATAAATTTTGCAGACATCCAGACCAATATCCCAGAAGTGTGGTTGATCATGTTTATTGATAACTGAAAGCTAACTACTGTTATCTGATCATCCACTGATAATAAACAGGTCCAGCAAGGGCTGGAATATGCATATATCTGATTCATTGAAAATGGCCTCAAATTAAATGCAAAAAAAGTGCAATAGAGTAGCATTCGAAAAAAATATCTAAACTTCATATGTTAGAAATGATAATCCTGTTCAGATAAACATGGTCATAAGAGACCTGTGTACTTATACAGACATTTCTCTCTGATTCTTAGGTGCGTAGATATTTCTACTAGCCTAACAACTACTGGGGCCTTTTCAAGCCTAGCCATGCATAAATGAACTGCCTGAATTCTTAAATTCACAGTTAACTACTAGGCTAACTGCCCTTTTGGGCCATTTTAAGCCTAACCAATTTCCATTCCAAAGGTGAGAATCAAACCCTGCACCTTGTGTCTGTCAGATAAACACCTTAACCATTATTACAAACCCGCATTATATTTCTGTCATACTCAGGAAATCCTTCTGTCTGGCCTGGTTAATTTTCAGAGAAATATATTCAAGCTCAAAATAAGTTATTCTTTCACTGTACTCTTCCCTAACTAGACCCATCACTGAATACAGTGTCCCTTTGTATATATAAACTGAAGCATATCACTGAATTAGAAAGGCCTCAGAAATGCCTTCCAGTCAAGATAAAAGTCCTTAAATCCATGAACTATTCTGATAGCTTAGCGTAACTCTCCTTATACGTAGTAGCGCAACTCTCCTTATACTTAGTAGCCTAAAGGCTGTTCCAAGGTGCCCCGTGTCTGACCTTTTGAGCTATCCTATTTGACCTTCTGTTCTTTTTCAAAAGCAGTGGTTCTACAGGCACCCACACTAGGGACCTAACTCTACACCTGCAAATAAACAGGACTAATTCAACTTATTCCCATCCTTTGGAATAAGTTACCATTACAAGTCAAGTGTAGTACTACATTGACTACCTTTAAGGCTTGATGATCAGATGGGTGGACACACATTTACACTAGGATTATCAGTTACAGCCATGCTCAGTTTGTGAGGTGAATACTATTAAGTGCTTGAAAAGGGAGGCACTGACTTTTAAGTGATTCTACCTGAAGGTGTGTATGGCTAGGCATCTTATGGTCCTCATGTTTACTTGCCTAGTATTGTACCTGTGTTCCCACACAAAATGACTCCTAACATACACAAATCATCAAGGAGGTAAAAGTACTTAGTAAGCAAACTAAGCAACAGCATACTACATAATATTAGAACAGTTCCTTAAGTAACATATGGTTATATTCTTTGAAGAAGTTTAGAATATAAAATTTATGTTTCTACAAAGTAGCTCCAAAGGTTACTGCAGTGTGAGTATATGTGATTGTAAATGTGTTTGTGTATGCATGTGTGTGTATATGTATGTGAGTGTATAGGTATATGTCTAATATGTATATATATATATATATATATACATATATATATATATATATATATATATATATATATATATATATATTTCATGAGAATTACATAACTTTGTCGAGGCAACTAATCTTTGATATGAAAAACTTAGACAACATAACATTGAAAACACCAATATCGATACACTACTGCACATGTGCCAAGAAAAAAGATTGGTGCATGCAAAATCTTAAAAGAAGAAACAAGCCCCCCTGCACCCACATAAATAAGAGTTCGTACAAAGTCAGGGAATGTGCATATTCCCCAACCCCAAGAACTGAAGATCTTGCATGCCAGTTGACTTAACCGACTGTTGACACAATGGAGTTTAGCTGATATATATATATATATATATATATATATATATATATATATGTGTGTGTGTGTGTGTGTGTGTGTGTGTGTATATATATATATATATATTTATCTATATCTATATATATATATATATATATATATATATATATATATATATATATATGTATATATATCTATATATATATATATATATATATATATATATATATATAGATATATATGTAATTTATATAATATATATATATATATATATATATATATATATATATATATATATATGGGTCTACTACACATTGAGGACATCTCAAAATGCTGACAGCCATATGGCCGACACCATATGATCGACGTTTGAAATCCTGACAATGGAAGTAGACCACGAAAAAGAAAAAAAAAATCTTTTACACAGCTACACCCCCCTTCACCCCCGTGGGGGGCTACGACCCCCACACCCCCAGTAACTTTAATATACCAACTCTGGGATTGCACTACAGTGCAGGAATAGAAATCTTTCCATTCCACACTGTACTGAGATACCGGTTCAGCATTGTCAGCATTTCAAATGTCGATCATATGGTGTCGGCCATATGGTTGCCGGCATTTTGAGATGTCGGCAATGTGAAGGGGACCTATAAATATATATATATATATATATATATATATATATATATATGTGTGTGTGTGTGTGTGTGTATTTATGGTTCCACTAAAAGTTGTTGAGCCTATCATTGGTTGACATCTGTTTAGCCAGCAAAATATAGTTGACTACTTAGATAGTTGACAGGTTGGTAAGATCACACAGTTCTCAGGATAAGGAAATATGCCCTTTCCCTGACATTGCGCGATCTTGGAGTTGGTAAATATATAATTAGCAGGGAGTGTAGAAAGCAATGTTTGTTTACATTTGTTCAGTTGAATTTTTGTATGCACTGATATTGTTTCTCAGTACATGCTTATTAGTGTGTTGAAGTTTGCAAAGTCAAAGTTTTCTGGTTGACTTTGTAAATGTCCCTATTTGGGTGGTTTGTTTAATTTCACGGCACCCATATATGTATAGATAGCAAGATAGATGGTAATACTGAATTACATTGACTGCAGCTTTGGTCAAGATATGTTTAGTCAATAATATTTTGTTGACTACAGAGATGGTTGACAGTTGTGCCTGATTGCACAATTCCTGGGGTTGGGAAGTATGCCTTTCCCTGACATTGTGCAGTCTCATAGTGGGGAGTACAGGAGGGCTTGTCTTCCTTTAAACAAAATGTTTTAATCGTTTTTAGTTCAACATTTTGCATGCCCCAAGATTAATGCTTGGTGCATGTGTGGCAGCATGTTGATGCTTTCTGTAATGTCTTTAAATGTCACTGGTCTCACAGATAAATGCAAAAAAAAGAGTAGTGAACCATATTAAAATGTAGAGTGTCAATAGCTACAGGAGACACACTTTGAAAGAACTGAACATGTGAATTTGATAAAGAAAGGTTTTCAGGATGGTGATTTAGTGGAATATCCTGAGCTAAGAAAAAGAGGAGTACTTGTATTAATTGCAAGAGGAGCTGCAGTAGTGATAGAAGAAGATAAAAAAGATAATAATGGTAGATTTCTATTACTAAGGGGATACTGGCAAGGGAGGAGGATTACATTGGTATGTATTTATATTCCACCTAAAACTGCTATAATGGAGCTTAAGTAAATTCTGGGAGAAATCAGCTTTCAAAAAGGAATATTACTTAAAAGGGGGACTAGAATTTGATTTGCAGTAGTGAAGATGTGTCTGAGGGGCTCAGTAGGGAAAATACAACAAAAGAAGTTAGATTTTTGAAGAAATTTTAATCAGAAATCTACCTCTGCTTGTAACATTTGCAACTTGTTTTCAGCACTCAGCTGTTATTCTTAATCACTTTTTGTTTTGGCTTTTTTCCTTTTTAGTACACCCTGTTATGTTCCTGCTTTTACCTTTCCAACCATCTATTCATTTTCCCTAAACTTGAGTCGCTAATGAAGACCACGCTTTACTGACCTAGTGACTGCTAGCAACCCAGTCAAGACATCAAGACCATCAATCCACTTCAATACAAGGACTAAGTTTTTTTGTACGTGCCAGTAAAGATTTTTTTTCATTAAACCCCAATGTTATTTTGGCTTAATATACACACTACTGCGTGTCTCAGTCATCCTGTATGGCATGGCAGCAAGGCACTAGATCCCCCCCATTCCCTAACTATATCCATCTATATATTCTATGGGTACTAACAGTCTTACACTACTCAGTGATAGTATTATTTGTTGTAAAATACTGACTGTCTTTACATCTTAGTATTGTTCTTCTTGGTTACAGCTTCTGGAATTACAAGATAAAAATAATTTCCTACCTTTTTCTGATTGTTTTCTGTCTATGCACTGTCACTTTCTCTGCCAACCCACTCAGTTCACCCTCGCTACACTTGGGCTCACTCCACTCACCTACCCTACCCCTATTCCCACCCACCATCTCAGTGCAAGAAATCTGGACAAAGACTGACAAAATGGGGCAGGGTGACAAAGGCACAAAAATAGGGACATATTTTAAATATTACTCTTATAAGTTTAGAAAGTTGCTACAGTAACAGGATGTATTTTAACATACATTTTCTGAAGGATTTGAAGTCTGAAACTCAAATGTATGCCATTATTTAGTGACTTCAGTCCTCAGAGCATCCCAGTAATTTATCAGAAAAACATAGATTTTAAGAGGAACAGACTAAAATATATGCCAAAAATCTTTACAGTTGAGAGGTATGCCACCCACCTCCTCTTTCATTAGATTTATACCTACAGGCACCACACCCCTTCCCTAGTTCAACAGTCACCTTTTATTCCCCTAATTACCTCACCCCACCCACCACACTACCCTACTTTCACTCCTTAATTCCACCACTGATCTTAATTACACTATAGTCTCCCAAGCTTGCCTCCACTAACCAATATAATTCCACTTCTTTTTTCTCTGCAACCTCCTCCAACCATGATGCATTACTACTCTATCTACTACTACTCTTCTATCTCTGCCTAGCCTATATAATACCAATGACCTCCACAATACCATCCCTCCCCTACACAAACACACAACACTTCTCAACCTCCAAATAAACCTTACAGTCATATCAGTCCACAGCTATACAACTATTCTGACTCTCTTCTCTACCAACTTAAAAATATAAAATTGCCATGCCCTCAGCTGCCCACCTTCTAGTTCCATCGCATAACAACCAAACTAAAAACTTACTGCTGTACTCCATCACACATATTAAATTACAGGCTAATATCCATCCCAGCCCAGGCCCAAGCTGTGACCTACCTGCAAATCAACAGCACCTCCCCTGCTCTTATTTTAATACAATAAACCAAAATGTCTCCAGATCAAAGGTACATACCTTCCTACCAATTACTTCCAAATCTGATTTACTAATAATCAGCTTTAATCTCAGAAGCCTTGTAAATAAAATAACACATTTCATGCTATCTTGGCCACCTACTCTCTTGACATAGCTGTCTTAACAGAAACCTGGTTAAAACCCCACATCAAAGACCCCGAAATTACTCTCAACAGTTATAATATAATATGACAAGATAGACTAAGCAAAAGAGGTAGCAGTGTAGCTATTATGTTTAAAGACTCTCTAAAAGTGGAAAACTAAACTATATGTCACCAGACATGCCCAATGCAGAATTACTCATCACACAACTACAAATGAATCCTCACAAAGCCATGATTATCATAGCTGCTTACATGCCCCCTGGAAACAATCTTCCCAACACTGAACTTCTCCTCTCTTGGTCTGCCTCCACTTTCAGTCAAGAAACTGTCATCTTAGGTGACTTTAATCTTGATTGGCTCTTCTGCTCCTCAAACTGACCAACCAGCTTTATCAGTCTCTGTAACTTCACCCAAATTATTAATCATTCCACTCGTACTGACAAACACTCAAAAAAAGAGTTGCTACTTGACTGGATATTAACCAACAAACCAAACATGGGCTACCAAGCTGGCTGCCTTCCAGTCAACCATAGTAACTATACCCCTACATTTCTACTTAGACAAAGAATTCAAACCCAGTCTTATAATCCATTCAAATACACATGCTGTAAGAAAAAGTTATCCCCTAATACATTCAGTTTATTACTGCTACATTGTTATTGGTCACCATTAAAAAGCTAAAACTGGACCTTGCAGTAGAATTCTTTAACAACAAATTCCTCAACATCCTAAATAGGCTGGCCCCTATCAGAAAAATACACATTAAATCCAAATAGTTACCATGGCTTTCTAATGACATTATACTTCTTACCAAAAAAAGGGATAGAGCCTTTGTTCATAGGTTCATAGATTAGTACTAAGCTAACTGCACTTGGGAGCCAATCCACCAAAAACAAAGACTATTTCACCTCTTATCATGAATGAAGAAATGAAACCAAGAAAAGGATAAATAATGACAAGAAATACTACTTCCAAACCAGTCAGCAAAAGTACCAACACAACCCGCAAAAGTTCTGGCAAACTTTAAACTACCTCCTTAACCCTGGTAAAACCTCCACCCCCACCCCTTCCACATCCAACACCTCTGAACCCATAGCATCACAATTCAACTCTCACTTTATTAAATCTATCACCCCCCTCCTGGATAACCACCAAAATCTGCCACTCTCAGTCCCCGCCCCTATAACCACAAACTCTTTCTCCTTTAAATCTCTTCAAACTTTTTACATAAAAAAGCTCCTGTCCAAACTAAAACACTGTTGCCTTTCTGTTGACCAGCTTCCCAACGAATTCCTAAAAATAGCTGCCCCATCCGTCGCCTATCCTATCTCTTTCCTTATCAATTGTTCTGTCTCTGAACAGTATGTACCTCACCTCTGTAAAATCTCTCACATCATTCCTCTCCACAAGGGCGGCCCCTCTAGAGAGATCTCTAACTACCACCTCACTGCCATCCTCCCACCCATAGCTAAAATCCTAGAGAACTATATTCAGCAACAACTCCTAAATCACTTTACCACTAACAACCTTCTATCCCACACCCACCACGGTTTCAGACCTAAATGTAGTACTAACACAGCCTTAATATTCTTCACTGACACTATTCATCATCTCAAGAATAAGGGTCTTCTAGTCTCAGCAATTTTCCTAGGTATGTCAAAAGCTTTCAACACCATTTCCCACTAACTCCTACTTAATAAACTTGCCACTTACAATCTCAATTCATCATCACTTGCATGATTTCACAGCTACCTGTCAAACTGTAAACAGGCTACCAAATGGGAGAACAGTCTCTATCCTCTACTGCCAGTATCCACAGGAGTACTCCAAGAGTCCATACTTGGACCCCACCTCTTTATCATATTTACCAACAGTCTAAATTCAGCAACCCAACTCACCACAGTCATACAGTACACAGGCAATACATCTCCTGTCTGCACTGCCCCTTCCCACCCAGATCTTCAAGAAAAGACTCAAAAATCACTTCAAGAAATTGAAACGTACCTATCTAACCACCAACTCATTCTAAACCAAAAAGACGGAGTTAATGATTTTCACTAACAAAGCTTCCAAGCCCTACTCCCCACCTCTCTCTGTTCAGTCCTTCAGTGGAACCCAGATTGAGCCTACAAATCACACCAAACTCCTAGGTGTAACAATAGATGACAGGCTGAAATCTGTTATACATATATCCCTAACAATCGAAAAAGTCCATGCCAGACTCGGATATCTCTACAGGACCAGACCATTCCTAACACAACAAGCCAGAATAGCCACAGATATATCTCAACTTCTCAACTTATATCTACCCTTCTCTACTGCTTATACATTTTCACAAACTTGCACAAGGCCGACCTTAATAATTTAGATTCCTGCTATAATAATTTAGCAAAGTTTGCCAGCAACCATGCCCATAAAATTTATCATTGTTCTGCTCTTCGGCAACTTAACTGGCTTGAACTTCCCAACCTGCTAGCATTAAACCAACTTACCTTTATCCACACAATAATTCACAACCCCAATTACTGCCCTGCACTTTTGACCCTGGTCCAACCACATGTCAATACTAGGTCCCTTAGATCTTCAGACTAGCTACTGCTAAAAATAACCTAGTCCCATAGCTACCATGGTGACTCCCTGTATTCAAATAAAATAGCCAAGACCTGGAATGCTCTCCCTCAACACATACAAAATATTCCTAGCTATTCTTCCTTTAAAACAAAAACAAAAGAATATCTCAAAAACACCTGGCTCTGCCTCTGTAGTTCCCAGATAATTCCTCTCCTAGTATTTCACAACCTCTCACAATCCCCTTAAACAGCACAAAGCTTTTTCTCCATATGAGCTGAAACTTTGTTCATAGGTTCATAGATTAGTACTAAGCTAACTGCACTTGGGAGCCATTGTAAGCCTAGCCAATTATCCCTTGTGAGATTCAAACCCTGCACCTTGTGTTTGTAAGGCAAACACCTTAACCATTAGGCCACCCTCACAAGCCATGATAAATTTTTCAGGCATGCAGTGATCAAGCATCTCTGTATTATGCTATGACATATGTCGCTATACAATTTTTTTCTTTGTTAATCAATTTTTGCTAACATTTTATTCTCCTTTCATTTATTTTTTGCCTTTGTAAGTGTTTAAAATACTCAGTTATCTATATATCTGTACATGGTATGCTGTATGTTGTGCTATCACTGTAATGTTTCTTTGTTAATTTAGCTATCATATGGCTAATGTATAATACTAGATCTTACTCATTGTATTTTATGCTATGATTATTTTTTTGTTGAGCTTTTCTGCCTGGGTCTAAGAAAGCAGGCTCCTGGCCCAGTTGGACACTACCTGGTTAACAAATGTAAATAAATAATAATAAATAAATAACATATTTGGCATGGAAGAAATGGGTTCAGTACTATGAGTTTGGAGTGAATTTACATATTATTCCCCAAGATATAAAAACTGGGCTAGACTAGGCAGAATTTACAGTTCACATTAACAGGTGCATTTAACTGAAGGTCTTGATACGCACACAATAACTATTTCAGATCATGTGCAAATAATAACTAAAATAAAAACACTGGGTAATGAAATAAAAATGAGACATTGGTGCTTTCCCCACCTATCTGTTGAAAAGAGAGGAATTTAAGGAATGGATAGTGGAAATTATTCAGGAGCTATTAGAGAAGATAGAAATGTCTTCTGAAAATATATCTAGGGAGTGGGATAAAATTAAAATGGATTTTAAAAATGTGGTGGAAATAAAAGAAAGGTAAGTAACAAGAATTATTTAAAAGGACTGACAAATGTTAAAGTATTGCAAACTAGGGGGAATGCCACAGAACAAGGAGAGGAACAACTGCAGAATGCTAAATAGAAAAAGAAGGATTACCTCGATAATGTGCATGTGTTTAGAAAGATTGCTGTTAAGCAACTGCTTTTTTATAACAACTCTTGAGCACAAAAACTTTTAGCACAATGACTCAGGCAACAAAAAGTAGAAAGCGCTGTCGCCAAGCTTAGGTAGCCAAGGAAGATAACGAGATCCTATAAAAATATTAGAAATATTTCAGAAATTCTATGAAAGTCTGCATAAAGCAGAAAATATGGAAATCAAGAAAAGGTACAAATGGAAATGTTTATGGAAGAATTAAATGTGCCAAGGTTGGAAGTAGATGAGGCTCAATTACTAACAGAATAGAAGGAGACAAGATAAAATTGGTAATGTATAACCACTCTACAGGAAAGTCCCCAGGAATAAATGGTATTCCTGTGGAAGTTTGGAAGCTAGGAGGGGAAAAAAGCTGATAAAGATAAGGAAGGTTTTGTTTAACAGTATTTTAAGAGGAAGAGAAGTACCAACATCCTGGAAGAAATTGGTGGCAGCTGTAATATCTAAAAAGGGTAAAGATCCATCAGATCCAGCTTCATATGAGCCCATTTCAGTAGTAAGTCATGATTATAAAGTGTTTATATCTATAATGGCTAAAAGAATGGAAAACATGATGACAAAATTGATATATATGGATCACTGTGGTTTTGTGTTGGAGAAGCAAACATTTAACAACAGTAAGAGAACATTGATGATCCAAATGGAAGAAGAATGCAAGAAGATACCACTGTTGTCGGTGGGTCTTGATGCAGAGAAAGCATTTGATAGAGTAAGCTGGGACTTTATGAACAGGGCAATGGAAGTATTTGCATTGCCCAATAAAATTATATGGTTGAATAGGAGGATATATGAGGAATCAGAGGTAAAAATTAAAGTGATGGGTTCCTCTCTAATAATTTCTTCTTGAGCAGAGGAACCAGGCAGGGGTGTCCTCTTTCCCATTTGTTATTTGCATTATATTTAAAATCATTGGCAAAGAAAATAAGGGACTCAGAAATTCAAGGATGTACTTGTTATGGTAGTCAGGAAAAGATTGCTCTATTTGCAGATATTATTTTATACCTGATAAAACCAGAAAAGGACATTACAGTGTTGTGGTACATTTTGAGACAATTTTAGATCTTTTCAATATACACAATTAATAAAACTAAAACAAAGGCAATATAGGTAAATTATGTACCCACAGATAAACTGGTTCAGCAATATCCATATTTATGGGGACATGATAAAATGAGGCATTTAAGAGTATGAATTAAAAATGATTCTGGTGTGGCATCTAAGGATATGTGGGAAAAGGATAAACAAAAGATCATTAAAAAACTGAGAAATTGGAAGTTCTGTTGCATGGATATGGATAGTAAGATACAGCAGTTAAAATGTTTTAGTCTCTTTAGTCTTATACACAGGTCAGGCATATTTTTATCAACCAGAAGATAAGTTCATAGGTTAATACTAAGCTAACTGCCCTTTCAAGCCATTTTAGTTTAGCCAATTATCCTTTGTGAGACTCAAACCCTGCACCTTGTGTTTGTAAGGCAAACACCTTAACCATTAGGCCACTCTCCCAATTATGGATAGCATTTAATAAAGAGCTGAAGGATTTTCTCTGGGAGGGGGAGACTGCAAGAGGCAAGTGGGATACGATGATTCTTCTAGTAGAACAAGGCAGATTGGGATTGACCAATTTGAAGGGGTATTTTAGAGCTACACAGTTAAGGTTCCTATACATAGCACAAGCAGATACATAAAATTTAAAGTGGAAAGGGATGATGATGATGAAACAGGGGGAAGCTCAAGAAACAAGGAGAGACTGGAATTTTGGATGCTAACCTTTCAGGAGAATAACAATAATCATGTTATTTATTTTTATTTATTTATTTTGCATTTGTTAACCAGGTTGGTCCAGCTGGGTAAGAATTTACCCTTTTTCAGTGGAGACCCGAGGGGAAAAGCCCCAAACAGACATACAAGTAGAGACAAGTTTACAATAATACAGAGCAAAACAATGTCATGAATACAATGGATAAGAAAAAAAATAATGTACTCAATGGAATTAAACAAAGCTATATACAAAAATATAATAATAAGGGTGTAAAAGGAAAAACAACGATAATAAATCAATAGGAATGCAGTAAGGGAATGAAGGTTATAGGTAATCATTTGAAAATATGGTGAAATATTATATTCATAAAATAGCAGAAAGTATTCTAAGAAGTAAGCCAACACGAAAATGGAGAAAAGAGATTCTGCTGATAGGGATGACTGCAACTAGGGATACAGACAATAGGCAAGAGGGTCTGGAATTTTTTGAAGAAAAATGGCAAATGAACCAAGGTCTTTGGAGCAAATAACTAAAGAGGGAAAGGAAATAGAATGGAAAGATGCCAAGTATTTAGTTGGACTGCAGGATAGAGATTGCCTTCCCTTGCAAGGATGGCTATCAGAGTATACGTGAAGAAAATGAAATGGGGGGAACGGGGGTTCTAAATGAAAGACCAGCACTGGTAGAGTTTTTAGTAGAATCTAGAACAGAAGTTGCTGCTAAAAAAGGAATACCTCTCAACTGTTCAGGTTTTCACAGAATGTCCAGATTTTTGCCTCATATTTTTGGTCTGTTTCTCGTAAAATCAGTGGTTTTCTGGCAAATCACTGGGGTGATCTGAGGGTTGAAAGTCAATAAATATTGGCATACATTTGAGTTTCAGAATTCATATTCTTCAGAAAAAAATGCATGCTAAGACAAATCCTGTTATTCTATCAACTTTCTAAGTTTATTAAGAGCAATATTTAAAATCTGTCCCTATTTTTAGGCCTTTGTTCCCCCCATTATGTAAGTTCAGATTTCTTGCACCAAGAGGTGGAGAAGTATGATGATTAGTAGAGAATACAAAATATTGCATGATAACTATGAATCAGTCAGAGGAGGTTAGAAGGGATTGGGAAGTTAGACTGGGTAAGCGATTCATAAAGAAACAATGGGGGATATGTGTTTGTCTCCCAAAAATGCAACAAAATCTAGAAGATTTAGGATTTTTGCTTAGAAATGTTTACATAGATATTTTTATTCCCCAAGTAGATTTCATTGAATTTTCCCACAGATACAGCAAATGTTGGAGGCACGCTGGGGAAGAAATAGGTAACTGGGAACATATTTTTTGGGGAGTGCAATGAGTTGTCAGACTTTGAAGATTCCCTGCAGACTACTCAATCAGATATAGCAGAGATAGTGAGTGAGCAAATTGTAACTAGGGAAATGATTTTTCTGAGCTATGGTACGGAATCAGAATTGCCTAGACATAGTAAAGTCTTGCTAAGTCTAATTATGGTGACTGCCAAAAAAACAATTACCAGAAAATGGACATCAAAAGTTAAACCAACTGTATTAGTAGTGAATATAATAACAGAGATAAAACAACTGGAGTTGGGATCTTTAGAAAAGGGTAGGAACAAATTATATAGGAAGGAATGGGAACTGTGGGAGCAATACATACAGGGAAGTAATGAGGTTTAAAAGAAGGCAAGATTTGAATGAGCTATGTAATATTTGACTGACAATGATTGGGTAGATTATAACTGATGTATAATGTTTACAACTAAAATTATGCCAGTACAGTCTGAGATGTAAAATGCTTGCAGCTGGACTATGTTGGTATAGGTTGTATTCATTTATATAAATGTATAATTATCTGTGTCATAAGTGCTGATTTAATAAAGATGCTTCTTGTTAATGAAAAAAAAAAGTACATTGAAATTTAATACAGGTGCAAGTAGTCTGCATGGTTTTCCACTTTATTTAAATAATTTTCATTATTTGGTATAAAACTTGCCAAGATTTCAGTTAATTGTGTTGGAAAGCTTCTGCCGTACTAAAACAGTAAAGCTATATATGTTTTATGAAACTGATTTCACTGTATATAACTGACCACAGTATACACACACACACACACACACACCATACATCTCGACCTCCTAGAGCAAGAAATCTGAACAAAGCCATAAATAAAAGTGGGACAAAGGCCCAAAAAAGGGACAACTTTTAAATACTTCTCTTACAAACTTAGAACGTTAATAGAATAACAGGTTTTGCATTAGCATGAATTTTCTGAAGGGTATATGTCTGTCATTATTCTCTAACTTCAGTCTTTAATGATTTGCCACTAATTTGCCAAAAAGCACAATTTTATGAAAAATGGACCAAAAATATGAGGCAAAAGTTTGTACATTCTGCGAAAATCTGCACAGTTGAGAGGTATGACACACACACACACACACACACAAGCACTTATACATATAGAAGAATGACAACAGAGGAAATGCAGCAACATACATAACTGTAAATTAAACCCAGATTACAGAAGCACATTCCTCCCTCTCCAAGCCAATTGCAAAACTGCACCCATTTGAAAGAATAACAGTATAGCTTTGCTGTAGTTGCTGTGATTGAAAAGCCTGCTGCACAGAGCTCATTCAGATCACTGAAAACTTGTTTTGTGAAATGGTATAAAACAATGATGAAGCTGTTACTAAAAAAACAAAAAGTATCTTAAAATCCTATATTTTAGCAAACCCTTGGTGAGTTGATCATCAGCTCGTTAAGGGAGTATTATCTTATGAAACTGTTAAAAGGTTTGCTAAGGCTGCATAGCTCTGTTTCACCAGTCCTTGGTGTGATCTCCATTTCAACACATTCTGCATGTTTACACAATTCCTTTGTTGGAATTTCCATTTTGATCACACGTTTGTGTAGTTCCTTATTAGAAAATGCATGATTGTTACATGAATAATTTAACATGCAGCACTCGGAGTCATTTACCTTAATTTCAAGGTTGTATCCTTTTTTGACTGGCCTTGCCCTCCTAGAGAGGAGAGGGACAGTCTACAGTGGAAACTCAAGTCATAATGGTTGCAAAACTCAGAAGACTTGAACTTTGTATGAGTGAATTATAGTATTGATTTTTGGGAAATACTGCATTTTGCTTAATTCCCTTTTTTTTCAGATAGCTTTGTGACTGAATTTCCCATGTATTTCTTCTTTCACTGAGGTGCATTATAGTCAAGTTTAATCTTGTCAGTTACAGCCTTCTAATGTAGTGTTTCACTTTGGTCAGTGTTGTATGATCGTGAAGTTAAAATATTTAAGATGGGAGTGGGGGTGAAATCTATCAATTAAAAGTCTATTTTAAGTTTTATTTGTTTTTTAGTTGTATTTAATGTTTAGGGTTTAGGTATTTATTATCTGGTATTGCTTTATTTGTATTCGTATAATAATAAATTGAAGTCCTTACAACATTTAGTTTATTCATTCATTAATGAGAAATTAAAGCCTTTATGACATTCTTTTTATTTATTCATTTGTTAACCAGAAAGTGAGGTTCATAGGTTCATAGATCCATACTAGGCTATCTGCCCTAGGGCATTTATAAGCATAGCCAGAGTGTTGGCTTTCGCCACCCATTTTAAATTAATTTTGCTATGCCCTTTTTCGAGGTTAGTATACTGTGCCTCTGTCTAACAGTGACACAGAAGTGATACCCGGGGTAAACCTACGATCTCCTATCCACTCATCAAGATTCCTTCACTGAGGACCCATTTCAGCTACCACCAAGGGTAAAGATATGCTGACTGTTAGAGCAGCCAATCAGTCAGCATTATTTTGGAATTTATGGGGAAACTGGAGTTTCTTGACAAAACCTACACAGACATGAGAATATGCAAACTCCACACAGACAGTGATCAGAGATCAGGATTAAACCCTGGACTATGAATATTGTGATACAAAGATCTTAACCAGTAGACCACCATGCCGCCCATTAGTTGACCTGTTCCCATTGTTTGTTTTTTTGTGGAAATCTTTTGAGATAGGAATGTTAGGAAAACTGTGTTTATAGAAGAGAAGGTACAGTACTATACTGAAACTTCATGTTGGCATTTTGTCTGTGGGAGTCTCATGTGTCTGGCATAGAAAAGATTCTTGTATTCTGTTTGTATTTTATATAATATGTTAAATTATCTGGGTAGATTTGGTACTTTACCAATTTTTTATGGATCTTTGTTTACTATAAGGATTTTTGTGTTGTAATATTTGATATGTTGCAGTGTTATATTTGGTAGTTGTATATTAATATTATCTATGTGTGTGTCGTGCTGTTTTTAGTGGTTTTTGACAGTATCTGGCATTTTATTACGTGTACCAATAAATATGACTAATTTTTTTTTGGGGGGGGGTGTATGAATGCTTGGTGGTGTGATTGTGTGTGTTTGTGTGTGTGTGTGTTAGTGATTAGCCATAGACCCTGCTTTATGCACTTGTGAAAAAAACTGGTCCCTAAGAAATAGTCAGTATGATGAAATTACTCTAGTCAGATCACTTTCAGAAGTAAAATACAGAGAAAACTCGCACTTGGCAGTCATCTTGCAATTTCCACAAGCTGCAGGAAAAACACAATATCACTTCAGCTGTCAGGTCTATTGTTTTCCACATAGTGCTACTGATGTTTAGCATACCCTTGAAGTGCAACCTTGTGTTTTATCCTGAGACCTTGCTCAAACCATTGTGTTAACATCTGACCAGATTATGTCTCTTTTACCTGCAGCCAGTCGGACCATTTGTTCTGAAGTCATTGGAGATGGAGATTCCTGGGTATGTGTGAGACCTCCATCCTGCTCATTCCAGCATGGTAATCAACCACAGTCTCATTTACTCACAGTGAAGGCTGGGTGGTAGGAAGGGACCAGCTTTGCTGATCCTAGGGGGTGACCTAGTCTCAGCCCCAAGTAGAGCACTCCCCCTGCCCCTCCAGCAGTTCTTTCAACTAAGCATGATTTAACATGCTGAATTCCTCTTTGACCACAGTGCTACTTGCACATAGTAGCACAGTCGTAACACACTTATGCTCCATGGGGATACCTAGTGCTTTCACTAGGTGTAAATCCATGTGGTAAGCCAGAGTTGCCTTCACCCCCCCCCCCCCCCCAAGGATGGATGTGCTGGCAGCAGCACTCACACCCATCCACCCCTGCAAGCTCCTATGGGTGCTCAAGCTGTTATTTGAACTCTGATCACCTATGAGATAGACATGTCTTTATCCCTCTGTGTCATGGAGTGGCTTGACCTGGCTCAGTTTTGAACAGATAATTATTTTCCAAAGGGACACATTAACCATTTTCACTAGAGAAATAAGTAAGCAAATAAGTGCAGTTTCTCATATTTACTCAGATAATAAGTAGGTGCCAATGATCCACTAACCATTTTCATACCCATCTTCAGTCCTTACTTTTCAAGAGTGACCCAGCCTGCTGAGACTGTGTTGTAAGATTGTGCACTCCCTATACTTAATACCTTGTAGCGCATGCTCATCATCAGTTAGAGATTCTAACTTCAGCTTGCCTATTTTGTGCACTGCACATTTTTTTAGTACATTATTTTGCACATTGTTCATCACCTTACTATTTACAAGCATTTTTAATGAGTCTTTTCTTGTGACACTTCATACAATTTTTTAATTAATTTAGCACAGAGTAAAATTTTCTCACACCAAAAACATGGAAGCATATGACTAAAGTGTGGTGTCTGTGTCCTGTTGAAGTTATGCATCATACTTTTGCAACTCATTGTGTTTCTAATACTTAATCTAAAGTTAGGCCTGAGTCTGACAGTAGCATTTTAAATATCTTTTTGTTACATGCATTAGGCACCCAGCCTGCTGTTCTGTTGCCATCAGTTTCTTTTTAAACTGACGCTGTTCTCCTATAACACAGTTCTACTACAAATTCAGATATGTTTTTGTACTTTCTTTGATTAATTTCATTGAGTCCAAATTATTCAGCTGCTGTAGATGGCTTAGGGTTTAGATGATTCCTTAAACTTTCAAAAAGGTTTGAATTTCAGCTTAACTACCTTCACCAAAGTGCAAAACAAGGAATTTTGTGCTCCATTGCATTAAGTAAGTCTTAGGCATGTTTTGCTCTATCAGTCGAAGTGTCATGCAGACTACAGCTTTATGGCCAACTTCAAGAAAGATCAATCACACACAAGCTCTAATACCCAACAAGTCAAGACTGTAAAAGTTGACAATATTATACTGCATAGGCATTATGCATGAGCATATATTGTACCACAGGCATACCTAAGCCAATAAAAAAAAAAAAAAACATTTACTCAACATTTCTGTGAGCAACATTTTTATGAGGAAGGCAACACTCCCCACATCCCCACTATTTATTACACTGTTCTGTAGTGGATAAAAGGTAAGTATGTGCACCAAGTGTAAATAAAACAGTGGCCCTTTTCTCATGATGGTGGAGTCTGAGAGTTAGCATATTTAAGAAGCTATGTATGCCATCTCTTCTAACCCTAGAGAACTAAGTAAACACCTTTAAACAAATACAATGTTGATTTGCTTTGGAAACTCACAATTACTTTAAGTCATGTTCAAACCCTACTGTAATTATTCTTTTTTGCTTTATGCAGTGACTCATTTTGCAATGACTACCACTAAAGCATTGTGCATCACTGCACTTTAAGAGCTGTCAAACTTGTTTTCTGTGTGTAAAGTAGTACATTATGTTTGTTGTTGGTATTAAGAAATGCCTTTCAGTACATTGAAGAACACAACCTATAAATTTAGTTTCCTTTCTGTGTACATGTGAACTCAACCAGACATTATCCTATGCTATAGTCATATACTTTGCTTCTGTACCTCACAGTTATGTATCCCCACTCTTCTCAATATAATGGCCATAGGAATGTATTCCAAATTGCTGCTGTCACTCAGCAAATAATAAAAAGAAAAGAAAGTGCTTACCTGTTACTGGTAACAGAACACATGTTGGCAAATCATCTTGCTATTAGTGTGGAAGATAGGGGTACTAAACGGGACGCTTCTTATTATGTGATGTTCATGAATTTATCGATTCTCTGATTATTGGTACCTCCTTACCTCTTTTATCCAAATATCAATGACAATTAAGGTAAAGTGGGTAATCAAAGAATGAATAAATGAATGAATGCAAATGTCTTCCCACAGTGTAAAACCCACAATACCACAGTCAGTTTTAATACATTGGTCAATGCATTTTAACTTTTTTTGTTGCAAAATTGGATATTGATTAATGCATGAGACTGGTGTTACATGTCCATATTTACATAATGCAGAAGAGTTGCATTTAGATAATTTCTTCTGACATATTTATTTTGATTTAATATTATATTTGGTAAATATTATCATTACAACAAAAAATACATTTATATTTCATTATATAGTTTTGATATTTCAGTTATTCAAAAATTAATTTGCAGCCTTTGCACAACCATTTCAGATGCAAAGATCATTTAATAAAGTTGTGTATAATAATATAGTTGTTGTTGTTGTGTCTTTCAGCTTTTCCCAGTTAGGGGTCGCCACAGCGGAACTCCCGTCCGCTAATGATTGGTAGTTGATTTTTACGTGCCGAGTTACCAGCCCTGACGCACAACCTTCAACGAAGGTACGCCCATTCACGCATGTCTCCACGCAGAAGACGCTCTAGCTAAGAATCGAACCGGACAGCGTCTTACTGTGAAGCAACAACACTACCGCAGCACTACCACCGTGCTAGTGTGTATAATAATATAGTGTGGTATTCATATTCCCATGCTTCAAAGGTGCATAACGGTAATCTGCAAATAGCTCCACTATGCCAAAAAGTAAGGGACGAATTTCAAAAGAACCAGGGCTGGTTTTAAAAGTTTTCATCCTTGTGAGGAAATGTCCTGAATACCTGAAGCAGCGTAAAATGAGAAGAAATGAATGCAGTTATGTGCAAAACAATGTGTATATACATAAAGTCATGAATGATGGTGTTCATTTTCAGCAGAAGGCTGCAGACATAAGCCTGAATGGATCTCTCAAGAACTTCCATGAGAACCTGCAATGAGCTGTGCACTGCTGGGGCACAGCTTACCCAAACTGATTCACTGTATCCTGATACCATGTTTTGGCTTTTATAAGTATGGAAAGGTGGAAGATAGGAAAGCTGGAAACAGAGGAGAGAAAAACAATGGAAACTCAAAAGGAACACATTAAAAGGATTATGCTGGAGGAAATAGGAGAGAAAGGGCACTATGTTTTTTTTTTTTTTTTTTTTCAGGATAGCCATTCATTTTCCCTTTTTTAAAAAATAAAATTGGGGAAGGAGTATTGTAGCAGATATAGGAGAGAGGATTAACTCATTACATCCAAGTGACGTCTCCAGATGCATCTGCAGTTACCTCCTACTGCTCCTCTAGGCGTCAAATATTACTTGTTTATACTTGCATTAATAATTCCAAAGCCATGCTACATACAGGGTATCTGAATATTTTATCTTGAAACATACATAATGACAAACACAGTTGTATTGATATTTGACCTCTGTCAGTGAGTACTCACTAAAATTGTAAGGTGATAACTTCATTTTGAAAGGCTCAGGCCATACCCACTAGGAGTTAAAGGTACACACTAAAAAGAGTTGTACTGGAGGGAATGTGAAAGAGTTAAGGATTTTTTTTAAACAAAAACAAAACTCAGACAATACAGAAAC
The DNA here is from genome assembly GCF_019279795.1 of Protopterus annectens. NCBI lineage: Eukaryota > Metazoa > Chordata > Ceratodontiformes > Protopteridae > Protopterus > Protopterus annectens. The sequence goes on from NC_056726.1 coordinate 1,950,537,753, forward strand.
ACTGTAGTGGTCTGTCTTTGAGAGACAATGTCATACTGCTGGCAGACAGAAAGGAGGTGGGGGGATAAACAAATGTGGGATGCAATCACCACCCCAGTCCAAAGGACCACAATTATCCCCCTACTGATGGACCCAATAGAGTAAGGCAGAGACCTCCAGTGGCTTGATGGATGGAGCCAGCAAGGTCAGTGTGTCATGTACCTGCTGGAAGAGAGATTGAAATGGGTGTGATTGCTTCTCCATGGCCCTCTCAACTGCAGCCTTAACCAGATCTTGAAGCCCACAGTGCTGGTTTACCAGGCTGGATCACGCTAGGAAACCCCCACAGGGGTGGAGTCACTGCTGCCACACTGTGAAGACATCCCTGGGCAGGCAGGGGGTGATGGAGATCTTTCCCACACTTGGGAGGTTTGTGGCTGAGCTGCTCTGGGTACTGTTGGACCTGCAGAAAAAATAACATTGCCCCTTAGAAAAAAAAAAGGTGAACAAAAAAGAGAGAGAGAAAAATAAGACAACAAAAGAGCTTTTCATATTAAGAAGTAAATGTGTTTATTTTAATGACAGGAAATTAAGCATTTCATCATTAAATTAGAAAGTGTCTTCAAGCAATGTTACATGTGTCACTTGGGCTTCAGGCAAAGGCCCTTGCCTCCCTCATAGTGCCTTTTTTAGGAAAAGTCTCGAGGTCGATACTGCCAACATAAAAATCTCAACAAAATGCAAATTACAGGTCATGCTGCTAAACGCTAGGATTCTAAACATGAAACTGCACTCATTGCAAGCATTCTTAACCCTGGAAGATGCTGACATTTGTGCAGTCACAGAAACCTGGTTCAAAGCTGTGGAGAGCACCCTAGGTTACTCATCCTGTGATATATTCAGACCCCAGAATGTGGGCAGCAAAGCCAAAGGAGGTAGAGTTTCAAGGGGAGGTCATGTCTGTTAAATCTGATTGGCTTCTGTGAGACAGTGGCCAAAGCCATGGGCAAGGGGAAGACAGTGCAGACCGCCTACCTTGAACTGGCCAAAGCCTTCGACACTATTCCCCACTCAGGCATAGTAGATAAACTCTCTCAAATAGGCATCAGTCCATATGTTATCAGATCGGTAGCAAACTGGCTCATTGATAGAACCCACCTAGTCAAAATATGGCAAGTCACCTCAAGCAGTAGACCTGTAATGAGTGGCATATCCCAAGGTTCGGTCTTGGGGCCTCTGTTATTTGGGATATACTTCTCTGAGGTTCAGGCCAAAGCCAGTGGGCTATGGCTGACCAAGTTTGCATATGACTGCAAACTGAACACAGTCAGCAATTCCCCAAGTGATGTGGACGTCCTCCAAGAGGGTCTCACCCAAACAAATGACTGATGCCAGAAACATAGCCTCAAGCTGAATGCCAAAGAATGCATCATCATCCCCTTTGGGGAGAGTGACGTCCCCACATATTATCACATTAATAATAACATCCTAAGTACGCAATCAGTAATGAGGGATTTGGACACTCAGGTTGATAGCAACCTGACTTATGACCACCATGTTGCTTCCATTGTACAGAAAGCTTTCAACATGATCCACCTCATAAGTAAGGGTATCTCATCCAGGCACAAAGAGGTTATAAAATCCCTGTATTCTTCCCTTGTAAGGCATTTATTGACTACAATGCCCCCTTCGGCATGTACCTTGCAAAGCACATGCAGCAGCTGGAGAGACCACA
>NC_056726.1:1950544466-1950766966 GCF_019279795.1 Protopterus annectens
AGTGCTGAGGAGATTCCATCCTCATGGATGCTCTGAGGACATAGGAAAAATGTGTTTTTGGAAAAGGAGTACCAGAACAAACAGAGAGAGCTAAGGTGTGGAGTCAAGTAGTGACCAACATAAATGCTGTAAGGGTAAGGAATTGCAGCTTGATACAGTGTAAGAAAACAGTGAATAACATGGTGGAACATGCCAGGACAAAAGCAGGGCAGAATGCAGTTGTCCATAACAGCACTGGTGTTGGCCTTTCCACACTCCCAACTTTTACTACCAAATGAGGAGGACCTTCACTCTGTAAGTGGTGCTGATTGATAACCAGATGAATATGCTGCTACTGGAATCATCAGTGGTGGTGTGGACACCAGCACTTTCATACCCTTTCAGTAACATCAGTCCGGCAGTGTAGAAGGTTAGTATGGCACTTAGTCACTACATTAAACTGGAACACATTTGACATGAAGCATATGTACATATCACCCTTATATGCTTCAACATCAGGTTTGCCATCCAAATCAGGTGCAGCACAAAGTCTACGGACAATGCATGTTAAGTATAATCATCCTACCTGTATGCAAAACTAATTCTACCCTTCTCACCTCATAATAACCACATCTTGACATACATATTTCTTTAAAGCATCATCACTAGAAACAGCCACATTCTGTGCTTCAGCACAACAGGCTGGTGTTGATAGCAGAATGGCTTGATAATGATGCCTCAGCTTAAAGTTACTCTGTAGGCTGTGACACAGGCTCACATGCTCAGCAGAGTAAAGAAATGACACTACAGCAGGGGGGGGGGTACCATACAGCTCAATACCTGATCCTTGTGCAAAGACTAAATTCCTTAATGAAGAGATGACCCTTTCAGAGGTAGCAGTACCCTGTGTGTCACACCTGTACACAGGGGGTGCTAGTTAAGGGCATATTTTACAGTAAGCTTTAGACACACACACACATTGCCTTGGTTACCTAGCTCTAGCTATGCCCTGACTTAGTTCAAGTCCAGGTTACTGCCACGAGAGTAAGGTACAAATGATTATAGAGTATTGCAGGGTATATGTGAGTAAATTCAACAGTACATGGCAATAGTGGAGGCTATGGTCAGTGTCATATTGATTATTAGGCACAGTATGGTTGTGCCTACACTGTCCATGCCAACCTCCTTTCACACACTCATACAGCCTTTCCAGAGAAACATTGGGAACACAGCTGGACATGAAAGAGGGATTGTGTGCATGCATAATGAACAAGTAGGTTGAGCATCATGTGTATCTCAAGAAAGTGCTGCAGGCACTCATGCCAGAAGTGTAAACATTAAACTCCAGTCCCAACAAGCATCCCCATCCTGGAGAATGTAGAAGTGTGCGCAGTTACTGAGACATGGTTTAAAGCTACAAAGAGCACCCCAGCATTGCAGGGCTATAATGCCTTCCACATATTTAAACCAGCTACTGAACAAAATGGGACAAAAAGTGGAGATTTCATAATTTACATAAAAAACACACTTAAAGGCTGGTCAAACAGTATGATGTTCTTGAGCTTCCCCATGACCAAATTACCATAGGCAAAATCCCTTACAATATATAGGTTCTCCCTCTGTAACCGAGGAAACCCATAACACATACTTAAAACATACTGGAAACATTTCCCATTCAACCCAAGACCATATTCATGGGCAACTTTAACCTCACTATAAACTGTGAATCATATGCGACCCCAAACATGCAGTCTCAGCGACTCCTGGACTTAATAAATACAAACACCCTGAACCAGGTAGTCAGTACACCCACTAGGGGTGCTAACATCCTTGGCCTAGTCCTCACAAACATGGAAGAATTTTGCAGCTTCCAGCGTAATGTCCTCACTGGTCAGGTCAAACCATGAAGCTGTCTCCTTTGAAATAAAAATAAAATCCAGGACCCCCTCTAACTGTTGAACTTTTAGGGATTATTCTAAGGCAAATGTTGTACTATTAAGTCACATCCTAGCAAAATTTCAAGCCCACCCCCAATTCCTTCTGAAAACCATTGCCAGTGCAGAATTATTCATGAAAACCCTCTACAGCCATGTTCATGGGTGCACAGAGACAGTTGTACCTACCCAGAATAAGCACAGGACTAACTCAGAAAACAAACCACCTTGGTGGAATCTCAGCATCAGTAGGTTATATAACAAAAGAAAGAAAATCATGGCAAAAAATTAGGAAGTGCAATGCTCAGCAAGGTAAAAAGTCCTTCATCAATCTAAACAAGCATCTCAGGGAGCTAATCAAGTCTGCCAAAGTCAATTCTGAGATAAAAATTGCCTCCAAGGCCAAAGACAATCACAATGCATTATTTTTCAAAGGCAATACATGACAGTGTGCCAAACTATTTGGAAAAGAAGCTACCTGTACTGAGCCAGAAGTTATAACAAATCTACTGGCCAACACATTTTGTTCCAGTTTTTCCCTCCTGTCCTCCTGACACCCCTCAGAAAGAGTCTTTAAGCATAATTCCCCCAATTATCACTAGTGAACAGGTCCTCATTGCACTATTCAAGGCCAAGAACACTGCAGTGAGGGACCCTGATAATATCCCAAGATCTCTCTTTAATAGCATGAAGCATGACCTATGACCTATCAGGAAGAGTGTAATCATTATTTAAAAATAATGAAGGCTGAACAAACCAAATAAAAATTAAACACAGGCAGACAGAGTCCCAAATAGCATGGAACACAAGTGCAGTACAAGAAACTGTAATTTAATGTTAATAAAAACAATAAAAAATAAACCCATAAGCGCTTTCGTTAAAACTGTGTTAACTTCATCAGACATAGTTTTTAAATGCAAGACAACCATTTAAATACATGTGTAATCAATCTGATTGGGCACAGGGAAAGTAGCAATTTTTTTACTAAAAAAATATCACATATAATTAACCCTTTAGTATCTGTGTTTCAGCTTAAAGCATATTCTTTTAAAATAGTGTAAAAATTATATATATATATATATCTAAAAGGTATGTATCTAAAAAATGTTAATATATGTGCACTTGTGAATCATTATATCAAAGACAAAAACTGAAGTAGACCAGTTAAAGAAATTCCATAAACAAAACTCATGCTTAAAAATGATTATGTGTCTATATATATATATATATATATATATATATATATATATATATAGCTATTAAAAAACATAACCTATATGCTGTATAAGCACACAGTAAGATTCTTATTTGTTAATAAAGCGCTCATCATCCCTGCATAAATAATTAACGTATTTAAGTTATACTACACAGTTTCTCTTTGCCCAATATTGGTGCCTCGAAAAACTAATTTGTTAGAAAAGTTTATTTTAATTTTATATTGGTGCCTCAAAACATTAAGTTGTAGAAAAGTTAATTTTTATTTTTATTATTTTTTATCACAGTTTTAGCTTAGGCCTTGGTGTCCCTCTTGCCTCTATGAGTTTTACTACAGTAGATATACAATGGTCAAAGACCAGGTTACTGTGTACATGTCCCCCCAAATCCCACACCACTAGGTCTATTCTTAGTGGTGAACTATCAATGTGGTAGTTTCTAAGGATAGATGTCTTCTCAAAGTATACAGTTATGCATTTCTTGCCACTGAGTTGGCATTCAGTTTCAGACCATGGCTCCGACACCAGTTATTGGTCTATCACTGGGGGATTCTATGTCTATGCCTAGTTTGCAATCTGGAAAATTGGTCAGACTGGGGCCCTTGATGCTGACCTTGACTTCAGAAAAGATGATGTGAAAAAGGACTGGTCCCAGCACTGAGCCTTGAGGAGGTAGACTCCCCACACATACTCATGCTATGGGCTTAAAATAGCCCACTCTTCTTTTTTCTATAACTTCAATCGTAAGCTCATTGAGCAATTCAACAGGGTAACCCCTCCTTAAGAAAATAGATTTTAAATTACTGCACTCAGAAATAAAATCTTCCTCCCCTGATATCATACGGGCAGCTCAGACAAGTTGCCACTTTACCACTGACCTCTTATGATGTTTAGGGTGGGAGCTGGTGTAGTGCAGAAAAGAATTAGAATAAGTTTCTTTTCTGTGGATTTTAGTGGCGTACCTTCCATTGAGTGTATCTTTATACAAATGAAGATCAAGGTAGTCCATATAATCTAAGTTGATAACCCAGGTGAACTGCGTGGTTGTGGTGTTAACATATTCCAAAAACTCATCCAGTTCAGAAGAAGACCCCTTCCAAATTAAACTAATGTCATATCCCCTAGTGATAGACCAATAACTGGTGCTGGAGCCATGGTCTGAAACTGAATGCCAACTCAATGGCAAGAAATGCATAACAGTATAATTTGAGAAGACAGCTATCCCTAGAAACTACCGCATTGATAGTTCACCACTAAGAATAGACCTAGTGGTGTGGGATTTGGGGGGACATGTACACAGTAACCTGGCCTTTGACCATTGTATATCTACTGTAGTAAAACTCACAGAGGCAAGAGGGACACCAAGGCCTAAGCTAAAACTGTGATAAAAAATTATAAAAATAAAAAATAAACTTTTCTACAACTTAATGTTTCGAGGCACCAATATAAAATTCAAATAAACTTTTCTAACAAATTAGTTTTTCGAGGCACCAATATTGGGCAAAGAGAAACTGTGTAGTGTAACTTAAATACATTAATTATTGATGCAGGGAAGATGAGCGCTTTATTAGCAAATAAGAATCTTACTGTGTGCTTATACATTATATAATTTTACACTAGACAATATCAACAGTTCCGTCAATTCAAATGGTAATTCATAACATTCGTAGAACTTTGCTTGTTAGTAACCATTTCCATTGGAAGAAGGCCTGAACTAAAGACCATGATTGGTAGAGTAACTTTACCTATGTGGAGAAAGTGGAAAGGTACGTGACATTATGAGTGGATGACCTGAGACTAAATCTTATTGGCAAGGGCCATGAGAGAAAGCAAATGATTGGAGTAGAAGTCAATTGGATAAAAACCTAGAAGTGGGCTATGAGGCGCTACATGATTGATTATGCTGCTTAACTGATGTGGAGAAAGTAACAGTGGCTCGTGCTGGTATGGTTGGATAAGCTAAAAAACTTTTAATTGGTGGGGGAGCGATAGATAAAGGGAATAAGTGGAGTAGAAATAAGGCGAATGAGGGAGCCTGGGTATCGGGCCACGGATGTGCTATTGGATGAGCCCACATCTGGTCTGATAGGGTAATTTTCATCAGGAACTGCCAGTAGAAAACCAGTGGTTGGTGTTCGGTGATGAGCAGTGGAATGTGCCGAGAGACCAAATTGTGTGAATGGCCGAGGACTGAATGTACATGATTGGCAGTGAAATAGGGTGGGCCAGTGTAAATGTGACAGGGAAATAGTGAACCAATAGCAGTGGGGAAAAGAAGCAGAGGGGGTTGAGGTGTGCTCGTAGTGTCATGAGCTATGGTGGGGGTTAACTGGAGACTGATAAAGGAATTTGGGGCAGTAAGGGATAAGGGCACCAAAGGAAATAACCAATAGAAACATAGTGGCGAGAATGGAAATGGGAGGGGTTGGAGAAGAGCTGGAATGTAATGTGGTTGGCAGATGGCAGGGGTAGTTTCTTAGGGCGGCCAGGAAAAACAGTACAGTAATTTGTCACAATGAACCGTTAAGTAAAATATGAAAATAAAATAAGGTGTAATTATTTAAAGTTCACGATAATAATTCTAATGAAGGCAGTATTAGTCAAATAAGTGAAAAATAAACTAAAGATAACCCAAGGATTTGAGGACGTAGGATCAAAACTTAGTACCAAACAGTCCAAACTGCGTGAAATTAATGGTTGTGTTAATATTGCCCAGAGAGACTGAAATAAATGTCAGTTTGACATGTGAGGCACTATTAATAGAATATTAACTAGCTTAAAATTCCTTATGATGTGATCCATGGTATAAATTGCTGAAAATTATTAAATTTCATTATAATAATCAGTGTGGCGGGGACCACGTGCATGTCACCCATAAGTAAAGACTAAAAGGATGTGAATGGGGTTGCTTCAGTCAGCAATCAGAAATGCTTTTTTCAGACTTCAATGTCTAACCTTACTGCCTGTAACTGAAGAGTATGAGGACCTACTATCCAAATTAGTGAGATGTTATGTTTACTTAGTATCATTTAGGGTTAGAAGAAGTTCCTGAAAAATAGTGTTGATCGTTTAAGTATTAAAACAACAGAAATAGGAGTGCTTTTGCATTATGCTTCATGAGATCTGCCTGCTGACTAGTCAGAAATGGATACATTAAAGGAAATAATTAGTAAAATCCCCAATACAATTAGAAAGTTAATGTTAGAATATGGAAGACTGTAGTTAGGATATGGGTATTGTGCCATTCTTTCTAATGATCAAAGAAAATAAACTAAAATTGAATGTAGAAGAAAATGAAACGATAATATAAAAATACAAAAGCAATCAACTTTGAGCATTGGCAGTGTATATGTTTCAGCACGGTTATACCATTGTAACAAGAAGCAGAAGTAAACGACAAATGATGTCCAAGGGGATCCCGATCACATTGGTGTCAAGTGCCCATGTATCGGGGGCAGGCTGAGTTAATAATAAGCATGGTGATGAATCTTTCAGAGGTTAAGCATGCTGGTGATCGAAATGAGGCTGTTAAGCTCTGGATATTTGATGGCCTGGAGCCGGATTTGCCATTCCAGCTCCTTTTTTCCAGGCAGTCATTGAAATTCCCTTGTAGTTCTTCATGTTCTAGTTTTTCCAAAATGTGAAACTTAAATGAGTCATGTCATGGACTGTTGTGGCCATGCTTTACTAGGACATTCATAGGGTTTTTTGTTTAATATCCATAACATGTCTAGCGATGTGCATCTTGAGTTTGTTGACAGTCTTACCCACGTAGAATGCTGGGCAGTGGGTACTTTGTGCTTTGTAAATAATGCCCTGAGTCAAGCAATTAAACAAGTCATCACTGTAGTAGACTTTATTCAAGTTCGGACAGTGAAATTTATACTCGTTGCTCATATATTGACAATATTAGCATAGAGGGGGCCCGCAACAGTAGGTTCCTTTTCGTTGATCTTGGGACAAGTTAATGACCATGAAGTCTGAAGATGGAGAAGCACCGCCTTTTCCGAAAGCGCTAAGTAAATAGTTCTTGTTGTTTTAAACCGCTCCATCTTTATTGCTCGCTTTTTTGTTTTAAAGAGTTTTTACTTCCACTTACAAAGCAGCTGACACATGAAGACCAACACTGAATCGATGCATGATGCTGTTCGCATCCATCAGAACAAGTTTTCCAGCTTAAATCACAGTTGTCTTCCCAGTTCCTCACTACAACGCTAAAACATTCTAAGTAGAAATGCTAATCAATAATGTTGTTACCGTTTTTACATAATGGTCCTTTTCAGCTTCATACCATGTTCACACAAATTTTAAGCGTGTTTCCATGGTGTAGGTAGCACTTATACACTTTACTCCCTAAATGCATTTCACACATCAGAAATTAATTGCTTTTTATATTTTTACCTGGAGGTAGAAGAGGAGCTGGGGGGTGGGGATGTAAAATATTTATTCATGTCTGGTCATTGCACACTGCCGCTCTGACCCGAGTCTGACTAACTGCTGCTGGTTGCTGCTGCCAGGGCCCTGCTGCACTGAAGTATGACTCCGAACTGAATGGGTTACAGCTTGCTTGGGGACACGGTAACCTTGCTAACTGACTGTCATTGAGTTGACTGTGTAATTGAAATCAGATTTAAAAATAAAAAAAAAAACACTGTCTGTTGCTCTCTCGCAGTCTGAGTCTGCAGCCTGTAGCCTGCTGTGTGTAGTCCTGACCCTGACCCTTTCTAAACTAACTCCGTCCAAACTGAATATATATATATATATATATATTCTTTAGGAGATGAATAAAGGATGCCAGAAATTCAAATAGCTTTAGGATTTTGAATAAATAGTCCCAATGTAGGGAATCAAATGCTTTTTCTTTATCTAAGCCAGTTATGAGTGTTTCTTTTGTTTTCTTTGTTAACATAATCTATAAGAGAAATTATCTTTTTAATATTGTCATGTGTGTGTCTATCATATATAAATCCAGTCTGATCATTATTTATTGCTTTGGATAGTGGTATTTTCATTCTGTTAGTTAATATTGTCAGAAATATCTTATAATCATTATCTAATAATGATATAGGTCTATATGAGGTACAGAGTTTTGGGGATTTGTTTTCCTTTAGTATTGGTGTGATTAAGAAATCTCTCCAAGAGGGTGGAATTAAAACTTGTCACTGAATTTCTAATAGAGTTTTATGGAAGAGGGATAGTATCTTTGAAGGAAAAAGTTTATATATTTCCATAATTATGCCATCTATACCTGGAGCTTTATTATTTTTACCCTCTTTTATTGTATTTGTAATCTCTTTGTAGGATATGGGTGCTTGGAGATCTGGTTTTAATTTTTCTGGTATTTTTTATATTGAAACATTTTTCATCTAAATTTAATTGATCAGCATGCATATTTTCTTTTTGGAAATGTTCCATATAGTGATTTCCATAGGCATCCAGAATGTCACTTATATCCGAGATATTTTCCCCTTTCTTTTCATGAAAGATGCTTTTAATGTTATTAGCTTTTGATTGTATTTTAATGCTTGTAGATAAATTATGTAGATATTTGGGAGAAGTGGCCAAAGAATTAATTTTTAGCTTTTCTAGAGCCAAACTAGTATTATGTGTTAGAATGTCATTATATTTATTGTTTAATACTTCTACTTTCTTTTTCATCTCCAAATTGTCTTGATTTTTTTTTAGCTTTTACTGATAAACATTTGGATTGTAGATCTAATAATTCAGAATCCCAGTCTCTGATTTTTTTTTAATACTAAGTTAGGATTTTGCCATATATACAAGCTTTTAATGAGTCCCATATCGTTATTTTATTTATCTCTATGGTGAATATCTAAGAAGAACTCTAATTTAGATAATAGCCAGGGTTTGAGCTCTTTAATTTTAGTTATATATGCTGGAATTCTGGAGTTAAAGATTAATGGTTTGAACCCATTTTGAAGTTTTAGTATAAGTGAATTGTGATCTGAAAAGGAGCAGGGAGTGATTGAGAGATTAATGATTTTAGAGTGTAAGTCATGGGCAGTAAATATTTTATCTATTCTAGTTTGGGTATGATCTTGATGGGAAAACAAAGATTTATCTTCTTTAAATTTGAAAGTATCTTCAAGATGAAACGATTGTACCCACTTGTTTAAAGCTTTTGATACAGTAGATGTACACAGCAGTCTTTTATTTGCAGTTTTAGAAGTATCAAATATACAGTTAAAATCTCCTCCTAATATTAGGTTGCCTTTATAGTTATTGGAAATGAAATCCAAGTGTTTTTAACAGTTCCTGATCCAGTGCCTGGAAACCAATATAGATTGGCTAGGGTCCATAATCTGTTATTATATTTAACTATTACAAATGCCATAAGGCCTTCTTTATCTTCATACTTATAAATTATTTCTGAGTTAATCACATTTGTTTTCCATAAAATTGTTACCCCTTTTGACTTTGTTTTATAAGTGGACTGTGCCAATATTATATGTTCCTTGGGATTCCATTTGTAGGTTCATAGGTTGGTGCTAGGCTATTGGCTCTAGGGCCTATATAAGCCTAGCCAAAAATGTACCCTGGCTTTCGCCACCCAATAAAATTATTTTCCTGTGCCCCTGTCGAGCAGAGCCACAGAAGTGATCCCCGGGGTGAATTTCCATAGACAACGTGATTTACCACTAAGCCATGACAGTCATTGTAGTTGTCATTTGTTTCGAAATGAGATTCTTGAAAGAAGACAATTTGTGCTTTGTTCAATTTTCAATATTTCAGTAGATTTGATCTCTTGCTAGGATTGTTTAAGCCACTGGTATTTAAAGATAATAACGTTAAATCCATCTTGGGTTATTTGAACTATGTATTTTTTGTTTTAATGTGACTAGTAAACCTTTTCCTCTGATAACTATAAAGTATATGTTTAAGCTTTTAAAGGAAATTATCAGTATTATACTTGGGAGGGCGGCCACGGTGGTGCAGTGGTTAGCATTGCCGCCTCACAGCAAGAGGTTCTCCGGTTCGATCCTCGGCTGGGGTGCCTTCTGTGCGGAGTCTGCATGTCCTCCCTGTGGTCGCGTGGGTTTCCTCCAGGTGCTCCGGTTTCCTCCCACATCCCAAAGACATGCTGCAGGTGGATTGGACACTCTAAATTGGTCCTAGGTGTGCGTGTGAGTGTGCCTTCTGTGGAAGGTTGGGCGCCGGGCTGGCAACTCGACACCGTAAAACTCCACTGCCATTCAATGTGCGGACAAGGTGATCAGCTGTGGCGACCCCTAACCGGGAAAAGCCGAAAGAAGAAGAAGAAGAAGAAGATCAGTATTATACTTGGGAGGTACCAATAAAGTAATGTTTTGGTTAGGCATACTAAAATGTTTTTGTAAAATAAATTTAAATTAATAAATGTTAACAAAACTAAGATCCGCACTATGAAAATAATTCCTAATCTATTGGATAAACCTAGGTCCATCAGATTATCACTCATACCTTGACAAATCAGAACATCTGAGCTCCATCAGTTGAATTATCATATGGAGAATATTTATAATAAGAATAAGCAAAATGTATGTTATTTTAAACAAATATAGTACTGTTGTAGATTAGATAGAATTTTAATACAATGTAATGTCTACTTGTTATATAAGCAATTAATATTAAAGATAGATAACAAGGAATTCAAACACAGTAAAGAAGGATGTATAATATATAAAACCTCAGTAAAGAAATATAGCACACAGTTATTTAACATATTCACCCTTATTGATGAAGTCTTTCAAAATGTATTGCTTAATCTAAATAGATGATAATATTTATACCTAATGTTTATAATACAATGTATTTTGATAGATATGTCAGAAGTTAAATTTCATTGTTTGGTCAGCATTTAAGTAATCACTTTGTATAATCAACACAGGATAAACTGAGTGATTATTGTCAATTTAATACTATTTGTTCAGAATGTGTTTGTTACATGCTGTGACATTCCTAGTTCAGGCTTCTGTTTACCTTGAACAACTTTGTCAGTTTGATGTCATATATAAAACATTAGTTACCTTGGTAACAGTTTAATTATCATGTATGGTCAAGATGGGTTACAAAAACTACAATTCAAGTTAAAGCAATTACATGAATTGTTATACATATTTACTTATATAAGAAAATCATCATGCTTCCCCTTGTTCAACACAGTGTATGCCAATTATGACAAGTTAAAACAGCAGTGTTATTATACTCAAGCCCTTGTTATTAAACTGAGTGGTTATTGTCAATTTAATGCTATTTGTTCAGAATATGATTGTTACATTATGTGACATTTCAAATTCAGGCTTCCACTATCTCTGTTGAATAACCCCTTCAGTTTGATGTCATGTACAAAATACTAGTTGTCTTTATAACCGCTTAAGCATTACACACTGGCAAGATGGGCTACAAAAACTACAATTCAAGTTAAAACAATTACATGACTTGTTATACATATTTAATTATATAAGAAAATAATCAAGCTTCCCTTTGATGTTCAGTGTAGTGTATGTCACCTATGACAAGTCAAGACAGTAGTGTTACTATACAAAAAATAAAGTTATTGAATCCAGATTTTAATGTCAAAATTCAGCGGACTGGTTCATCTATGTGACGATTATATATTTTGTGTCCAGATTACTAAAATCAAACACTACATTGTCTATCATGCATGTGTTTTTTTTTCTTTTTCTTCCCTGCTGTAGCTTAGTTATTTGGCACAAGCTATCAGGAAAGCAGGTAAAACACAAACCAGGATAAAGTATCTTCTCAAAAACAATTAAATCCAAGCAGTATATATAAAGAGGATACACCAAGACAATCGAAGCCAACCAAACGAATTCCAAATAAATTCCAAATAGATTCCAAAAGCGATTTTATTAAGACAATAAAAAAAGTGAGTGCTTTCACATCTGCCAGGACGCTTCGTCAGACTTAGCTATACATCTCAATTAAACATTCTTATATAATAAAAAAGCTCCTATTGGAAAGCAGCTACAAAGACTTAATAATAAAAAGCTGATTCATTGGTACATATAAAAACTAAGAAATTAACATTTCTCATTTAACAACTACTAATATATTCTAACAGACAAGCATAAAAATACCAATGTATAAAAGAATGTATATAAAACACATAGATATATATACTAATAGATAGAAAAATACATTTTATGGTATTATAATAGTACGAGCACCTAGGGGTAAAACTTATGTCAATGTTTAAGGGGTTTATCTACTAAAAAAGGTCTCAAAGAGACTTTGTCATTGAGACCATGATCCCTATCTGCTGCTAGCTTAATTATCCATTTTACTTCCTTCTTTTCAGTTTTCTTTCGCATACACCCTAGTCTCTGTGTGCTATAAATATGTTCCAAAACTAAAAATTAAATGTGTGTGTACTATCCCTTTGTAACACATGATTTACCAAAGCATTACTTTCGTTTTCCTTATTAATGGCATACATGTGTTCCCTAATGCGCTCCCTTAGTGTTCTAGTGGTCATACCTACATAAAAACATTGACATTTCTTGCATTGACCTAAATAAATCACATTCCTAGATTTACGATCCGCATACTTATTAAATTCATATCTTTTTCCTGTATCCAGATGTATGAATTCATTGGAATTCTTAATATAACTACATTGGTTGCAGGTACGACATGCATGTGTACCCTTCCTTTGGGAGACTAGACACAAGCTGTTAAGCATTATTGTCGCTGTGTTCCCATTACCATAGCAATCTGGGAGCATCTGAGCACTGCCAGTGTGTCTGCGAACCACTCACCAGAGGCGCCTGATGCACCCGAAGCAAAGCCTCACCTCACCAGCAACCCCAAGCCCAAACTCCCTCCCTCCCAGTCCAGCAACAGCCAGGAAAAGAACAGAAAGCAAACAAGTCAGTGAAAACAGCTAATAAGCAATTACATGACACGCCGCATACATTCATCTATACAGGAAAACCACCATGCTTCCCCCCAACGTTCAATAAAGTGTATGCCATTCATGACAAGCCAAAACGGCAATGTTATTAAACTCAAGCCCATGTCATTAAACTGAATGTCTATTGTGAATTTAATACTAGTTGAGAATATGATTATTGCATTCTGTGACATTTCAAGTTCAGGCTTCCACTGTCTCTCTATCCCGGTCAATTTAATGTCATGTACAAAAACACTGGATGTGAAGTTGTTCAATCTCACCATTCATTCTTAACTGATGGGTTCGGAGCAGATTCCTCGGCTCGGATACAGCCACATGGAAAGCTTGAGGTCTTCCAGTAGCTCGAGGCCAAGCCCCCTATCCCATGATGCACTGTGAATTACCTCAGATCTAGTTTGCCACGGCATCTGATCGGAGGTTCCAGTGTATGCTCAGGCCAGTAACTTTAAAACTTTTTCTATTTAGTAGCTTTCATATATTGCATTTCTATATTTTTGCATAAATAGTTAGATAGTTAGCTCTTATAGCTTTCCTGCAGTTCCCCGTCCCATGTGTTATTATATTCTTACTATATTTACTCTTTAAAAATTTGGCCTCGTTGTTTTCGGCCTAGTGATCTTGAGTGTGTCTTAGTCTGTAATAATTATAGTTATAGTATAAGAGTTTTTTGGTGTGATATTATATTTACTATGTTTACTCTTCAAATAGGTGGCCTCATTTTTCGGCCTAGTTAATTGAGTGTGTGTTAGACTTTCTATAGTAGTTTTAGTATAGAGTTTTGAATACCTTTATCTTAGGCTCTTTTTCTGTGTGTGTGTGTGTGTGTGTGTGTGTGTGTGTGTGTGTGTGTCTAGAGCCTATTGTTGCCAATTTCTCATTGAAATTTGATTGTGGGCTTAGTGTGGTATTATAGCAGATAAGGACAAGCATCCCAAGTCCAGTTTTAAAAAATGCCGGGACTGTAATCAGAAAATGTCAGTCAATGATGGGCATGTTACCTGTGTATATTGTTTAGGGGCTGTCCACTTGCAAGAATCTTGTGCGATCTGCCGTTCCTTTTTTTCCAGCGTTTTGTAAGAGAGGAAAAGGAAATTAATAGATAGGGGTTTGCTAAAACACCCTTTTCAAGAGGCATTGAGTGACCAGGATGTTGCTAGCAAATCCTCTAAGTCCTCCAAGTCATCGACTGAATCTAAGGACTCAGATAAATCAAAATCAAAACAATCTGATGAGACATCGGCTCTACAGGTTTCGGAGCCGACTGTCTTTTCTTTTCAGAGCCAGCCCACAGCCTTGGAGATGTTATCCGAAGTGCCTCAGTCACCTTTACTTTAGTCAGCACCATTGGTGCATTCATCTAGGGCATCTGTCAGTCTTTCAGATTTGGATATGGATCAATTGGTGCAGAAGCTTCTACAGGCACCAGGCTTTGCTAAATTGCTGTCGGCTCCAACCCGAGCGGCTTCGGAGCTGAAGACCACTACTCCTGTTTTGGCTACTCCTCCTCTGAGTAATGTCGGCCCTTCGGAGCCAGAAAAATCAGACCTGTTGATCGTGGAGCCGGTTGGGGTCTAGACCTGTTCCAGTGTCCTCGGCTCCATCCACTTTGATGTCCTCAGTGCCGACCGGGGATTCTAGGAGCCAACACTCTCCAGTTGGATCCAGAGAGGATAGTCGGACCAACTTGTCGGTGCTGACTCTCCCTCTCGGGGCTTCGGCTCGGATGAGCTCGGCTCCTGCCTCTGGCTCAGAGCCCACTGCCTCGGTGCTGGAGGGTTTGATGCTTCCCTCGGATTCGTCGATTCCTTCCCATTGGAGCCATGGTGCCTTCGATGCCATGAGGAGAGCTTTGTCACCCAAGACATCCTCGACTTCAGGCCTTGCTTCCTCATCCCCTAAAGCACCTGTGTCTGCTTCTGCTTCCATCACCCGAGCTATGCATAGAGAACCAGAGCTTCAGGTAGCCACAGAGGGTGCCCCATGCTCTTCCGAGACCTCACCAGAAGCCCCCACTGAGGAGGTTCCTAGGAAGAGATTGTGTAAGAGGAGACACTTGGACTCCCCGCATGAGTCTTTAACATCTGATACTGACTTGGATGAGTCAGAAGGGTTCCCACGGTCCCCCTCTGAGGATATCTTCTTTGCTGACATACTTGAGATCCTTAGGCAGAGGAGTGATTGGCAGTCCAAAAACCCTACTGAGGATGAGTCAGTTCTCCTGAAGGCTTTCGGGTCTCAGCCCTCCAACTCTTGGGTGTCTCCGCCTTTCGATGAGCTCATGCAGTTGGTCTCTCGAAGGTCATGGGAGTCACCAGAGTCCATTGAGCCTGTCTTTAGGAGGCCTAACAAGTTTTTATCAGCCCCACCAGATAAAACATTCTTAACCAAAGGATTTCCTGTTGATGCCATGGTGGTGGCCTCGGCCACCAAAAAGGAAATGTCTGAGACTTTTTTGCCTATCCATCCTCCTAATAGAGAGTCTAGGATCATGGATAGATATGGGAAACGCATGTTCAGTTCAGCGACTTTTGCTCTCCGTTCACTGAACTCCTTGACTCATTTTACTAGGTTGCAAAGAGATCTCCTTAAAGAGTTGGGAAATACTCTTCAGGATACAGTGGCTGCAGGTGTCTGTGATAAAGGTGCTGCCCAGCTTTATACCCCAAATTCTATTGTCAACTCATCCATGCGTCTCATATCCTTTGCAGCTGATGGAATGAGTAGGGCAGCGGGTACAGGAATCGCTCTTAGAAGACATTCCTGGATGCGCTTGTGTTCCTTCGCATTGCCCTTCAAGTCATCCTTCGTGAACACTGCCCTTTGATGGCTCAACTCTTTTTGGGCCTAAAGTGAAGGAAACCTTGACCAGGTGTGAACAGGAGGGAAAGACTGTCTGCCGTCGAAGTCCGTATTTCCACTCCTACCTGACCTTATCCCAAAGGTCTAAGGGAAGGGAAGATGTGGTTCCGAAAGCCCAAGGAGCCTTTCAAGACATAAGTGATGACGCCCCCCCTCCAGGGGCAGAGGAGGGGGTAATAGTGGAAGACACCACCCTCACGGCTGAGGGGGTCTGCATAATCAGGTTGACAGAGATCACTTCTCTGGGCAACCCTACCAGCATTCCTGAAAGGAGGTCCGACTGTCCTGCTCTGGAGGCAGTCAGGGGTCACTTGTCTTTGTACCCAGATGCCTGGCAAAAAATAACAAAAGACAGCTGGGTACAAAGTATCATTTCCAGAGGGTACTTCATACCATTCACCACACCCCTTCTTTCTATAGGGAGAATCCTGGACGTTCCACGCAGTTACAGGGAACAGGCAACTATAGAGGTCCGAAAGTTCCTAGAAAAAAAGAGTCATCCAGCCAGTCCCAGCAGACAAACCAGGATCCGGAACTTACTCAGGATTCTTTTTGGTTCCAAAGAAAACAGGGGACTGGAGACCTATTTTGGACCTCAGCAAACTGAACCAACATGTAAAGAAAGAGAAGTTCTGGATGGTCATGCTTCAGTCTATACTTCCCGTCTTAGGGAAAGACAATTGGATATGCTCGATAGATCTCAAGGATGCGTACTACCACATAAAGATTGCCAGCCCATCCAGAGATCATCTGCATTTCCAGCTGGGAGCCAATCATTTTCAGTTTCGAGCCCTGCCTTTTGGTCTCATTACAGACCACAGAGTGTTCACCAAATGCATGGCAGTGGTCACGGCTCACCTGAGGTGTCTGTGATTCCAGGTGTTTCCATACCTAGATGACTGGCTCCTTACCACCACCACCAGGCATCAACTTATTCAGGCAGGGGAGTACACTCTGTCACTCTGCAGTCATCTAGGCATTACAGTCAACTCAGAAAAGTCTGCCTTGTCGCCATCGCAGCATATCGTTTTTATCGGGGCAGAGCTAGACACCTCAACCACCATTCTAAGGCTACCGATAGAAAGGGTCTTTCTTCTTCGTCAGCATGTGAGAATATTGGTATCAAAAGACAGAGCACGCCATACCATTAGCAAGAATGCATATGCAGATCCTGCAATGGCTGTACTTCACTCAATGGTCTTACCAGGAACTACCTATGGATCACACAATATTGATTACAACCTCTTGCAAGAAAGACCTACAGGGGTGATTGACGTCTCTTCATGTCACCATAGGATGCCCTTTGTTCTACCCCCTCCAGTAGCTACTGTGACCATGGACGCTTCCCTGATAGGGTGGAGGGGCATTTACAGGGAAAGACTGCCCAAGGCACATGGACCAATCAGGAGTCACATTTGCATATCAGTATCCTGGAGATGAGAGCAGTAATAGCAGACAAACTAAGCAGGGCAATCTTGTTGCCACATCAGTGGTCCCTCAAGAAAGAGATTAAGGACAGGATTTTATGCAAATGGGGCCAGCCTTGCTGCAACCTTTTTGCCAGTCACATCAACACAAAATGCAGAAGCTACTTTGCCCTGATTCCCCCTCCGAACAAGCCCCAAGGGATGCACTCGTACACAATTGGCCCCCGGGTCTCCTCTATGCATTTCCACCAATAACATTGATACCCAAGGTTCTACAGAAAGCAAAATCCCTGGAAGGACCATCATCCTTATAGCCCCTCATTGGCCTCGGCATATTTGGTTCCCATTCCTTCAACATCATCTCTTGGAAGATCCCTGGATTCTGGACCCAGTTCCATACCTCCTGACACACCCATCAGGGGGGGCCTTCATCCCTCTCTGCAGTCACTGAAGCTGACAGCTTGGCTGCTCCAGTTTCCTTCATAGCCAGGCTTCATAACCTTTCCAATGAGACAAAACAGATCCCTTTGTCTTCTCATAAGCCATCCACTAGAAAATTATATTTTAGTAAGTGGAAGGGATTTTCCATATGGGCTTCTAGGAATAATATTGATCCTTACCACGCCCCCATGACATCCATATTAGAATTTTTGACCATGATCTTTAACAAAGGAGCGGCAGCAGCAACAGTTCGGGTTCAGTTAGCTGCTCTCTCTAATTTTCATCTTGGAGTTGACAGTCTAAAATATCATGTCCCACAAGTTATTTAAAGCTTTTCTCAAGGGGACATTTCATATGAGACCACCTATGAAAACTCCCTATTCTCCATGGAACCTAAATTTTATGCTTTCACGTATGAGTCTCCCTCCATTTGAACCAGCATCATCTTGTGACCTCAAATATTTGACATGGAAAACCATTTTTCTGGTAGCTATTACTTCTGCCCGCAGAGTGTCAGAGCTTCCAGCTTTATCTATCAACCCTCCTTATTTGATTTTTCATGCTGACAGAGTATCTCTTAGGACAAATCATTCCTTTTTGCCCAAAGTTTGTTCGGAATCCAATATTAACCAAGTTATTGAGTTACCAGTTTTCTTCCCTAATCATTCCAACAAGTTGGAGTATATGCTGTACAAACTTGATGTTCACAGACAGCTCAGATTTTATTTGGATAGAACAAAAGGTTTCAGGAAATCAGACCAGCTCTTTGTTTCATTCTCTGAATCCAGGAAAGGTAGATCAGTGGCTAAAACAACTTTGCCTAAATGGTTATCTGATTGTATTACCTTTGTCTATTCAGCTGCTAATATGCCTTTGCAACACAAGATTAAAGCTCACTCAACCAGAGCATTTTCTACATCCTCTGCGTTTTCAGCCAAACTGCCCCTTGATAACATTTGTGCAGCATCCACTTGGTCAAAACCTCATACCTTTATCACTCATTACAAAGTTGATAAGGCCTCCAGGGACAGGGCTTCCTTTGGGTCCTCGGTCCTGAAAAATATACTCCCGTGAGCCACCCAAGATTGATGGTGCTTGGGACGCTACCCATCAGTCAAGAATGAACGTTGAGATTGAACAACTTCAAATTAAGAAGTTATGTACTCACCATAATGTTTCATGTGAGTTGTTCATCTCGCCTTCATTTTTACATCCCTCCCTCCTACCTGGCTGATAGTTTGCCTAGATGTTGCTTCATCCTGGTTGCTCAATGTCTTTACCTTCTATGGGGGAGTAACTGTAATGTATGGTTATATTATACGCAGCAAACAAGATCTGAGGTAATTGACATTGCATCATGGGATCGAGGGCTTGGCCTTGAGCTACTGGAAGACCTTGAGCTTTGCATGTGGCCGTATCGGAGCAGAGGGATCGACTCTGAACCCATCAGTCAAGAATGAAGGCGAGATGAACAACTCACATGGAACATTATGGTGAGTACCCGTACTACCCATGATCAAGATGGGCTACAAAAAACACAATTCAAGTTAATACAAATAAATAACTTCTTAAAATGTAGTGACCACAAGCTGTTAAGCTTTATCGTCACTCTGTTACTGTTACCATAGCAACCTGGGAGCATCTGATACTGTTAATGCATCTGTGAACTATTTACCAAAGGCCATGATGCACCTGAAGCAAAGCTTAACTTCACTAGCAACCCCAAGTCTGAATTCCCTCCCTCACAGCCCGGCAACCCCGGGAAAGAGCTGAAAGCAAACAAGTCAGCAAAAAAAAAAAAAAAATTATAATGATATCTGCACCAGCTACCAGACATGGCTGCATCCATGCACACCACATCAGGATCGACCAAGCAACACACAAAGCCACAATACATGCCACAGATGCCATCAACCATATCTATACAGAATAATAATGACATTTGTACTAGCCACCAGACATAGCTGTATCCACACACACCATTTCAGGATTGATTAAACTGCACTCATAGCCCTAATACCCACCATAATTAACAATAACCATAGATAATCAGAGTAATGATGACATTTGTAGTAAGAGCTTGCTACTGTTATTAACCAGGATATACATGACATTTCTAACTCATACTTTAACTGAAGAAGGCGTCTCCATAACAGCATTTTTTTTAAAAAACACACTACTGTTACTGCTATTATATGTTGCTTTGTTTGGCTAATATATAATATAAATAGTAACCCAGCTTGACCTACCTTTGTTTGTGAATAATTATTGGACTTTTGAACATTCTGAATAAATCATTACTGTTTTCACAGTTGTTTAAGAAACCCTCCTTTTTTTAAATAAAAACAGGTAACAAGTGATGTACCATATCAGTTGATATTTTGAGAGATGTAGTTGTAAGAGTTATTTTTTTGAGACAGCTATCTTGGAATCAGTTTTTTGTTTCTTCTTTCTAGCATCAGTCCAAGCATTTGTTTCTTTTATTCTTTTAAGAGTAGGGGCTATCCATTCCATTTCTTCTGGAATAGGCACTATGTTGTTGTTTTTGATGTATATAGTAGCTTCTTCTAAGTCATTAAAGGTTCTCATCTCATTGGCAAAAAGTATTTTTATCTAGGCTGGAAAGGCAAGCTGTGCTTTAATGTTGTTTCAACAGTTTTATTATTGGGCAGACTTTTTTCCTTTGTTCTAGTACTCTGGAAGAATAATCATTGTCAAACCTTATCTGGCTTTGATTGTATTTTAAGGGAGATTTTCTTCAAGCAGATTTTAATATTAATTCCTTGTCCAGAAGTGAAAGAAATGTTATAACTATGGAACTGTGTGAAGTATTTGTTGAATTAGAGGCAGGTTTCCTCAGTGCTATATGCACCCTTTCAATTCTAAATGAAATTCCCTCTTTCAAGTCTAAAAATTCAGGAATCCAGGTTGTTAAAAATGAGATAATGTCTTTAAATTCAGTGTTTTCAGGCAGACCAAAGATCCTTATGTTGTTTCTCCTTTCCCAGTTTTCTAAGTCATCTATTTTGTTAAGCAGCCATGTATTCTGTTTAAGCAGAAATTCCTTTTGGGGTTCTTCTTCCTTGAGTCTCCCTTCAATGTCATTTAGAGAAGTTTCTGTAGTTGTTATTTTTGTCTGGTGTTGCTGTAATAGTTCCTTAAGAGAGTCGGTCTGTTTTTGAGAATTTAATTTGAGGTTTTCTAAGTCATTGTTAAAGCCATCCATCTTCAAAGATAGTTCCTGTAAGGTAGTTATCAGTTGCAGTTCTTTTTTCAAAACAGCATCTGGGTGAGAATTCTTTGAGTTGTACATTTTCAGAGATTCAGTATATCTCCAAGTTACATGACAGGAAAATGTTTGTATATCTCCACTAAAATTGATATTTATATAGTTTAGTAGTTTATCTATAGATTTCTGATGTTTTAAACTTGAAAATAATAAAATGTTCCTATATCATACTAATTTATGGAGCTCTGAAAATTCACTGCTCTCAGTTGGCCATCTAGGCTCCACCTCCCGAGGGAAAGGTTTTTGATGAAGAGTGAGGTCAAAGGAATTTTTATAGATAATTGCTAGACCACCTTATTTTTTTCTGGACTTTATCTAGTCTAATTGTAATGTATCCTGGTGAAGACGTTTGGCTATCTGTGATCTAATTTTTAGCCGTGTTTTGGGAAGTACAAAGGATGCCAGGATGAGTGGCTATTTATCTATGCTTGGATTTCCTGGAGTTTATTGCAGATGCTTCAAACAATAGCTTGAAATATTTGAAGTTTGACATAGGTTAGGGGTTTGCTTGTGTTAAGCACTGTTTTGGTTTGAAACATTTTCAGGTGTCTGATCCTGGGTTGGGGTTGATATCCCCACTGCGTGTTAGGTTACTGAAATTGTGTGAGTATATAAAGATAAGTTTAAGCATTTCTTTGGTTGAATACTTGTTACTTTGCTTAGTGAAGCTTATAGTTAGAAGTTTGATATTGAAATAGTCTACATGTCATATTTGCTGGAGAGTTGAAATAATGGTGAAATTGTGACAAGTATTTATCATGGGCATATTATAGTGATTGAGAAAGGTATGTGTTAGATCTGTAGTGTTTGCTCATAATTTGTAGTTTGAGCTGTTGATGAGAAGAGATATAGAATTAAGGTGTGGGAGAAAAGTTATAATTGAGACTGGCCATTATTAGTCTTTTTAATGGAGGGTTAATAGGTGTGAAGTAGATGGAGAGGTTTTTGGTAGAGGCTTTGTAGGGGAAACAATTATTAGACTTCTTTTGTTGGAGGTATTAGTTAATGTTTTGGCTAGATGAAGGTGTAGAGACTGAAATTGTGGTAGTTGAGAATGAGTAGAATTAGTGTCAAAAAGATGAGAGTGGCTAGAGGTTATGTTTGACAGCACAAGGTGTATTGCTACTTTATCAATACAGAAGGCTGTGCTATAACTTTTGGCTTACATACACATTTGTACTTGTTATATCCACTACAGTTCTCATGCTTAAAATAAAATTATCATTACCACCAAAACATTGGGAAAACAGGTTCATTTTCAGACTGATCTTAATGAAATGGATATGAAAATATATGGCATCACAGAAGTCATATTTTTCATCACTGACTATGGATTAACTGTAGCTTCTTATTCGTAAAAAAATAGATGGCATTCATAGACAGCTTGCCTCATACACAAAGCCCTGTAAAGTGTCTTGTGCATTAAGCAAACTTGATCTGGTTTACAGAAATGTAGCTGACAGTAGCTCAGCTATGTGCTACTGAGCAGTGAGGGCTTAGATGTCACATGTAAATACATTACATGGAGTTGTGACCTATGTTAACGAGACAGATAATTAGCCTGGTGTGCTACACAGTTAGGAGACTCTCATGCAAGTTATCCTGAAAATCAATGCTGAAAATGCTAAGTATATGCTACAAGTTAGCAGCATGTATCAGTGCATTTCAGTGGGAGGGAATCTGCACAAAGAAAGAGGAGCAACTTGACCATGCGTAGATGTGGGAGTCAGGTAAAAAGTGCATTTTGTAAACATGGCCGTATGTTTGTGTGTATGCCATCCTGACCTTGTGTGTACAAAAACCCCATGTGAGTAGGTGTGTGAGAGTGTTTGCATGGATATTTATTGTGAGTGCATATATAAATGTGACTGTATGTGGTAGATGGCTTCCATCTAATGTGACCTGTGGCTGATATGAGTGGGGAGATTGTGATGCAAAATGTGCAGGTCACGTGTGTTTGTGTGTGTGTGTGTGTGTGTGTGTGTGTGTGTACATACATGTGTATGTGTGCATGCACATGTGTGTATGTGCATGAGCATCTGTGCAAGATGTGTGCCTGGGTCTGTGTGTACTCTGAGCTACCACAAAGCATAGCTGTGGTACGTAACATGTATCGTCTGCACTTGGCTTTCCTTGTCCAAAAGTGCCTGATGTAGACAGAGAAATAAAGGTTTATGTATGTGTGCACACAGCATGCGCTTGTGTCTCACTTTCTGCAACTACAGGAGGGGGGCTGTGTGTGCGCATTTTGTATAGTCTGCACTTGTACCTCTCACCTCCTTAGTGAAAGAAGTATGAAAAAAGCAAGTGGAGAGGGACACATTTTAATTATTGCTATTAAACATAGTTTCTAGAATAACAGGTTTTGCACTAGCATGGAATTTGAAGGATAAGTAGTCTGAAACTCAAATGTCTTGTCCTTATTTAGTAACTTCCATCCTCAGTGATTTGCCAGAAAACCAAATTTTATGAGGAATATACCAAAGATATGAGGCCAAAATCTGGACATTCTGTGAAAATCTGGCAGAGGAGAGGTATGCCTGCACTATTCCCTATCAAGAAATGGTAGGGTGCTCAGCTGAGTAGTGTAAAATGTTTCATTTGAGCAATTCATACTCATGCAGATTCCCACTTAATGAGCTCTTGCATTTGTGGGAAACTGCATGAATGTGAATTGCTAAAGGATGACACTAACCAATAGCTCACCTGTGCAGCACGAGTTATTGTGCTGCATCCTTTTCTATTAATCCCAGCTAACATGTAACTTGAGAGGCTCTTGCATAAAAAGAAGATGGTAACTTTGCTAATTTTAGTAAATCTGGATGCATAAAACGTGCATAATATACAAAGACTGTTGTGAACTTTGCTTATAGATCATTGTTGTCAGTGATGAGTAAAAATGTTGTCTAATGACTTGATATTAATAAAACAAGACCGTTGTTTTGTGTTTACATTGGTAAACTTGCATAAATTAATACCAGTGCAAAACAGGGAAAAAAAAACTTCTCAGACTACTTAGGAGTTTAGCAATAATCTCTCTCTTGTCACACCACTGACTAAATGGAAAAGTGAAGTGAGGCACTGTTAAAGGAACTAAGGCTCGACATCTCTGGACAAACTGCCTGTGGCTTTCCCAGAATTAAAATAAACACATACTTCAAGAGGTCAAGATGTTGTGTAACATATATTTATGAAGATGTTTCTTTTCTGATGGAAATGTTCCACCCATTGCTGAAGTAATTTAACAACTATACATATGAGTTTATAGGTCTGCTTAAAGAGAAGCCAATTAACAATTTCATCTTCATAAAATTATAGTAAACAATCTAATTATTTACTTGCAACCTTTTTAACAAGATGCTAAGTGGAATAGCTTTGAGAAAGCATTTTTGCATTAAAATTATGATTTATCTATAAATGGTTTCTCAGACCCATAGAATCATTTTGTCTGTGTTGAAGTAAGGCTTTAGAAAAGGGGCAAGATTCAGAGGTATGGCTCACCCTGTAAAGTAAGTGCCCTGTACAATACTGCTCATGAAATGGTTAGTTACCCTGCACTGAGACCGCAGCAGATATGCGGTATATACACAAGTGAGCTACTCACCAGAGATGTTGTTGTTTGTCTTTCAGCTTTTCCCGGTAAGGGGTCGCCACAGTAGAACTCTTATCCGCTAATGATTGGCAGTAGATTTTTACGAAACACCAAAGTGCCAGCTTGACGCCCAACCTTCAAAGAAGGCACGCCCATTTACACATGCATGTCTTTCGAACGCTACCCAACCGCGGGGAGGACATGCAGACTCCACACAGAAGGCACTCCCAAGCCCAGCCGAGACTCGAACGGGAGAACCTCTTGCTGAGAGGTAACAACGCTACCGCTGTACCACCGCAGGATCCGAGCTACTCACCAGAGTATCATTGCTTTTATATTTCATATGCTTATATCTGTACTAAAGTTGCTTATTGGAGACCTTAAAGAAACAGCTTGTAATCCCATCAGTGGCATTGTGTATAGGGTTCTTTGTGCCCCACCTCTATAACACATACATTGTATATATATATATACACACACACACACACACACACACACACACACACACACACACACACACACACACACACACACAAGACTGAAGTTAACCTTGTTGAATCTGCTTTTAGTGACAAAGTTAACTAATGTTGTCTTTGAATGTAGGAAATTTTGATGCAGGAATCATTGCTTTCCCAGCGATGCATGAGGTGTGATTGCATGAAGATATTTTTTTAACTAATGTTGAAGCTTTCATATATATGAAAACCTTCAGCATTGGGGGTAGCAGTGTATGTGCGAGTGCAGGTTATGGTTAGAATAAAAGCTATGTAAGGGGATAGGTAGATGATGTAATGTTATGCATATTTGTCTAGATGAAGTAAGTGTGTGTGTGTGTCGTATGTAGTAGTAGAAGTATTGTTAGGGGAAAGGGTTTTCCATAAGGTTCATAGGTAGGTACTAGGTTATCTGCCCTCGGGCCTATATAAGCCTAGCCAAAAAAGTTCCCTGGTTTCACCACCCAAAAAAATTATTTTCCTGTGCCTCTGTCGAGCAGAGCCACAGAAGTGATCCCCGGGGTGAATTTCCTATTTCCCATCCAGTTGTCAAGATTTTTCTTAAAGAGGGCTAATGAGGAACTTTGTTTGACATGAATGGGTAGTCTTTTCCAGAGCATGGGAAGCCTCTGGGACAGGAATCTATCCCTCCAGCATTTTCTGTTTATTGTGGTGACAAGGTTTAGGTCCCTGGAGCATGTGGCTCGGAGAGACTGGGGTTTCTTTAAGTGTAGCATGTCCAACAGATCTGGGTTTGACATGGCTTTGTATGTTAGGCAGAGGTCGCCTCTGAGTAGGCGATATGCAATGGAGCTGGAGTTTTTTGAGGCGGTCTGTATCTGTCTGAAGCCGGTAATCCTCTTAGTGAGATATTTCTGTGGCCTTTCCAGTTGTTGTAGATGTCTTGCGAGATACATGCTAAATGGGGCATTGTACTCTATAATGGGTCTGATGAGGGATGAGTAGAGAGGGACAATGACCTCTGACAGTGACCTCTTTTTTCTGGAGGATAACCCCTTTGCAATGAGGTATGCCACGTAGAAGGATTTCCTGACTACTGTGGCGATGTGATTATCAAAGGAGAGACTACTGTCCACCTGTGTCCCAAGGTCTCTTATCACACTTTTGGTGTTTAGTAGGCTACTGCCTATGTGGTAGTTCATGGGTACGGTGTTTTTCCCAAAGGGGGATGACAGTGCACTTCTTGGCATTGAGCTTGAGGCCATGACTTTGACACCAAGCATCAGTCTCAGTGAGGTCCCTTTGTAGAATGTCCACATCATTAGGTGATTCTATTATGGCTCCTAGTTTACAGTCATCTACGAACTTCATTAGCCAAAGACCTGCTGTATTAGCCTGTTCTTCTGAGAAGTAGATACCAAACAGGAAAGGATCCAGGACTGAACCCTGTGGTACTCCACTTGTCACTGGTCTGAAATTGGATTTGGAATCGGCTACTTTCACTGTGTGGATAATGTCAGTAAGCCAGTTGGCCACCTATCTTGTAATATAGGGATTTATGCCCATTCTAGTGAGTTTATCTATAATTCCAGAGTGGGGGATGGTGTTGAAAGCCTTGCCGAGGTCAAGATAGGCTGTGTGCACCACCTTACCCTCATCTATGGCTCTGGTGACTGCTTCAAAGAAGTCAGACAGGTTTAGGAGGCATGATCTACCTTTTACAAACCCAAACTGAGTGGGGTCCAGAATTTGGAGGTTACCTATGTCTGTTTATAAGCTCCAAGATGATACATTCCATGGTCTTGCAGACCAGGCTCATCAGGGTAATGGGGCGGTAGTTCCTGGGGTCAGTGGTGGCATCCCCTTTGTGGAGTGAGATAACCGTAGCCGTGTGCTATTCAGTAGGCACAAAGCCTGAAGTGAGGCTATGATTGAACATGGTACTTAGGTGGGATGCCAGTTCGTTCTGTAGTTCATGCAGAACGTAGCCTGGGATGTTGTCAGGTCCCATGGATGCTGTATTCTTGGCTTTGGAGAGTGCAGCTTTTACTTGTGCTTCCATGATTACAGGGGCTTTGCATTCTTCCAGTATAGAGATGAGCCCGTTGAAGGGTAAGGGGGGGGGGTAAAGTTTGCACTGAACCTATCTGCAAGGATGTTGGCAATATCATTTGGTTCTGTATATCTAGTGCCATTGTGCTATAGCTCAGAGCAGATCTGAGTGTTGCCATTGAGATTATTGATGTAGCTGTAGAATGCTTTGTGGTTGTCTTTAGAATCATTGGCAATTTTATTTTCGTAACTAGCCTTGGAGGATTTTATGTGCTTCTTACTGAGGTTGACCAGGGAGTTCCTGCAATCAGGAGATTTTACTCTTTTTGGCGACAGCTTCTTCCTTCTGTTATAGAGTTTATTTATGGCAGGGGACCACCAGATTGGCTTCCTTTTTTTGGAGGATAGCATCTTGGTTCTGTTGGGGATGGTACGATCCATGTAGTAGTGTATGTGCTTATACAGTGCATTTGTAAAGGATTCAGCAATCGTACCTCTTTTCCGTCTGCATGGGTGTCGTGAAGTTTGCCACTTCTGTCTTAAGAAGTATGAAGTTGGCTTTGGAGAAGTTTTTTACATTGATTTCCTTAATGGGGGTGGGGGCGGGATATGGATGTCTAGGTTGATTAGCTTGTGGTCGGATCTGACCAGCGAGGCGTTGACCTCTGGCATGGAACATTGGTTGCCCATATTGGTAATGACCAGGTCCAGGATATTGCTGCCCCTGGTGGGGTATGAACAAGCTGATCCAGGGCATTGTAATTTATGAATTCCAGAAAACATTGAGCAAATGAGTTAGTACATGAATAATTTTCCCAGTTGATGGTGGGGTAGTTGAAATCGCCCATTATTAGGGTATCGGGTTGTACCTTAATATTATCCAGTATATCAAGAAATGTGGAGTCGGCATCCTGGGGCATGGTGGGGGATCTGTAACAAGCTACAACATGGATTGCAGTCTTGCCCAGTGTTAGTTGCACTTGGCTAATTTCAGATGCATTATGTTGAGCGGCTTACCTGGAGGTGTGGATATCCTTAATGAATATGGACACACCTCCTCCTTTAGTGTTTCAGTCCAGGTTAGGTGGCCAAAAGTTTGTGGTATGAATTATAGCCTGGTAATGCAGGGGTGTTCTCTGGAGCCTTGAACCAGGTCTCTGTCATTGCACAGATGTCGTTGTTCTCCATTTTAAGGAGTGCCTCGAGTGAGTGCATTTTGAGGTTTAGACTTCAAGCATTGAGTAGCACTACCCTCAGATTTTGCTTGCTTGTACCTGCTATGTTGGTGAGTTTGTTGTTTGAACCTTGCCTAAAAAGGCACTATAGGGGTGGCAAGAGCCTTAGCCAGTATCTGGAATCCCAGGGGTGACAGGTGCAGGCCATGTCTAGCAAAGCATTGTGGTCTGTCGATCATGTTGTCCCAGGCAGACAGATACTGGATCCCCTTAGAATGACACCAGAAGCTTAGCCAATTGTTGAAGTCAAGCATTTTGTCCTTGTACTGTGTGGTATCATTCTGGGTGATGGCAGGATGATACTCAGGGCTAGGGTCATACCTGCCTGGGCTACATGATCCGAGAGCTCTTCCATGTCTCTTTTCATGTAGTCCAGGGAGGTACATCTCAGATCATTCACACCAACATGGACAATGACAGGGCCATATTTGTACTTGTTGTGGAGTGACCTGAGTGCATGCATTATGTGGTGGATCCTGGCACTCGACAGGCAGCTGACAGCAACTTTCTCCTTGTTTAGCCTGGTGAGTGGGACATCAGTGTGCCTGACTATAAAGTCACCTATGACTAGTGTGTTAGGTAAGTTGTTTTGCCTTATGGGCTGAGGTTGAGTGGCACACTGATTTTGTGGGCTCTGTGTCATTTGGGTAGTGTTGGGGGGGTCTTGTGTTTTAGCTTTGCAGGTCTCTGTTGTTAGGGCAGATTTTTATTGAGAGCCTCCGCAAGTGTAGGTGTGTGTTTTGTGTTACCATGTATGGGTTTAGGTGGTGTAGGTTTTGATAGACTATGTGTTGAGTGTGGTGTG
The DNA here is from genome assembly GCF_019279795.1 of Protopterus annectens. Classification (NCBI taxonomy): domain Eukaryota; kingdom Metazoa; phylum Chordata; order Ceratodontiformes; family Protopteridae; genus Protopterus; species Protopterus annectens. The sequence continues at coordinate 1,950,573,686 of NC_056726.1, forward strand.
GTGCAGGTGTTTACCTTCTCCTCTTGACTGTCTAGTCCAGTCTTGGCTGGAGAGAGCTTGGCTTCCAGTTTGGCTATATAAATGCATCTCTCACAGGTTGTAGTGTTGGGTGGTAGGAGGAGAGGGTTGTCAGTGTACATGAGGCAATTACTACATTGCCTCAACATGCCCAGATTCATTAGGTGGACAGGGGAAAACACCAGGAGCTGACTCTTAGACATGCCTGGATAGGTGCTTATTAATTTAAGTACTAAAAACTGTTTTCCTCTTACAAGTGTGAAAAGTTATTTCTAGAAAGCTATTTCTATCCCTTTCATCTTTCTGTTTAAAAAACTTGTGTTTGAGCAGTTTTGCACATCGCGCAGCACTGTTTAACTAGGGTTAAACTATTCCCAGTACCAGAAAGTCTTCTCTTCAAAATTTCCCTTAGAACTAGTAATGTGAAGGGCTGGTGTTTAGGGGATTCACCCCTGTACCACCTTTCTTATGTGTGCTAAGCTTTACCCTGTTACTGACAGTTACTGCAACCATACACATTACCTTGCAAAAAGCCCTTTCTCTAGCAATATCACTGTTCAGACAAAGTATGTCAAAGGTACTGTTTGCCTTTTTTTTTCTTACTGACCCAAAAAAGAAAGCCTTTATTTTCCTTTTTCAATCAGTGTAGTTTTGATATGTTCAGTTTTCAAGGTCATTTACTTTTGGTGTATAGACATCAGTGTTTTTGCATGTTAAAGGTAAGTGATGTGGTCAAATATGTCTATAGAAAAAATCCATTTATCCATCTTCCTTTTTAAGGTTTAAGTTGCTGAAATATATTGATAAAGATTCACGACACCACAGCTCAGAGCTAAATATCAGAGAAATTGTGGTTTAATATTCTCCCACTGGCACATTCATTCAAGGTGGGGGCCTCTGCAGATACCTACAGTGATGGTTGCACTGCTTACAAGTGCAGGTGATGTACGTGGCATAACTTAATATCCTAGAAAATTGATGCCATGCATCAGTCTTATATAAGGGGCCATCATAAGGGCCCAGCAAATTTACCTGATAGTTTCTGTGCAGCAGATCGAGAAATATTACAGTCTTGTGTCTGTAACAGGCAAGAAAGCTTTAGTACCCAGTGGCTGAAGAGGCCATGCCCACTTAATAGGTCAGAATGAGGAGAAAATTGGTAGCTCCTTATACATGGTTTAATGTTATGGAAACAATGCAATGCTTATTGCTGGGTAGCAGTGGCAGTTGCACTACTAAATGTATCAGTAGTGCAGAGCAGCAGTACTATGGGCTTATATGAGCAGTGTGGTATGACAGTGAGTTAGAGACAGCACTAAGACACCTCATTATCATACCCATGGTGCTGCTGCTGTTTTAAACTGAAAAGTGCACAGTCAGCACATTGCAGGAGATCACAATAAGAACAAGTTAGAAATAAGAATTCAGTGAAGATGACTTTGTACTGTAACATTGGCATAGTGATAGAAGATAACTGGTAATGCTCCTCAGCACTGCATTGAGCACCTGTTGTGCAGTGCAGTAACAGGGACAGATGGGAAACAGTGGACTGTATGAGGTGACATAGCACAAAGGCATAATCAGTACCACCCATTTGGAGGAGCTCAGCCTGACAGAAAACAGCATGACGGGGTACTGTCCATATAGGGTCACACTGTGGCCTATGCACACAAACTGTAAGACAGGTTAAAGGAGATCTAATGCATTCTGTACACAGACCTCAGTATGGCCAGTTGTAGAAAGGAAGATGAAAGGCACTGGATGTGCACACCACCACTGAATATCACCATAGTGTTGTAAAAAGGTTTGCAATGGTAATATGCCCATTGCCACTGTTGTAGGACAAGGTGACAGTGGTCATAGCATAACATTAGACAGGTATGACAGGTATGTAGTGACCAAATGGAGGGAGGGGGACAGTGCTAACTCATAAGAGTCTATCAGGGACACCCTTACACATGCTTTTTGATCCATGTGCTGGTACACACATCTTGTCATGAGCTCAAGAGAATGGCAGCAACTGGAAAAGTTCACCACCTAGGAGACACAGAAGTTAATGCAGGCCCTACACAAATATGGCATGTGCATCCTTGAAGAATATAAAACTGACAAGGCTTTCCAGATTCATCTGTAGCATCAAGTGTTACAGGATATCAGTGCTTTAGATGGCCATAATAGGGCAGTGGTAGAGGTGCATACTGGAGTCACCAGTAAGTTTCTTGCCAAGACCAAGGCAGAAGACATCAGCAGGGACATGTCTTCCTCAACAGGTAGATCACCAGCATAGTAGCAGCTCACAAATGTGGAAAAGTTCCTTGTAACCCTGTTTCGGGCATGTGAGGGGAACTCTCATATCTGGTGGCTTGAATAGCGAAGCAGGTCTGGTGTTGACTGCTAGAATGTCTGTAGAGGGATGTGCTGGGTTAGTAATAGCCTAATCTGTAAACTACCTAACATGTGTTAAGGGTTATCCATGACTACCTGTGCAGACCTGGTCTCCAGGTCCTTCCAGGCTGCAACTGCAACAAGCTGCACCACAACATATGTATGTATGTGCCTATGAGACAATTAGATAAGTGGCCTGTACCAGTCATACTGTCTCCAATCAATCAGTGGATGTACAGGTTATTGATCTAGCCACAGACAGTCATTAAACACCATGATATTGAAGGTAAGTTTGCTACGTGGCCTGTGTGAGGATGTGCAGTCGCTGCAGGGACTGTGGGATGCCCTGAAAGATATACAAAGTGGCATAGCAAATAGAAACATAGATGTACTGGTGTTTATTGACCCACACACCACCCACAGCCATTGGAACATCCATGCAGATACTGTCAAATGCCTACCATGGCCGTACAAGGATCCAGATTCATGGTGTATGGTCACAGGCCAGCCTTACACTGATGGCACACACACTGTTCTGTAGACTGCATCACCATCCCTATGTGTGGCCAGTCTCAGGGTTGTGGTTGATATTTCAACAGGGGCACCCCACTAAGCCAGTTACTCTGATGCCCATAGGTCCACACTGTCCCTATTCTTCACTGACCTTTTGTGTGCCATGCCTAGTTATGACCATTCTCTGGGTCATGTATCCCATTCATCTGTTGGCTCCTGACATGGAGAGCCACATAGGGGTTTCTGTACATGCTCCTGAAGTCTTGTCTCATTCCTAATACCTGAAGCATCCAGCACTGACATTGCAGGGCCACTCACTACACATGGCACATGTTTGACATGAAAGTTCTTCACCTATTGTGGAGGAAATCCCACTTCTCCCAACTTGTTACCCACCTGTGTGGCTGTGGTAACATGGCTGTCACAAGTCACTGTTCCCAAACCAACCCGTGAAAGTGATGATAACTTTGTCTGAGTACTGTCTGGCCTGTGTGGGTAAGGTGATGTTTCATTCACAGCATGGCCAGTCAGTGCACTGTAATACATAACCTTGGTGTATTAATGTATACATCAGTTTTATTCTGTGTTGATTCTTTGATCTGATGTTATCAATTTTCATTCATTCCTCAACACAGGGGTTTCGATCTGACACTCGGATCCGACTCAGCCATTACTCCAGTTTGTGGTGAACAAGAAACTTCAAACAAACCGAAAAAATGAGACAATATAAAAACGGGTTCCACTTTAATTTTCTTCAAAACAATGGTACATGAAACAGTAAGCGCTTTTGTCATCCTTGACTTCTTCAGATTGCTTAATGTACTTCAAACTACAAAACATTTTATATCATTTGAAACAGTCATGTGATCTATCAGGACACATGATTCAACTTTTTCCTTTTTAAAAAGGCAGTAAACTCTTTTCTGTCATTTAGCCCTGGTGGATGGCATGCATTCAATTTAACCTGCCATTGGTACTCTTTCCACCCCAGTTCTGATTCAGCATCAAATTTCTCCTCATAGTTAGTTACTTCATCTAATATACAAAATTTAAAATCCACTTTACATCCATTTTCGTTATAGTGTTTTGCCATTGCATTTTTTTAATTCTTCATACTGGCAGCATATTTATGCTCATACACCCTTTTATACAACTCTCTTGTAGTACGCCCTACATAAAAGGCTTGACATGATTGACAAATAGTAAGATATATGCTGAACCTAGATTTGCAAGTATATTTTCCTTTAAAATGTACCAACAATGTTCCTATTTTAATTTCTATGACCCCTGTTAATAAATAGTCACACATATTACAATTCATACATTTAAACATTCCAGGGTTATTGCACACTAGCTGCTTGTTGTTTTATTTACTTTGGAAAATATTCTTAAAACTTTTCCCTCTTTTTTGCACAAAAACTGGCTCTTCACCTACCTTTTTACCAATTTCTGCACATTTTAAAGTCAAGGATGACGAAAGCGCTTACTGTTTGATGTGCCATTGTTTTGAAGAAAATTAAAGTGGAACCTGTTTTTATATTGGCTCAGTTTTTTAGGTTTGCTTGAAGTTTTTGTTTTTCCGATTTTATATATATATATATATATATATATATATATATATATATATATATATATATACATATATATAGATATAGATATATATAGATATATATATATTTTTTTTTGTGATCAACAAACTGTTGAGCTCCTTTCCTACCCACAATGCACCATGCCTAACTTCCCTCAGATCTCGTTTGCTGCTTTCATGAACAGGCTACTTCATTCAGTTAAGCAAATTCTCTTTAAGTATTTTTTTTCTGGTATTCAACTGGATTTAATCCTCTTCTGCTGGAATTTTCATTCATTAGGATTCCCTTGGTAACCTTTTTCTGCCTTATACTCTTGTAAATGTATTCTAAACTACCATTGTTAGTAGGCATTTCCTACCCTTATTCCTTGTTCTTTCTAATGTGTTTTTACCATTTAATTAGCTAGCAAAATACTAATCTAGCTTTTCTCAACAAAAAAAAAAGAGCTGCTATCTTGTTTTTATTGCTTCTTCTTCTGACTGACTGTTGCAGTTCGTATTGTTATTGGCTGTTGTGAACTTTTTCTACTTTGAAAAAGATTTCAAAAAGTGCGAGACATGTTGGCATAAAATGCCTTTCTCTGACACCCACTCTCTCTCTGTGTCTGTTGCTAAGGTGCAGAGCACTTGGATCAGGATTGCGACATTTATCATGGCTTTAATCCTTGTGCTGTTACTGAAAGGAAGAATAAGTTGATATTAAGGGGTATGTTGACAACCCCTTTTTTGGATGCCTTTATCTGGAGTTCACCCTCCTAAAGTGAAAGTTAGGGACCCTTCAAAAAAACCAAGTCTGTTGAATCTTTGGCTTCTACATCATTGGAGCCGAAGAACAAAATAGAAAAATTGGTCCCTAAGCCTTCTGGGAGCCGACCTTCTTCAGATCCAAGCAAATATATTTCTAGTCTGTCGATATCAGATTCGTCCAAATGCGCTTTGGATCTGAGGTCTCCAGATCCAAAGCCTTTGCCTTGTGTGGCCTATTCACTCTTCTTGGATCCAGTGTCAGGCAGGGTGCTCTCTCCCTTCTTTGAGCAGCACTTTAACTCCCCTTCAGTGGTGTCATCTTGTTCCTCCAGAAGTTTTATGGAGGTAGATGTGGAAAGCACAATGAGGAGATTCTTCACGAAGCAGTTTCAGAAGGGAGACTTCACAGTTCCTACCCCCTCGGGTCCGGAACCATGTCTAGCTACTCCTCCAACTACTACACTTCCTCCTCTGACCCAATTGGTGGTGAAGAGTCTTCAGATCTGAGTGTTCTGGGCCCTTCTGTGTCAGATCTGAAGAGGACCTTGTCTTCATATCAGACTGCTAATTTGAGTGCATTGTCTCTGACTTCTTCGTATCCAGAGGACTGTCTTGGAGCTGAAGCTTCTGGGTTAGATCTGAGGGAATAGTCAACTTCAAGGTTTTTGGAGCTGTCTCTCCCCCCTCAAAGCTTATACACTGAGGATGCTGACTATGATGAGGTAAAAGCATCTCCCAAATCACCAGCTGATGACTTCTCATTTTGAGACATCCTTGAGATCCTGAAGCAGAAGGCTGGTTGGTCTGTCCAAACCCCAACTCCTGAGGAGTCAGTATTTTTGGAAGCTTTTGAGACTGGCACATCTCCCTCCTGGGTCACTCTGCCCCTGATGACTTCATTGAGTTGGTATCTAAGCAGGCATGGAAGGAGCCTGATACAACTGAACCAGTCCCCAAGAGATCAGACAGGACTTTGGGTGCACTGTTAGGGAGCGAGCATTGGAATAATGGTGTTTTAATTGATGCAATGGTCATGGCAGCAGCTACAAAAAAGGAACTCACAGAACAGAGTTCCACTGCCCATCCCCCTAATAGAGAATCTAGGGCTGTGGACTGATTTGGGAAGTGACTCTATGCTTCAGCAACATTTGCTCTCCCATCGCTGAACTACTTGGCACACTTAATGAGATTGCAAAGGGACTTGATTAAATAATTTTCACATTCCCTTTCATGGGCCACTACTGCAGAGGCTCAAGCTTCTGTGGCCTCACAGTTGGCTACCCTTCAGTCTATTGCGAATTCACCCATGAGGTTCATCTTGCATGCTGCAAAAGGTGCCTCAAGGGATGCAGGTTCAGGCATTTCCATCAGGAGGCATGCCTGGATGCACCTGCATGACTTTGCAGAGCCCTTCAAGTCATCTTTTCCAAATGCTCCTTTTGATGTTCTTCTTTATTTTGGCCCCACAGTAAAAAAGGCACTCTCGAGGTGTGAGAAGGATGGAAAGACCCTATCTGTAATGGGCATACATTTTTCAACCCCTCAATGGACCTTTTCCAAGAATCAATGGGGAGGTTGAAAGATTTGGTTCAGGAAGTCTCAGGATCCTTTTCAGGATACACATAGAGATAGTTCCCCCTGAGGCAGGGGAAGGCGATAATGGCAGAAGATGCCCTCATGGCAGAGGAGGCCCACAAAACTGAGGGTCTAGGGATACTTTTTCTGACAGACCCTTTCAGTGCTCTTGAACAGAGACCCAATTGCTTTTTTCTGGTTGGAGTCTGGGGCCACTTATCTCTGCACCAGGAAGCCTGGCTAAGCATAACAAAAGATACTTGGGTGCAAAGAATCATTTCCAGAGGTTATATTATTCTCTTTTCCCTTCCACTCCATCACCCAGGAAAACCTCAATGCTCCACCCAATCAGAGGAAAGCAACAGCACTGGAGGTACAAAAGCTGCTAGAAAAAAAAGTGTGTCTGGAGAGGTCAGCCTTCGAGGTTTTGAAGAGGGTTTTCTCTGCTCTGGCAGGTCATGTGGGTCTTTCCTCCTCGGATCAACCCTTGACATCCCTTCTGATTTTGCACCATGATCCTCAGCATTCTACACCACTGGGACAGGCAGTCCAGAGCTTCCAGACCACTCAGCCAGATGCTGTCATCTCTTCTGATACTTATCCAGAACATCCTACAGAAGAAGTCCTAGGAAGAAGACGTGCAATAGTCTTAGTTTCTTTAGCAAGCTGTCACATGAGAATTCTGCAGTGGATGCAACAAACACAGTGGTCAATTCTCTCTCAACCTGTGTCAACAAAGATAAAAATAACTCAGGACTTGACCAGTCCCTGCTTCTACCATCCCTACTCTATGCTTCACCTATTCTTACCCATCTACAGAGTAACCTAATATCCAAACTAGAATCCACATATAACAAAGTAGCCAGATTTGCTGCAAATCAACCTTACAAATCCCAACACTGCCTCTCATTAATGGCTTTACACTGGCCTGAATTTTCCAACTTACTGCCTCAATCCCAAATCCTTATAGCCCACAATATACTAAACAATCCTAAATCCTGCCCATCCCTTGCAAATTCTCTTACACTTTATATACTCCTCAACGCCCACTAAGAAGTACTAATCAATACTTTCTTGAAGTTCATAAGCCAAACAAAACCTTTCAGAAAATACTCTATTGTCACTCAGTTGCAAAAAATTGGAGCACACTCTCTTTAACCCTTAGACTACTTAAAGACAAAAATGCCTTCAAGAAACAGCTTAAATCTTTTTTCCTATCAAATTAGATATGTTCATGCTCTAAACTAATATCCAAGAAGCATTCAGGGATAACCTAACTTAACTGTATCTCTTCTCTCTCTCTCTATTACCTACACATTTTTTTCTGTCGTATTCCATACTAGTTAGCTCATGTTACACTCCATTTCCATAATCCCTTATTACTGTTCTTTAACTTCCAAAGTTCATACAACTTTATCTGTATATTTACTTACTTCATGCCTAGTACCTTGGTTCAGCAATGTATTGACCTTAGTCTTACCATTTTTCTGCTTAGTTTCTTGCCATACTACATGAAAATTTCTATATAAATATATATATATATATATATATATATATATATATATATATATATATATATATATATAGGTTTACTATCACAATGCCGACGTGCAATTGCACGGCTATGAAGTATTCGAACAACAGATGTTCGAATACTTCATAGTTCGGCAGGTTATGTGAGCAAACGTTATCATTGCGAACGGACTGTGCATTCGCAATTTTAACGTTCGCTCATGTGAGGGGATCGTGGTACAGTGCGGTTAGGGAAATACATCCCTTTCCTCACTGTAGTGCAATCTCGGAGTTGGAATATTAAGTTGGGGGGGGTGTGGGGGTGCAGCCCCCCACAGGGGGGTGCAGGGGGGCTTGCCCCCATGCATAACTGTGAGTTTAGGCTAGATAGGTAGGGAGTTACGAATTGGGTGGGAGTGCTGTTGATTGTCGGAAATGTCGCGAGCGACATTTTCGACAATACACAGCTGTTTTCGACATTAGGGACATACGGAAATGTTCATTTCCGATGTTTAAATTCGAACATGAAGACACTTTTTATTTTAAGTTTCGATTTTATGATAGTAAACCTATATATATATATATATATATATATATATATATATATATATATATATATATATATATATATTGTATTGTATTTCTATCCATTCTATATATTCCTTTATTGCATGTTATGTAATTACTTCAGAAGTAAGTATACTTAAAATGTGATCTGCATTTATCTTTGTTCTTACTATTTGTTTACTTAAACCTTTTTTTTTGGGAGCTTTTCTCCTCGGGTCTCTGCTGAAAAAGGGCTTCTACGAACCCAGACATACTAACCCGGTTAACAAATATAAAAATAAAATAAATAAATAAGGTATGCAAATGGTATCTTTCCTGGAGGATGCAGTCACAACAACTGTTGTAAGGTCGTCCTTTCATTCTCCCTCAACCCAGGGCAATAGTAACCATGGACCCTTCCCCGATTGGGTAGGAGCATTTTCTGGGGAAGACCATCCAAGGCACTTGGTCCCACGAACTTGCATATAAAAGTTCTGGAAATGAGAGCAATGCTTTTGATGTTGCAAGCATTCCAAAACTCTTTCCGTCTTGGAACAATTGTGATCCAAATGGCCAGCATGTCAGTGGTTTGGTACATCAGCAAACAAAGGGGAACAAATTCTTACCCCCTGAGTTGAGAAGCCTTAAGTGTGTGGCAATGGGCAATTTCCTCCAACTGGTTTCCAGTTGCATTGCACATTCTGCGAAAGTCCAACATGATAGCAGACAAACTGAGGAGGTCCATTTTACTACCTCACAAGTGGTCTCTCAACAACAAAGTGACCGACATGATTTTCCATCAGTGGGGCCAGTCTTGCTGTGATCTCTTTGCATCTCCCCTAAACAACAAGTGCAGCAGCTTCTTTGCCCTAGTCCCCCTATCAGGGGAGTCACAAAGGATACTCTTCTCCATGATTAGCCCCCTGATCTGTTATACGCTTATTCCCCAACAGGCATGACCAAACATTTCAAACCTCAAACTGACTGCATGGTTTCTCCAATTGCATTGATAGCCAAGCAACCTATGTTTTCTTCGCCTGTCCACTCTATTTTGTTATCTTCTTATAAACCTTCCGTAAGAAAACACTACAGAAGTAAATGGAGAAGATTTGTTTACTGGTCAGAACAGAATCAGATAGAACCTTTCTCAGCCCTGATATTTTCTGTTCTTGAATTTTTTGTGAGTTTGTTTAATAAATGTGCTAGTTCATCGACTAATAAAGTTCAACTCGCAGCCATTTTGAATTTCCACATGAGTTTTCAGAATTCTTTACTGGCTTCCTCCAAGCTACGCAAAGCATTTTTGAAAGGTACTCTTCTACTTAGACCTCCTTACAAAGATCCTGTACCACCATGGGATTTAAATTCGGTATTGCAAACCCTGATATAGATTCCCTTTGAACCTGAAGCCAAATGTGATTTAAAATTCATGACCTGGAAGACTATCATTTTAGTGGCAATTGCATTGGCTAGATGAATTTCAGAGCTTCAAGCATTGTCTTCTAAGACCCCATATTTTATTTTTCACAAGGATAGGGTCACCTTACATAACAGTGCTTCCTTCTTACCTAAGGTTGTTTCAAAATCCAACATTAACCAAGCTGTTAACTTGCCAGTATTCTTCCCAAACTTTGCAAATAAAGGAAAATATATGCTGCACTTACTTGATGTTCATAGACAATTATGCTTTTATCTGCACTGAAGAAGACAAATTAGAAAGTCAGACCAGCTTTTTTTGTTTCCTTTGCACATCAGCAAATGGGTGAATCAATCACAAAGGTAACTTTAGCCAGATGGTTAACAGATTTCATTTCCTTTGTCTACATTAAATTAAATCTTCCCCTTCCAAAATCATTAAAAGCTTATTCCACTAGATCTATGGCTACTTCCACCATATTCTAGTCTAGAGAGCATCCATGGATGATATTTGTGTGGCTGCTACTTGGACAAATCCTCATTCCTTTATAACTCACTACAAACTAGATTTGGTCTTGAGGGGAGGAGCAGCATTTGACTCAGTCATACTCAGGAATAACCTTCCTTAGAATCCACCCAGGAGTGTAGGTAGCTGGGGACTCTGTCCCATACATTGAGGAATGAATACAAATTGACAACATCAGATAAAGAAGTGATGTACTTACCATAACGTTCCATCTGTGTTGTCTAGTTTTATTCTTCCTGAACTCCCCACTCTCCATCCCCCTCCATTTCTCCCAAATTACTTTTGGCATAATGAGACCTCTGAGGATGCCAAGGACACCATAAGTCTCTTGTGTTGAACTTCAGTTATGGCAATTCCTTTATAGTCTTTCTTTCTCTCTCTCTCTCTCAAGCTGTAAATAGGTTCTGAGGGAAGTTAGGCATTGTGCATTGTGGGTAGGAAAGAGTTTGAGAGTTTGTTGATCACCATGAACTGGAGTATCAGCCAAGTCAAATCTGAACTCATACGTTGAGGATGAATGAAAATGGCCAACACAGATGGAACATTATGATAAGTACATAACTTCTTTTTTTTTGGACCATATGCTGCCTATTTGACAACATACTGTGCCCACTTCTGCCTTGCATGGGGTGCTGCTACAGCTATTTCCTCTGAATATGTGCATCCAACTCCTCCTCTGTAGCTGGAGCAGGTCTGTCAGGCAGTACTATGATGTTCTGAAGTTGTAGCTGTGTCCGTACCATCACATTATGTAATATGGAGCTCTCCTCACATAACTGACTGCAGTTTCTGGCATGCACTGCAGTGCTCCATCAGATGTATCTTAGCAGCAGAATCATGCCTTCAGGAGTCAAACACACATTTAACAATGTTCCCTTTCTACAATTGCATGGTTCTGCAGCCATATCGGCCTTGGAGGTTTAGAGGCGGCCATCAGCCACAGTTTTGAAGGCATATCATGCATCACCTACAGCCCATAATAGTTGACACCATTATGAGTGGACTGCTTACATCCACTGGAATAAAATATTCTGGCCTACATAGTTAGCAATGTGTGCCCTTACTAACTAGATGACCCAGTTGGTAGCCACTCCAAGTAAAATGCTGGTAAAAGTTGCATTTGCACAAGTTGTGGCACACATATACTGTATATAATACCATGTGTATTGTACGTGATCTTGCAGTTTATAAAGTGAAAGCCCTTCTGGTTGATATAGTAGATGTCATACAGAGCAAGTAGAGCTTTTTATCTAAGTTTGGTAACCTGGTAGGAAGGCTGGTCAGTCTTACACTCTTCAGCCATGGTCAGGATTCATTGAAGAGGTGCATGTGTACTTGTGAGCATAAACTAGACACACATTCAGAAATTAGCTATTCAAATTTATAAGAACATTTGAAAGAGCAACTGACATTAATACACAGTGCAAATGGCTGTACAATTGAACTACATATAATAGCATATTTATTTGTACAGTTAAAAAACTAATAGTCAAGCTTATAGAAAAATTAAGAAGCAGTAAAGACTATTAATGTAATCGATGGTCTCCGAGGATCTCAGGGAAATGGATTATGTTGTAGAATGTCCATGCTGTGGTGGTTTACTCTGCTGATATCAGTGGCAGCCATATGTGCTCCTCCACACTCTTCAACTCCATGGCAAAGAAGTGGTATAACATCCATGAGGCTGACACCTCAGAAATTCCTAATGTGTCCCCTGTTGGATGCTAAAATGCCCCTGTAGCAAGGAGGGATACTGCTATACAGATCTTTCTGTCCACTAAGATAAGCGGTTCATCCATTCACTGGATTCCATGTGTAGGTGCCACATATCTACTAACTCCCTTATACTGCACTTTTCCACAGGGTAGCAGTTGATAGTGTCTTAGTCATGCAGATGATTGTGTCAGCCACTAGGGGACCCATCTGGATGAGGTCGAGTGGCACGATGCCAGGGTAATCCTATGGGCTAGGCTTGTAAAGGCTCCAGGGCCATTAGCCTAGTACACACCTATGAACCATACAACAGCATAGGCATGGTCTCCGAAAACAGCCACTAACACTTGCTGCTCTGTTAAGGCAGCTTCTCCAAGCATCATAGCATGAATGAAACTGCCCTACATTTATAGATCCTAGTGTTCAGAATAGATGAGTGCTGTGACTTTTTTTTTTTTTTTTACTAAATTTATATGTCACTGCATAACTCTGCTATGTTTGATTTAATTACTTGCATACATGATGAGACTCGTACGCAAGACAGCACTCATTTGCATGCCATTCATTATGTAATCATTTGCTTATCACGATATTTCCTCTGTAGCGTGGTCATGTTATGTCTCTCTCTGACTTGCCCTCCCCTCCCTAAGTATCGCTTCACATCTCATTGGATAATGCGGTGCACTTGTTTTCCATTTATTTTAACTCCCTAATTTGTCTGCTAAACAGGGATTTGCATAAGTTTTCTTAATTTTTTTTATGAAAAAAATGCCTCTTGGGTAATTTCCTGCCCTAGTTCTCAGATAAGTTTTATTTCATTTGTTTTTCTTTCAGCATTGTCAGCTTTTCTTTTTGCTTGATGTATTACAGCAATATAATTTGGATTATGTTAGGATTTGCTAGTTTTATACTGAGGTATGTTTTCTTAGATTAGTTGTACTTACCTAAGGGAGAATGTAGTGTTTCCTGTTGTAGTCGTTTTTCAGTTGACTTGTTCTGTTTTTGTGTATTTTTTTTTTTTTGTTTTAATATTAATAAATTTCATTTCTGAGTCAATTTAAATGGTTGGTGCTGGCGATTATTTGTGTAGTTTCCACGAGCAGTATGTGAAGTTGCTTTTATATTTTTTCTTTTTATGAAGTGTATTTGGTGGCATGAAGCGAAGGTGATACATTCTTGATGCTGCTATAAATAATGGTAATAAATGCTTGATGACATCGTTAGGATGGTGATAAAATGTTTATACACTGTATCAGACAAAGCAACTGTATTACATGGACCAAGTCCTAAAAGTGCTATCAAAAGCTAAAAATACTGCATTGATGTGTCCTGACAATATCCATGAATGCATCTTAAATAGCTTGAAGCATGATTTAGCCACCCCCTAAATATACTGTTCAACCTCAGCCTCTGAACAGCTTCCCTACATAAGGGAAGACTTCCATAGACCCAGGTGATTATAGTCCCATACTCACATGCATGCGCGCATGTGTGTGTGTGTGTGTGTGTGTGTGTGTGTGTGTGTGTGTGTGTGTGTGTGTGTGTGTGTGTGTGTGTGTGTGTGTTGGGGTCTGGTGTTATATATGTAAAATGTCAAGGCATTTGCCATTCAGTGAATAACTGCAAAAATGTTGTCTTCTGATCACAACTTTCAGAAAATCGCAACAATAAAGTTAGCATACAGTATATAAGTAAGGGGTGTGGTGGTGCAGGGTGACTGGGAGAGCTTTCTTTGTCCAGAAACTTTAAAAGAAATGTTACTTGCAGTCCTGTCAGGTATATATTTTAAAGAGTTGGACTCATGCAGTTTATTGTTGGATGGAGAAATTATGATTCCTGAACTTAAAAGTACTTGCATATCTTAGGTTCATGGTGGATAATAGGTTTGCAGTCCCATGGAACATTGAAGAGCCTAGTTCAAATGCCCATTTACACCTTAGCAGTGTCTGGTTAACTGACTTGCTCAAGGTTACACAGTAGTCAAATGAGGGCTGAAGGACTGAAACCCTATACCACGGGAAATACAGCTCAGAGCCTTAACCCTGTGTGCCATCTCCCAAACAAAACCAGAGTGCCATATGTGACATATAGCTGACTTGTTTTTCATTTTGGAAAATGTGATTTCATTTATTTATTAATTTTTTTAAAATTTGCAAGAATGCAATATATGAAGGGAAAACAGCAGATGCAAAATATGGATAGAAAAAAATGTTGGCGATATGGATAATATGTAACATTTATTTTGTAGACAGTTGTTTGTTCAACAACGTTTGTACTCCCAGTTCCCTACTGTCATATTTTCCTTTAAAGTTATTTACATTAGTTTGTTGCGAAATCTAGGAAACTGACTTTTATGTCTATTTTCTGATCAGCAAAAAGCTAAATGTTTATATACATGAAACAGTTTTTATAGAAATTTCATACTCAGCAAAGTTCCTGCTCACAGTACCCTGCTCTCTTGTTTTGTTTTGTCTTAAAACTATTCATCTTTCTTTCTTAAACTTTGAAAGGCTCTGCTTTTCTTTGTCAGATTGCACATAACTATATCATATAAAGAAGTCCGCTGTAGGAGGTTTATTTGTTGAATAACATGGTGCTTATACATGCTTTAACTTTTATGTTGTCAGACTTTGAATGTGGTGAGTTTTAAGGCAGTGATGCTGGGTAGAGTGGTGCTAAATATTTAATAGAGCATGGAGCACCCCATTTAATCACTGAAGTTGGAAAAAATATAACCTTATTAGGAGAGTCCCTGTCATGAGACCCAGTCTTAACACTGACCAGGAGTGCTTGCCAAATGCTTAGTTTTAGTACACCTATGTGCTATTAAGATCAGATCTCATACACGAGACTTTAACGGGGACAGTGCCAGCCAGCTAAGAACAGTGGCATTAAGAAAACAGCTTTCTGAAAGCTGTGAGAACTTCACTCAGACACACTTATAAACAGAACACATTGCAAAATGGCATGCCTATCAGCTTTTAAAACTGTTAGTCCTTCAGAGGGCACTTCATTCCTGCCTGCTGTTTGACAATGTTTTGTGCTTCACCAGCTTTTGAAGGCCAGTAAAATACTTTACACTCCTGAACTTTTTATTCTGTACTGGTAGTACATGGAACACATAAAGCTCCATGCACTACAAGGTGTTATGGTTAGGTCACCATTTATAAACCTTTTGTTATGTGTCTACAACACAGATGCCGAGTTATCTCTCAGATTTCACTTTCAAGGTGGACCTTTTGGCCTCCATGTCTCAAACACAGAGTAAGCTGGTACTTTAATGATAAACAGAATATATCGACTGTAAATCAGATGTATGGTTTTATCACACCATTTAGTTTATCCTGTCCTATTAGGAGACAAGTGAAACATGTAAATTTATGTGTATGTGTACTGCAAGATAAGAGGTGAACATATATCTGGATATCAGATGTTTTGTCAGTGATATGAATTAATATATAATTTGATATATATATATATATATATATATATATATATATATATATATATATATATATATATATGTGTGTGTGTGTGTGTGGCCTACTTCACATGACTGAAAACTCAAAGTACTGAATTTCAATTGAGACCATAATACCTAATTTTCAAAATACTGAAAACTCTTTTAACTGAGTCTCATTATATTGAAAGCTTATGATGCTGAATTTCAAAATACTGAATTTTAAGCCATAGACGTGATGTGTGTTTCCCTTCGCTTGTGACTTCCTTGTAATAAAAAAGTGCCAACTGTCATAATACCGAAAGTAGCACAGAAAGTAGTGTTGTAGTGTTTCTAAATGTGGGCATGTCTGTTTACATTTTTATGGGAAGTATCTAAAGTAATACTTCATTTGACTGACAAGTATTATTGGCAAGAAAATGGAATATGCCCTCTTCCCCACTGTAGTGCGATCCTGGAGTTAGAATATATAGTTAGGGGGGTGTGGGGCACAGCCCCCCACAATGGGGGGTGTGGTGGGCAAAGCCCCCCACTTGCTTTTGTTTTACTAAGCAATATTAAATCAAAACCAAACAATATAATATGAAACCCCCCACAACCCCCTAACTATATAGTCTAACTCCAGGGTCGCACTACAGTGGGGAAGGGGGCATATTCCATTTTCATGCCAATAATACTTGTCAGTCAAATGAAGTGTCGGACAAATGAAGTGTCGGGCAAATGAAATTTCAGTCAAGTGGGGTCGGGCAAATGGGTGTCAGGCAATTGGAAGTTAGGGCAAATGAAGCAGACCCATATATATATATATATATATATATATATATATATATATATATATATATAAAATGAATTTTTACTGATAAGATTGATCGAAAATAAAAACATCAAAAAATTTCACTGGCATGATTGCAAATGTAAACCAACGAGTTACATTTACAATCACTAAAAACTATGTAACAACATTCTTTTACATAGGAGCCTTTGCCCTCCACACTCCTGGAACTTAAATAAATTAACTCTAAGCTTGTGCAATCATGAAGACAGAAAAACTCCTTAATTATCTTACAGTCCGCAGCTTGAAGTTCAACAGTAAAATAATTTGACCAATTATACCAGCAATAAATTTTTCCTAAATTTCAGCTTGCAACAAATGCATTCAGTGATAAAACATATAACACCCATATCAAGTAAATACAAGTGTGTGTGTGTGTGTGTGTGTGTGTGTGTGTGTGTGTGTGTGTGTGTGTGTGTGGTTATGTATAAGATATAATATTTCTATATGTATTTATTTATCCTTTGTTGTCTGGGTTAGTCCTACTAAGCTAGAAGCCTCTCTTTAGGGGAGACCCAAGGAGGTATTTAAACTACTAGGGGCAATTTGACCTGGGCATTGTGGAACTTCCCCTCCTCTTGGCAGTCAGGGGAAGGATTTGTATGTTTCACATCCTGACATCTTTTACTGTCCAAGCACGGAGGCAGCCAGGAGAAACAGGAAGAAAATATGTCTGATTCGGCTTTGGCAGAAAATGAAGTGAGGGTTGATGAAAATGTAGTTGAAATGGTAGAGTCGCTACCAGAAGTTTTTTTTTTTTTTTTATGCTGTGGGTGCAGAAAAAACAATATTGGAAGAAAAGGAGATTGTAGCTGTAACAGAGATGGATTCAGAGGAAAACATTCAGAGGAGATTGTATGAAGGAGAGACAGTTACCTCTGAGAAATGAATAATTACAACTCTCCAATCGGGAGAGTTATGGGATGATTATTTGGAAGAAATGGTAATCCAAAGTGAACCAGAAAGTGGAACAGCAATTTCATTGAGTGACATCATGGATAAAATAGAAGAAGAAAAAGGAGAAGAAGAGACTGTGCCAGAAAAAGTTCCAGAGACAAAAACGTATGCACAAACTGTGGGAGAAGGAGCAAAGAATAAATAAAAGAAACAAAAAAGTATACAGTATGTGTGAGCTGTAAAAAATAAAGTTTGGATAGACATGAGGTTTGGGACTCTGTCATAGAACCTCTGGGTGTCAAAGCAAAAGAGGTAAGAGCATTCATTTTAACTAATAGACTTTTTGTGACTTGATATTTGAGACTGAACAGGCCATGGAAAATTTTGGGGTGCATATGAACAAAAGAAAAATATTTATCCATGGTCAGAATGCTGTGCAAGGTTTTTACAGGCAAACAAAATAATAACGATCCAGTTTAGAAATGAAGTTGAAGCAAAAGTACTGAAAGAACATTTGTTAACTACATGTAAAGAAGTAATGGACACTACAAAAATATATGATGAAAGAGGACTCTGGATTAGGGGATGGGAATCTGGAGTAATACTAAAAATGGAAAATGATAATGTTATGCATGTACCTAGTACTGTTGTTGATCATGGTAATAGGGGTTTTATGAAATACAGGGGTCAATCAAAAACTTATCTTTGTGGAAAAATGATCATTTAATCAATGAATGTGATAATAAAGATGTTATTTATGTGGTAAAACTGGGCATAATGCAAAAAATGTGATTTAAAGTGCAACAAATGTGGCAATACTGGTCATTCATGGCTATAATGTGAAATGAATGTGCAAGAAAATGAAAATGATGTACAGGATAAAGAGACAGAATGTGTTATAGAAGAAAATGTACAAAAAGATGTAACTGATAAAGAGGTTATGCATGAAGTTAAAGAAACTAAGGAAAAAGAAACAGAGGAGACAGTGATGAAGAAGCTGATTGGTGCACAGTAAGAAATAAAAATAATTTGATAGGGAAAAGAGTTAAATAAAGGAAAAGAAAAATCAAAACCACAATGCTTAGAGAAAATAAGAAAGGAAAGGTTTAAACATTTTATTATACTAACTGTTCTTAAAAGCTAAAATATTAGATTTATATGTGAACAGTATGAAAAATCTTAAAAGGAGAATAGGTATAGTACAATGGTGTGCTGCACATATTATTGTTTTAAAAGACATCAGATTATTAACAGAGGAAGAAACAACACAAACTAAAATACCTTGGAATGGTGTGGTAGTTTGGAACATGGGGAAAGAAACATGCTCAGGCATATGTATGTTATGTCAAGAAAACATTAAAATATTAGATGCAACCATAGTGGAATTAAGCCCACTACGGTAATAGATGTGAGATAGAAAAATATGTGTATAGCATTATAGCTTTATATGCATATGTAACAAAAAAGACAGAGAAATGATGTTTAAAATATTCTTAAATATGGACATTATAGTGGTGGGTGACTTTAACTGTAATTTATGAAAAAATATGAGAAGTTGTGATGTTAAAATGGCTAAAGAAATTATAAGAAGTGAAAGTTAAGTGTATGGGAGAATAACCATTGAACCTATAAAAGGAATGAAATTAGGAGAGAAATTGATTATTTTTAAATATCTGACAGTTTAAAAGTTATAAAAAAGGAATCAAGTATGCTGGATTTTCAGATCATGTGGCAATATGGGTTAAAGTACAGGAAAATGAAGTATAAATATGAATAAGAAAAGGAATAAAGAGAATTAATGAAAATGAATTAGATTTAGAAGAGAAAAAAATAACTTGTGGAATATTGGAAAATCATATGACTGTGAGAGATTTGTATGAGAACTGGACTGTTTGGTGGCTTAATTTTAAATAAAAATATAAAAAAGTATATTTATAATGTATAAGGAAGAAAAGAAACCGATATAAGATATTAAGTCAATAAACATTTACAGACTTATTAGAGAAGAAAAATTCCTTTCATGAAAAAGAAAGATTAATATATAAAAGGAATCAAATTAAAATTAGCAACTTGTTATATAAGCAAAACTATTGTTTACAAGGAAAGAAAGAAGAGGTAGCACCATATTTGAATAAAATAATAAAAGAAGGAAAATAATAAGAGAACTAAAAAATAAGCAAGTTAAGCAAATAAGACAGCAAAAAGGAATATATGAAATAGTTAAAGAATACATATTGGAATTATTTGTTAAGAGAGAAGAAAACATAGAACAAATTTATAAAAGTGAAAAATTAAATTAGGAAGATAATGAGTATTTAGAAACAAAAATAACCATGAAAGAATTGAATGAAATTCTAAAAAAGCTTAACATGAATTCTGCAACAGGACTGGATAGAATTGAATGTGGTATGTATAAAGATATGAAAGAGTGGCAAAAAATATTTTTTATAGAAGTTATGAATGAATGGTTAGAAAGTGGAATTAAAGAGAAAGAGATGTGTACAGGAGTTATAAAATTTATTTAAAGAAAAGGAAATAAAAAGGAGATAAAAAATTGGAGACCTATAACACTGAATAATCTTCTCGTTTTTTTCCTGGTTAGGGGTCACCACAGCGGATCACCTGTCTGCTCATGATTGGCAGTGGAGTATTACAGTGTTGAGTTGCCAGCACAACCTTCCACAGAAGGCACACACACATATGTACACACTCATGCCTAGGGCCAATTTAGTGTGTCCAGTCCACCTACAGCATGTCTTTGGGATGTGGGAGGAAACCGGAGCACCTGTAGGAAACCCATGCGACCACAGGGAGGACATGCAGACTCTGCACAGAAGGCACCCTAGCCGAGAATTGAACCGGAGAACCTCTTGCTGTGAGGCAGCAACGGTAACCGCTGCACCACTGTGGTCATCCAATAACATTGAATAATACAGATTATAAAAATTTTATGAGAATAATAACAAAAAGGTTACAGAAAAAATGAATAGAATATATGACCAAACTGTATTGGGAAGAAAAGGAAAAGGAAGTCAAGACATATTATGGATAATAAGAGAAATAATTGATATCATAAATACAAATGGAGAAATGAAAGTTATGATATGGGGATTTAAGTAAACTGATGATAATATTCAATATAAATCATTATGGGGAATTTTGCAGGCATATAATGTAAGCAAAAATATTACAAGTAATAAAATCTGTTTATGAACGGAACTATGTGAAACTAAATGTAAATGGCTGGATTGGGGAAGAAATAAAAATAAAATGTGGAATAAAGCAGGGCTGCCCAGCTAGTAGTGTAATTTTCCCATTATTTATGAATGTTATAGTGAAGGAAATTAATAAAATGTCAAGTAGTGGTGGATGCAAAATGATGAAGGAAGTATAATTGCCAATAATGTATAATTATGCATATGATATTGTATTTGTTAAAAGTAAAGTATGGATGGAAAAAGTAAATGAAAAATTGATTTAAGTGTAAATAAGGAGAAAAGTAAAGGATTTGGTTTTGAAGGTATGATAGGAGGTGTTGAGTTCATTGAAAATATATAGATATTAGGAATAACGTTTGGAAGGAATGAATACAGACAACAACAATGGGATAGTGTACTCAAAGAAGTAAAGGGTATGAATGACTATTATTTGGAAATCATATAGATTTTCATGTAGAAAAAAGCACACTTGTTGAACACCATGGTAATAGGAAAAATTGCTTATGTTGCTAACATCTGTATGATTCCTATTAAGTATGAAAATGAATTAATGATGACTGTATTCTCTTATATGGGGTTTTAGACTGAATTCAGTCAAAAGAGAGATTCTGTAAATAAAAGAAGAGCAAGGAGGTTTGGGTTTAATAAGCCCAATAGTACATGCAGCATCTTTAATTTTATATAAGGTATTAAAACAATTATGAAGGAAAATAAAAACTTGATAGAAATGATACTATATTATAAATACAAATAATTGCGGGAAGGAATGGAAGTTAAAAAACAAAGTAAAAGCATTGTGAATGAAGAAATGAAAGAGTACCAAAACAAAATTGTGTTATGGAAAATAAAAAAGAATATATATGAGAAAAAATAGAAAGGAATGGTACTTGTATTATGAAATCATTTTATTGTATTGATCCATTGAAAGATTTATAAATAGATAAGAAAAAGCCATAATGATGAGATATAATAACTGTAAAAAGATTAAAGAATGTAATGATTTTTTTGGAGATGGTCTATTATAAAATTGTCAGTTAAGGCAAATATTCCATACAAAAAAAGCAAGATAGAATATGTAATAAATGTGGAGAGTTTGAGACTACTGAGCATGTGTTTTTGAAATGTGAAAGAGTTAATTTGTGGAAAGAAATATGTAAAGATAATAGGGTGAAAAGTTTTTTAAAATTTGAACAAATAAATATGGACATAATATAATTTGGTTATTATGGTGCATGCAAACAGGAAGAAGTGAAGAAAATGGACAGAGTAATATTTTATGCTTCATGGACTATATGGAACGAGAGACTAAATGAAATTAAATACAATGGAAAATGGACTTTGACAAAGATTTTGGAAAAAATAATGTTTAGGTTGTGGATTAAGAGTGGGAGGAATGCTTAAATTGAAGTTTATAATGTATGGAGATTTGGAAATAGATGTAAATATGTAAATAATATGTAATGTATATGTCACTAAAAAACCCTACTCTTTTCAGCACTTGTAGTGAGTGTGACTAAAGAGTGGGAGCATCTGTTCCATTCCTAGTGCAGTGGTAGTTGGGAAAATGGCACACAAACATGAGGGCTAAGCAGAAAGAAGTAGAGGTGAATGCCAACTCCTTGGAGATGTTTACATTTACAGAAGAGTGGAGGATCATGAAAGAAAAAAGAGAAGGAAGTTGTATAGAGGATACAGAAGAGTTGTTTCAAAAGGAGTTTGAAGAGACACAAGAGGAAGTATGAGGTAAATGAATTATAATTACAACCATCCAGTTGGAAGGGTTGCAGGATGATACATTAAAAGACTTGATAGTGCAAAGTGAGCTGGAGTCAGTGTAGAAAATATCTTGGGATGAAATGATAGAGAAAATACATTTTGAAGAAGGCAGAAAATGAAAGAAATATTTTTTGTAGAGATGACTGAAGAACACAAAAAACTTCAGGAGAAAGGAAGAAAGAAGCTGAAAAGAAAAAAAATGTGGTGAGAATGCAGAGTAAGGAAGAGTCAGAAATTGACAGGTATGATGTTTGGAACAAGACTTGTGCATTTAGGATTAAAGGCTCAGGAGTTAAGAGCTTGCATTTTAATAAAGAAAGAGACTTACTGTGACATTTTTTGAAACTGCTGAAATCTTAGAAACTTTTTTGAACAAATATGAAAAAAAAAAACAAACGTATATCTGTGGAATAAATGTGTTGTGCAGACTTTTCTGAGAAACACATAAAAAGTTAATAATCAGTTTTGAACTGAAACTGAAAGAGAGACTGTTAAAAAAGTATTTGCTAAAGAAATTTTATAATGAAGCAAAAGTTTTCTGTAAAGTTATTGATAACAGAGGATAACAGGGTCTTCAGACTGTGATGTGGTTTAAAAAAATGAAAACAAAAAATGGTAAAATAATATACATTTTGCGTATGATAAATATTGATGGTAACAGGGCTGTGGTAAATATTGGGGACAACCAAAAACATGTTTTCATGGCATGGAGGGACATTTTGTAAATAACTATAAGAAAAGATGTTATTTATGTGGGGAAACTGGTCATGATGCTAAAAACTTTAGAACATGTAATATACCTATAAGCAAACAGGACATTTATGGCTGGATTATGAGAAAGAAAGAAGACTAGAATGTGATGTAAATTTGAAAGAACAATTACAGCAGGAGAAAGTACAATAATCCAAAAGGGAAAACAATGGTGTAAACCAAGAAGAAATGGTTAATAAACAAAAAGGGGATGTGGAGAGGGAAAGTGGACAGAAATTAGTGATGGAGTGGAAATGGTTAAAAAGAAAAAGCTCAGTCAGGAAAAGCATTCAATATAGAAAAAGAAAATTCCAGGATATATGAATGAAAGTTAAAAAGAAAGGAAATGGGTAAACAATTCATTGTAAATTAAAAGAAGGGCGTCAAATAAGCTTAGGATTTTATCTATTAATATTAATAGTGTAAAGAATGTAATAAGGAGAATAGGAGTATTAGAATGGTGTTATATGTGTGAGGTGATTTGGTATTAGGATTTTAGATGAAGAAAGAGAAAAGTCAGAAACATTGTGAACAGGGATATAATATAGAATTTGGGAAATGAAAAATGTTTGGGAATTGCAGTTTCATATAAGAAAGGAATACACATTTTGAATTATATTTTAGTTAAATTAGGGAGATTCATGGTTGTAGATGGTTGTAGATTTTAGGTGCTATGGGAAAGTGTATAGATTAATAGTGTATGTATATGTGATATAAAAACAAAGGGAAATTATTTCAAAAAATGTTAGATTGTTATAGTTAATATGGATATAATAGTAACAGGAGATTTTAATTGCGGCATAAGATATAAAAAGAAAAAAATAAATCAGATAAGAAAATGGAAAAAATAATAAAATGTGGAAATTTAAAGACATAAAATTTGAATATAAGTAGATATTGAAGAGGAAAATTAAAAACGTAGAGTGAGATTATTTTTTTTATTTTCAAAAACTATGACAACAGTGATAGAGGAAATAGTGAAATAAGCTATAACAGAGTTGTGGAAAGATCATTTGACAATGAAAGATTTTTACAAAAATTGGTCAAAATGGTGGATAACATTTAAAGAAAAATATAAAATAAGTGTTTAATATGGGAAAATAGTAAAAGACAGAAAAAAGAAATATATAGAGACATGCAAAAAGCTGTTTTATTTAGTCTTAATAGGAACAAAAGGGAATATTTTAGAAGAGAAGACGAGATTTATCAGAAGAGTCAAGAGATAATTAAAGATGTTTTATATAAGCAAAAATGTTTTACAAAGAAAAAAATGAAGAAGGGTCACTTTATTTAAGTAGAAGAATAAAGGAAGATAGTGGCATAATGAGAGAAATGAAAATGGAAGTAGGAACAATTGAAAGAGAACAGTCAAATAAAATGAATATAGTACTGAGTTATGTGAAAGAGATGGTAAAAAAGAAAGAAAAAGTCAGTATATGGTAAAACAGTTTACATAAGAACCAAATAAAGAAATGGAAAAACAAATTACAATAACAAAATTAGAAAAGGTATTGAGGAAAGTAATTGTAAGCTTATCAGCTGGGCTAGATGGTATAGGATATTTAATATATTAGGGCTTAATGCAATGGCAAAAAGAAACTGTAATAAATATATTTAATGAATAGTTAAATAAGGGTGTTAGTTATGAAGAAATAGGTTTAGGTGTTATGAGGTTTATATGGAAGAAATGGGAAAAGAATTGGAGGCCAGTTATGCTGAATAATATTGATTATAAACTATTTATGAAAATATTACAAAAAAGATTAGAAAATAAGTTGAATATTGTAATGGAAAAATCTATTTACGGGATTAATGGAAATGGAAGCCAAGAGCTCTTAATGATAGAGAAATAGTAGATGGCATTAATAAAGGAAAAAATTAAGTGAAACTAATAGCTGCTGATATTGATAAAACATCTGACTCAGTAAAGCATGATATTTTATGACAAATAATGGAAGAATATGATTTTTGTATGCAGATACAGAAAGCATGTGAATCAGTGTATAAAATACTAAAATTATGATTTTAATAAATGGTTGGTTAAGTGAAGAAATAGAAATGACTATCAATATAAAACAATTGTGTTGAATGAATAGCATTTTGCTTGTGACAGTATTGAATAGTGTAATAAAAGAAATAAACATAGAAATGAAAAAGAGTAAATATGTACAGTGAAGGGGTGATATGTCCTATTGTTGACTTATGCTGATATAATATTAACAACAAAAAATGCAGAAAAAATGAAAAAGGTAATTATAAATGTGAATGATAGATTGCAAGAATTTGGATTAGAAATTAATAAAGAAAAATGTAAGAGTTTTGGAAATAAGGAGTTGGAAGGAATAATATATCAGTATTAGGAATTGTCTTTGGAGGGAGCCACAGTGGTGCAGCAGTTAGCATTGCTGCCTCATAGCAAGAGGTTCTCCGGTTCGATTCTCGGCCGGGGTGCCTTCTGTGCAGAGTCTGCATGTCCTCCCTGTGGTCGCGTGGGTTTCCTCCGGGTGCTCAGGTTTCCTCCCACATCCCAAAGACATGTGGTAGGTGGATTGGACACTCTAAATTGGCCCTAGGTGTGAGTGTGTGTGTGTGTGTGCCTTCTGTGAAAGGTTGGGCGCCGGGCTGGCAACTCGACACCGTAAAACTCTTCTGCCAATCATGAGCGGACAGATGATCCACTGTGGCGACCCCTAACCGGGAAAAGCCAAAAGAAGAAGATTAGGAATTGTCTTTGGCGAATATAATATATTGATGGAACAATGAGAAAATGTTGAGAGATTTAAAAGGACTGAGTGTTATGCGGACTAGATATAGACTGTCTTTTAATAAAAAAGTGCATTTGATAAATGGAATTTGCATGGGAAAATGATCATGTATAGCAAGTGTATATGCGATACCAAGATAACTGGAGAAACAGTTTATTGAAATTTTATTTCAGTTTATCTGGGGGTCCAGATTAAATCCAGTGAAAAGTGGGTTGTTGTATATGGAAGAGGAGGCAGGGGTTTTAGGTTTACTGAACCCTGTAGTACTACTTATGCTTCCTTAAATTTACATAAGGTCTTGGTATGGATAAATGGAAAACAAAATAGTCTGGTAACAAATTTATTTAAGGAGAAATACAAAAAGAATGGGCTACAATAAAACGATTAAAAGGGGGAGAGAGAATGGAGAAATGAAGATATAGAAATATATTAAGAAAAGATAAAACTGTGAATAATAAAGGGATAGGAGAAAATAGGAAAACATGGTATGAAAATATAATGTTGCAAAATTATTGTGTGAATCCAATCCATGGAAACATGTAATGGAAGAAAAAATAAAGACTGTAAAGCAGAGAAATAAAAGGTGTGAGATGAACATTGATTGTCAAGATTTCTTATGGAGATTGCAAATTAGTAAGTTGCCAGTAAAGAGAAATATGCCTTATAAAAATAAATGAAATAATATGTCTTTATTGTGGAGAGTTAGAGACAACAGAGCATGTATTTTTAACATGTAAAAGGTTAAAAATGTATGGGAAAAATTAAATAGAAAATATTTATTTCCTTATAAAGGGCACTCATTAAAGGTGCTGTAAAGTGTTTATCTGACCTGAAATCTATATTTTTATTACATTCCTAGGCATGTCATGAAATACTTATTACTACTTTATCAAGCATTTATCATCATTCTGAAGATGTGATCAGTTCAGAAAACTATCCTTTCATTATAAAAAAGAAAAAATGCTCTCTACATGTACATAACCCCTCTCGCCTAAATCAGCCCTAGAAATGATTTGTTATAATAAAAAATGGAAAAAAAAACTAAAATGATAAAATATGTACTGCAGCTATTCAATTAGAAAGTAACACTAACATTAAAGTAGACCCTATTCTATTGAAATAACTAACTAGCTAAAATAAATAAAATATAAAAAAATAACTACAGTATAAAAATGACTGGGATAGGTCTAAGGCTTCTCAGACTTCCTGCTCAATGAGAAGAACTTCGAACATGGACCATGGTAAATTATTTTATTTTATTCTATTCACTAACAGCCACAAACTGAATAATGAATATCCACCTCTGAGTCATGACTCAGTTATGGCAGACTGCAGCACTGTGTACATTACTCAGACCTACTTTTGGGACTGTCACTGGATCTGCAACTTCAAACACAACAGAATTTAAACAAACTAAATTAATACAGATGAGGGTGTGGCAATATATACACCATGACAAGTTTAAAGGCATTAGAGATTATAAAATTTGATGGTGACCTTAACAAAGTTGTCTGTATTCCATTGAATCTAAAAGTGGATGATCTGCAGCTGACACTAATTGCAGCTTTCAGGCCACATAAGTGTTAAGGTGGAGATTTTGAAAACAAAGTTCTTTTTTTCTGCTGAATGGATAGTCATGTTAAGATCTTACAAGGAGATGCCAACCTTCCTGAAACCAACTGAAACATCTATTGATAAAGAAAATTGTAAGTTAAAATTATGTTCACCTTATAGCTTGCATATCAAAACTTGAATCAGATGATTACAGAACCAGCTAGGAGACTGTATGTTGGATATGTTGTTACAGTGAAGCAATGTTTTGCAAATACAGGTTGTGTGTGCTCTTAACAGAAAGGGATCGTTTAGTAAGCTTCTCAGAGATCACATTACTGAAAAACAAGGATGATACAACTTTGAATTTCTTTGGGATTTTATTGACTATCTGTCCTTCCTAATGCTTTTACTGCTGGTCAGCCGTTAAATCTCATTGTGCAGTAAAAAGAAATTAAACATGTTTGATTCCATGAAAAAATGTTTATTATTCTAATTATAAAGCATCTTTGATATTTAGTTTATATGCTAGATGTCACTTAAAAAGTACCTAATACAGTATTCCATTAGAAAAAAATCCTGCTGTTTCAGGAGTATTGCACAGTGACTTAATCAGCTGACCTTTATGTGCCTTCCATGTTTTGCTGAATAATATTCTCCTCACAAAGTAACTAGTCATCTTTAGGTATTATTTGAATGGCTTCAAAATATAGTATTTGCTATGGCATCTGCTGTCATTCTGTGCCAGGTACATAAGGCACAAAGTGTAAGTATTCCATGCATCTATGTGCATAGCTCACATGAATAACTTGCTGTGTAGAGATGAATGCCTAGGCTTGTATGGGATAAAGATAAGTAAGCAATAATACCTGACAAGGGGAGCATTATTCAGGTAATAACAGACCCCCCCCCCAGTGGTGATATAAGGCCTGACATTGCAGCAAGAGGGCCTCTCCATTTTTGGAATGTTTATTTGCCCTACATTGCCCAGCATAGAGGATATTATTGAGCTTAGAAAATAGGCTGTCAAACTGGTTTGTATTTGTTGTTATTATTAGCATATACATGTTTTGGGCGGCCACGGTGGTGCAGTGGTTAGCGTTGCCGCCTCACCGCAAGAGGTTCTCCGGTTCTATTCTCGGCTGGGGTGCCTTCTGTGTGGAGTCTCCATGTCCTCCCTGTGGTCACGTGGGTTTCCTCCGGGTGCTCCAGTTTCCCCCCACATCCCAAAGACATGCAGTAGGTGGATTGGACACTCTAAATTGGCCCTAGGTGTGAGTGTGTGCATGTGTGTGCCTTCTGTGGAAGGTTGGGCGCCAGGCTGGCAACTCGACACTGTAAAACTCCACTGCCAATCATGAGCGGACAGAAGATCCACTGTGGCAGCCCCTAACTGGGAAAAGCTGAAAGAAGAAGAAGATTAGTATATACATGTTTTAAATATTTTTTGTATATAATTTTGAACAATGAGTAAAGAAGGTCACTGAAAAAACAATCAATAAAAATAAAATGAAAACTCCAGCAAAGCTAGAACTTCCACTGAGTGTCCTCCTAACCTCTTGTACCAGAGGCACATGGGATATATGCAAATGATCCTTATGAACATAAGGTAAATGATCCTTATGAACATAAGGTATGCACTGGTACAAACCACTCTCTCCAAAGCCAAGAACACAGCATCCATGGGACCAGACAACATCCCAGGCTGTGTTCTACATGAACTACAGAACAAACTGGCACCCCACCTAAGTACAATGTTCAGTCATAGCCTCACCTCAGTACCCTGAGCTATGCCCACTGAATGGCGTACAGCTACAGTTATCCCACTCCACAAGGGGGGAGCCACCACAGACCCCGGGAACTACCGCCCCATTAGCCTGACGAGCCTGGTCTGCAAGGCCATGGAACATATCATCATGGAACTTATAAACAAAGACATTGGTAATCTCCAAACTCTGGACCTCACCCAGTTCAGGTTTGTAAAAGGCAGATCATGTCTCCTAAACCTGATAGACTTCTTTGAAGCAGTCACCAAAGAAGTAGACAAGGGTAAAGTGGTTCACACAGCCTATCTAGATCTTGTCAAGGCTTTCAACACCATCCCCCACTCTGGAATCATAGATAAACTCACTAAACTAGGTATAAATCACTATGTCACAAGATGGGTTGCCAACTGGCTCACTGACAGAACCCACACTGTGAAAGTAGTAGACTCCAAATCCTACTTCAGACCAGTGACAAGTGGAGTACCACAGGGTTCAGTCTTGGGTCCTCTCCTGTTTGGTATCTACATCTCTGAAGTACAGGCTAACACAGAAGGTCTTGGCTAATGAAGTTCACAGATGACTTCAAACTAGGAGCCATAATCGAAACTCCTAACAATGTGGACATCCTACAAAAGGGCCTCACTGAGACAGATGCCTGGTGTCAAAGCCATGGCCTCAAGCTTAATGCCAAAAAGTGCATTATCATCCCCTTTGGCAAAAACTCTGTACCCATGAACTACAGCACAGGCGGTAGTATATTTAACACCGAAAGTGTGATAAGAGACCTTGGGACACAGGTAGACAGTAGTCTCTCCTTTGATAATCACATTGCCACATTAGTCAAGAAATCCTTGTACGTGGCACACTTCATTACAAAAGGTTTCTCATCCAGAAAAAGAGGTCATTGTTCCTCTCTACTCATCATTCATTAGACCCATTGTAGAGTACAATGCCCCTTTTGTATGTACCTCACAAGACATCTACAACAACTGGAAAGGCCACAGAAATACCTCACAAAGAGGATTACTGGCTTCAAACAGATGCCCTATGCAGATCATCTCAAAAAACTCCAGCTTTACTCCGTCGCATATCGCCTACTCAGAGGTGATCTCTGCCTAACATACAAAGCTATGTCAAACCCAGAGCTGTTGGACATGCTCCACTTAAAGAAGTCCCAATCCCTCCGAGCTACACGCTCTAGGGACCTAAACCTTATCAGCACAATAAACAGAATATGCCGGAGGGATAGATTCCTGTCCCAGAGACTTCCCATACTCTGGAACAAACTACCTATCTGTATCAAACAAAGCTCCTCAATAGTACTCTTCAAGAAAAATCTTGATAATCAGATGGGAAATAGGAAATTCACCCCGGGGATCACTTCTGTGGCTCTACTCAACAGTGGCACAGGAAAATAATTTTTTTGGGTGGCAAAAGCCGGGGTACCTTTTTGGCTGGGCTTGTATAGTCCCTAGGGCCCACAGCCTAGTACCTACCTATGAACCTATGAACATCAGTGCTTCGGTTTCCTCCCACGTTACAAAGATATGTGTCTGGAGTGTTTCTCCCCTGGCCTCCACTGAGAATTGGCTCGTTCCAAGTCAGACTTTCCCAGCAAAGAAATGTTAAATAAAAATAAATAAATAAATAAAATGTTATATCTAGACAATTCAGATCCCGTGTCCAAAAGAATCATTTGCTTAGCTACAGTGATTTGCTCCCCCAATATTTCTGACAGAGTGCATTTTAGGGAATTTTTTAAATCTGGCAACTCACTGGCATTATCTAAAATTGTTAAGCAAATAAGTATGCATGCTCTTATCCCTCTCTCTCTGTCTTTCACATACATACATGCACATGCACACAAACACACTCTCATCCTTCTAATGCAGTTAACTGCATTGTTTTATTTATTTTCCAACATCTGCTAAACATGGCTGTGTAAGTGCCATGGACAGAGAGGGGAAACTGAAACATGAACAGCTCATCTGCTCATAACTTCTCCTGCAATTAATTTAATTTATTTATTTATTTTGTTGTTGTTGTTGTTTTGTTTTCCTTACTTGTTTTGTTTAGATGATGCATACTAAACACTTGCATTTAGCGACTGCAAAGCAAGATGTCAGCTGTTCCCTTTTGCTTCACTGCAGTTGAATATGCTGCCTTGAAGCTGCAGACTAGATACTGGGCTCTCTTTGAGCATTAATACCATGTTTGAGAACGTATTTTCTCCAGTAGGGTGTTGTATGTAGCTTCTGCCTGTTTTTCTAAAACTTTATGAATGTGTGTATGGGTTGCTACATGGCTTAATGGGGAGTATTGAGTTTTACTTGACGGTGGCCAACAAATAGCTCATCAAAAGAAATTGTAGATCACATACAAGGCCAGTGAACATGCAGATCAGGTAGACTTCCTCCTAGTAAATTAAGGACATTGGGGTAGAATCAATGAGTGCAAAAGCCATCTCCAGTGAAACAGTTGGCCCACAGCATAAATCACTGGTAGCCACAGAATGCTGCAGGCAGTGGTCAGAGAAGTCTCTAAGGTCAGCATAGACTAGTCGGAAGACCTAGAAGTTGACTGGAGTGAAAACACAAGAGTTCATGGATATACTCGGAGCTGTAACATTTATTTATTTATTTTACATTTGTTTACCAGGAAAGTCCGACTGGCAACAAGTACATTTTCAGTGGAGGCCTCGGGGATAAAAGCTGCAAGACATACAGTGAATAAGAAAAACCTAACAATTTAGCAACTTAACATTTTACAAAGTGTTTCTTAAGAGGGCAATAGTAGTGTTACATAGCATTTCTTAAAAAAGATTACAATTTATGAAATTTTATACAGTATAGAAAAAAGGATCAGACTAGTAGTTAAGAGATACTAGTGATGGGTACAATAAGTCTTACAAACAGACCTGTTTGAGCTGAATACTTTATATACAGTTTTTACAAGATTGGCCAATATATGCAAGCTTGAGCTAAGAGGTTTGTAAACGGAGAAAAGTGTGGAGAGAATGTAGAGGAGGGTAATGGAATTTACTTTTAGAAATTTTGTAGGTAGTTTGGAATGAGTTAGAAAAAAATAGGCTAAGTTAGATAGTTGGTTTTAGTCTGGGACAGTAGTTTGGCCAGTCTGCTAGGTGAACTAAGTTTATTCCAGTTTTGTTATTTTAGCCAGGTTCAATACATGGGCAGATCCATGTAGCAGATAGGTGGGCTTTTAGTAGTTTTTTGAATTGTACTATTTTAGTGTTGGATCTAATGTCAAACGGAAGGCTGTTTCAGACTTTGGTGACACTACAGGAGTAGAGCGATTCTTCAGCATGATTTTTGCTTTTTGTTATTTCTGATACTGCCTTATTGCTAGAGCGAAGGGTCTGCTTATTAGAATAGTGAGTTAGTAAGTTCTTTAGGGCTCGAGTTTTTTAAGGCTGGTTTATTTGGTGGGCCATTTTGAGCTGATTGAATTTTAGCAATGTGGGGAATTCAAGTCATGAACGTTTTTCTGAGAGAGCGACAGTGGTGGGATCTGTAGTTAGTGCCTGTTTCAAATTTTGCTATTTTATTATAACAGGTTTTTAGTTTTATTAAATCAGACTTTCTTAGGTTGGTAAGGATAGGGAATGCATAAAGTAAGGTTGGTTCGAGCAATAGTAGCTCTGGTGTCTGCTGTGAGGTACTGTTTACTTATGTACAGGCACCCTAGCTTTATGTGAACTTTTTTATGGACTTGGCAATATGAGTGTTAAATAGCATATTCTGGTCAATAGTGACCCCTAGCAACTTAGTACTAGAAACTGGAGATATGATGGTGTTATTAACTGAGGTAATTTTGAATGCAGGAGGGGTGTTAGGGGCTCTGGTAGGGTGAAATAGGATTAGATTAGTTTTTTGAGGGTTCAATATTAGTTGAGCATTGGTTGGCCAAGCTTCTATAACTGCAAATGACTGTTGTTATATGTTCTAGTTGTAGGAGGGTAGGAGCAGCACATATAAGGGTTACATCATCCACATACTGTATGAGTGTGGTGTCACTTGTAGCAGAATGGAGTTTGTGAAGATTGTGAAGAGAAGTGGACCAAGGATAGAACCGTGTGGGCCTCCCAAGGAAACGGGCAGAAGAAGGGAGAGATGTTGTTGCCATAATACTGCTTGATGATGGCCATCAAGATAGTCATGAAACCAGGCTATTGCTGTCTGGCTGAGATTTAGATCAGCCAGGACATTTAAGAGTTTGGTATGGGATACAGTGTCAAATGATTTTGACAGATTGAGGAAAGTTGAGGAGACTAGATTGCCTTCACTTTGGAGTTGGTTAATGGTATTGGTAAAACTCATTAGTGCTGTGGTAGTGCTATGATTAGGTCGGAATTTGTGTTGTGTGGGTGTTAGTAGATTGTTAATTAATAGATATTCTAGCAGTTGTGTATGAATGCATTTTTCCAAGATTTTACAAAGGGGAGACAGAATGGCTATGGGACGGTAGTTAGATAGATCTGTTGAATTACCGCCTTTGTGGAGTGGGATTATGTGGGCACATTTCCACAGGTTAGGTGTTTTATTTTCTGCTATGGAGTGGTTTCTTAGGATGGCAACAGGGACTGAGATAACATCACTTGCTAGTTTCAGGTATTCTGCTAGTAGTTTATCTGCAGCTAATGTAGTAGGCTTGAGTCTTTTTTACAGTAGCGGTAAGGACTAATTGAAACTGAAAGCTATTGAAATTGTGAATTGGAGGGGGTACAGGGGATGTGGAAGAGATGTCATTATTTATAAGGTTTAAACTGGATTCAGTAAAGTATTTATTGAACTGGGTTGGAATATCATCTTGGGTATTAGATAAGCTTGGAGGTGGAGTGGTGGTTTTCCCTGGATGAAGTATTTTATTTATTGTGGACCAAAACTTTTGAGGATTTTTTTATGCTTTATGTGGATGTTGTTATAGTAGTCCTTTTTGTCTTGCCTGATTTGTTTTTTGGCTGAGTTTCTAAGTTCCGTATTTTTGACAGTTTATAGTGTTTTTCACTTTGGACCATTTCTCCCAGGCTTTATCTTTCTTTTAGTAGAGATCTGATGGACTTAGTAAGCCAGAGAGTATAGATTGGTTTTATCTGTAATGTTCTTTGGGGGGGGGGGGCTAGTTTATTTAGGATGTTGATAAAAGTGGTGTTAAAGTATTGTACAGCCTCATCTAGGGGGAGGTTGCTAACCAGGTTCCATTTGCAATTTCTAAGTAAGGTAGTAAATTCTGTTATGGATTTGATGGTATTTGGGGATTTTGGAAGGGTTTATTAGTTGCCTGAGAAGAAAAGTAGGGATGTGATCACTGGGACTGTCAGTTAGACAGCCTGAGATTAGTGCAGTATTGGGATGGCTAGTTAAGATCCAGTCTAGTGCTGACTATTTTTTTTTATCATTTCTATTAGGGGTTTTGATTAGTTGTGCACAGCCATGGAGGTTAATATGGGTTGTAGGGGCAGATGCATTACGGGCATTCCAATCTACGTTAAAGTCCCTTGCCATGATAGTTTCCTGACTCAAGAAGAAGAGGAAATAGATGGAGTCAAAAAACGAATGTCAGCATGTTTGAAAATTATAGAACAGATATGTGGTCAAGCCAGGTATGGAAATAAGGTACAGAACAAAAGCTGGTGGTGGAATGCAGAAGTCCAAGAAATTATCAAAAGAGAGGAGGAGCTCAGAATAAAGTAGGAGATAGAAAACAGAGGGGAGGATAAGAAGGAATGCTGGTTGGTTAGCAAAGATGCTAAAAAACACAGTTGCAGTAGCAAAGAACAAGGCTAATACATTCTGCCAGCTTCTAGAAAGTAACTCAGCTGATGGCCCCAAAAAACTGTCCAGTTGGAAGGCAAAAGGCACCACTCATAAAGGATGCCAGCAGCACAACAAAGGCAGATGGAAGAAGTACTTCCAGTAACTTCTGAATAAATAAATCCTCAAAAAAGTTGTACTACCCCATGCATAGCCTGCAATGAAAGGGGAAAAAGAAGAACCCACCCTAGAAAAAGTAAGAACAGCATTAAGGAAAATGAAGTCAGGGGAAAACAGCAGGTACAGATGAAGTCATGGCAGCTATGATCAAGATGTTGGGTGAATTTGGGAAGAAATGGCTCCTTGAGTGAGCTCATAGTGGTATGAAGAGAAAGGTATATTATAAATGTCTGTAGAATAAGCATTCTAGTGCCAGAGTACAGAGCAAAGGGGACATTCACAACTGTGAGCAGTAAGGTAGATGTATCAAACTCCTGCCACATTACATGAAAGTACTGGAGAAGGGCGACTGATAAATGAATATGCACAGTAGTAGAAGGTAAGATGGGATTTGAGCAGTTCTGATTCAGATCAGGATGCAGCACAATTGACTTCATGTTTGGAGTGAGATATATAGTTGAGAAGAAACTGGAAGTGAGGAAAGAGTCAACTGGGCAGTTCCTAGACTTACAGAAAGCATAAGACAAGGTCCCAAGAAAGATTACTTAGGCAGTTCTGTGATGGTTCAAAGTACTGAAAACACTGATAGAATTAGTGTAGTCTATGTACAAAGACCCAATGACACAAGTACAAACAGTGTTTGGACTAACAGAAGGGTTCCCAGTGGGAGTGGTTGTGGATCATGGTTTACTTCTGAGCCTGCTGCTATTTATACTGGTGATGGACTACCTTAGCAAATAGGTCAGAGGGGACAGAGCAACAAAACTGCTGTAAACAGATGATGTTGCACTACAAGCAAACTCTGAATACAAATTTCAGTTTGTGATAGGTGAGTGAAATGCAAAACTAAAGGCTCATGGGATGAAACTGAGTACAGGCATGATAGCTGTTATGGCAGCAAATGTGGAAAATAAGCAGAAAATTGAGAGACAGGAAAATAGTAGAACAACTTAACAACTTTAAATATCTGGAAGGAATGGTTGAGGAGAGGGATGTCTGAAAGAAAAGGTGAAGCTAGAGTATTGGGGGTACTATATGGCAGAAGACTGTTAAAGAAGCTGACAGTAATATGTACATCTGATGGATCTCTTGCATATCCAGAAAACAAACAGCATCAGAAGTTCTCGATCCAAGGATCTTAACTTTACCTTCGACATAAATAGAATATGCTGGAGAGATTGATTTGTATCTCAAAGGATCCCCCTTCCATGTAATAAGCTCCCCATCCATGTGAAGCAGGGTTCATACCTGACCCTTTTCAAACAAAACCTTGATCATTGAATAGGAAATCACATATTCACCCTTGAGCCCCCATGTTTCTGATGGCTAGAGGTTGGCAGTAAGTAAATTAATTTCCAGCTAGCATACTCCCTCACATAACCCTTAGCTACCTCCTTACTAACATACCCCCACCATATAGACGTGCAAGATAATCAGGGACAAACATGGGTTGTGGTTGCATTACTAGGTTTATAAAGACCCTGTTGAACATTATCCTAGTATAAACCTATGAACCTGTACAGAACAGTGGAATGACCAGTACTTCTTTATGACACAGAATCTGGTTAGTGAAGGCAGATGAGCTGAGGAAACATGAGGGGGTGGAGATGAAGTGCTTGACATGGGTAGTATGCTGCACACTCTGTGGAATGATGACATCACAGAGGAAACCAAAGTAATACCAATTGCAGAAAAGGTCAAAAAGACAGATGTGGTTCAGGCATATGTGCAGGAAAGCAAGTTATTTGGTGAAGAATATTTGGGTGATACAGGAAGAAGGCAAGAGGAAATCAGTACCTCCAGCCAAGATATGTTTGGATCGTGTGAGAGAAGACCTAAGGAACTCAAGTTTGACTGTCATAAGAAGGTAGGAGAGTGGCAATGAATCAAGAGAGGTGGCAACAGTTGATGCCACATCCAACCCCACATAGAAAAAAGTGGTTTATGATGATCACGATCCGTTTGTAGAGAAGAAAAATGTAGTAGAGTATGTAAGAGAGAGAAAGAGAACTATGAATAGCTGAGCTATAGGAAAGGGGATAAGAAGAACTGATGGGATGCTCTTACTGTAGAGAGGGAAAGTATAGTAGAGGACAGAAGACACATGATACAATGTAGTACATGTATGTCAGGTGAATGTATTAACTGTTTAACTTTATGCCCGTAACTCTTGCTAAGTTATTGGGCATAAGATGGTGAAGATAAAGAAGATGAGAAGCACGGTATTAGTAGTTTTAGTACTGTCGAACAATGGGCAGAAATCTGAAAGATTTTTTGTGTGAAAATAGGAGTATGTTTTAGGAGTCGGAATGATGATGGGGTCAGAAAGATGTGCTCTGTGACTGTTCATTTTTGGCATGCTAGTGTATTCCTGAGCTACATTATGCAGTGGCAGTTGAAAGTGGCATTGGCATTTAGAATTTTACTTGCATTTAAATAGACTAGCCAAGTCAGATATCATCTTCCAGAAAATGTCCATATAACTTCCGTAAAAAAGCACATTTGCTGTTAACCAAAAACTTAACATTTGACATTAGTCCATCTCAAAATGCAACTACTGTTATTTTCCTCTCAAAACTTTAAAGCATTACAAATGCTCAGACTGAACCATACAAGCATCAGAGTGCTACCTCATAGATTTCCAGTATTGGCAGTAACATAGGCTAGTTTAAATCATGGCTAAGAAATGAAAACTCTTGAGTTTTTAACAATATCTAAGTAGTGACATAAACTTACTCTGCCAATTTTAGTCAAAACAACTTTCATGTGTTTTCTATTAATTAATTTGCAGAATGTATAGGAGAATGTCTTATACTTCTGTTGTAGGGAAACATTGGGAGGACATATGTATTGATCTCAAATATGCAACAGAGTCTTGAAGATTTAGTTGTTTTGCCTGGAAGTGTTTGCATAGATACTTTTATACCCCAAGCAGACTCTTGAGCATTAATCCCAGGCAGAGATTTTCCTCAGGTAAATGGTAAGCATTTAAGGTGTGATTGAGAAGAAAGAGGTAACTGGGAAAATATTTCAGGAGTGTAATGAGCTGGCAAACTTTAACAATTCCTTGCAGAGTACTCTGTTAGGAATACTGGATGAGCAAATGAGTGTAATTAAGGAAATTATTTATTTATTTTTTTTTTAGCTGGAATAAAAGAGCTGAATTGCCTAGACAAGTAAGGCTTTGTTAAGTTTAATTTTGGTGGCTGCTAAAAAAGTAGTTACTAGAAAATGGAAGTCAAAATATAAACCACTTGTGAATATTGTAACAGAGATAAAAGAACAGGAAGTTGGATTTTTAGAAAAGGGTAGGAGCAAATTACATAGAAAAAAATGGAAATTGTGGGAACAATACATACAGAAAAATGTTTTGGAGGAGGAATGAGATTTAAGAGAAGGCAGGAGTTCAATAATGTATGTAATGTTGCTTAGATTATGCATCACATATTTTGTTTTATATCCTAGAATGTTTGTAAATGTAAATTTGTTACTGTGGTTTGATTACTTTTATGTAATTGTAAGTTTGCGTATGTCAGAAGTGATAATTCAATGACGGTGCTTAAAAAAAATAAATAAATAATTTTACAGTAGGGAGCTGCGCCAACTGGGCATTAACTGCACAAAATACTTGTGTAGGTTATATATTACCTAAGAGTTTATTCTGCAACTCCTTATAGGAAATACTACCTGTGCACTTGTATAACAACCAACATTCTACTACTTTGTATCTTAATTCTAAAGATTAGCAGTGACAATAATATAATCTTGCATATAAATTTCAGTTTGAACTGGAAGAGTAAGAACTAACTCCTCCTAATTTTATAGGCTTCATTAAATAGCCTAATAAATGTGAAAATAAAACCTAATGATCCTAGATCCAGCTTCCAACAGAGTCGCTGAGAATTCTATTCTTTTAATATATCCCTGATGACAACACGTTTGTAAAAAAAACATATTTTTTTCCTAAGTCATCCCAGATTTATCATTCAGAAAAAAAGTCATAAAAATTCTAAGTCATCCCAGACCTATCATTCAGAAAAAAAGTCATAACAAAAATTGCCAATGTTAGGGTCATTTCACAATGACGCCCTTGCTTACCGTTACTATACTCTGGTTGAAATTAGCTCTTTTGCATCAGGATACAATAAATAAGTGCTTCCAAACTACTGATTCAGGAATGTTTGATGTTTTTCTCCACCTCAAACACTGAAGCAGCTATACAGGTATTCGTTGATACTCCTACAGACTTACAATCATCTAGAACACCTCATGTCCCATCCTATTTTCAAAAGACATTATTGCATGTGGCTAAACAAATTAAAGCCTTCCTGTCCGCAAGAATCAAACACTACATATATGGAAATAATCCCATAACATTTCTCTAGCTTTGATGTACATTGAATAGTTATGAAAATTGCATGTTATTGTTTATATGTAGCAGTTCTTCGGAATAATCCAAAAATACTGGCAAAAAATACAACATGTACTTGCTATTACTAGCCCTAGACTCCATCTTCCTCTGGACATAACTTATACTGCTTGTACTACTAGAATGCAAACACCCATTCTACAAATCTAAACCTGTACTGTCACATCAACAAGACCAGATGGCTTGACAGATGTCTAATCCAATGTATATTTCATTTTTGGAATAGGCTGCCCTTAGCTATCAGGCAGAATACTTCACTGGGCAACCTTTAAAATTAGTCTGGATGACAGCATGGGTGATAATATGTGGAGAAAGCCTGTTTAATGGGGGGGGGGGGCACTACCAGTTTCCTACCAGTACTGAGTGATGTGGCTGAGTTCCTTGACAGTCTGTTTTGGCTGTAAGCGCAATAAGAAGTTATGAACAACAAGAAAAAAATTATAGACATTTTTACACTGTCAGTGATGTCTAGCTGAAATCCAGGTTACTCAGACTAAGACAACCCCACCCCCACTGTCTGTCACCAGCACATTTTCAATCCTCGAGAAAAACTGATGTATCTTTAAAAATTCCACTTCAAACAGTCCTGTAAACTCATATCCAGGAAGGCGTTCCTGTTGTAAGGTGAAAGACTGTTAAGTGCAATTCCCCAGAACTACAGAAATGAAGTGTGATTAGGAGAAAATGTATGTTAAGTCTGAAATTGCTGTATCTGGGACAATTACTTTTTCTCTCAGGTTTGGTAGTCTCAGAGTTAGCATCTGTAAGTAGTGAGGTGTAGGTGGTGCAGCCACTCACTTTGTTTGAATGCAAAGAATGTTTTTAATATGTAACTCCGTTTGCAGTCCGGTGAATTCGTTATTTTTTGCATTTTCGAAACTTGCAGTATTTAACACCACAGACTCCTTGCTTTCTCTGCCTTGCATGTGCTATCGAACTCAAGTTAGTGCTGCATCCAGTAAAATGTTATTTAAAATGAAATTCCATTATCCTAAGTTTAATTTCCATAATATTTCTGGTCATTACTATGGTTCTGAAATTATTTAGTTAGCTAGTTCTGCATTTATGCATTAATTTTTGCTTCTTTGTATAAACAATGTAAAAACAGATTCTGAGTATAAATCACTAAAAGCAAACTGGGAGTTTTAAATGTAGAAAATATATGAAGAAAATAAAGTTACAGTAAAATAGTGTTTTTTTTTCCAAAATGCAATATTCATGTGAAATCATAATTTTTCCATTTCTCTAACAATTCAGGTTTGGATATCTTATAATATTTTCACAGAAAATTTGAGAGTCAGTGTCCTTCATTGTGTCCACACTCCTAAAACAGCTCAGCAGCAGAATATCAGATAACACATTCCATAATCTCAAACCAGTACATTTTTGTATAACCTTTCACTTATCACATGAACCATACATTTGGAATGGAAATCATGTGTAGTAACTGATCTTCCTAAAATCTACAGCCAGCTAACCAATGTGATTGTAGTTACAATTTCCTAAATTAAATCTGTCAGCAAATATATTAGAAAAATATATCCACACAGCTCATTATTTTTTTTAGAATAAAAGCATTTAATATACTTTGTTTAATACAGCTTTAGACATTGTTACAATGCCATTATTGCCCTGTTAATGTCTGCAGATAAGATTTTTTGCATACATGAATGATTAACCACTGCCAATCCAAAATGTAAAAAAAAAAAAAAAAAAAAAAATTTAACACCCAAGACTCCTTATTCTCTTGCATATTCTATCAGACTATCAGTAGTTGAAGGACAAATAGACTGGTCTAAAAACAACTTAAAAGATCAGACTGAAATAAACATAAAGTGGATCTGTTCTGTTTAGTCAAGGTCTTTTTATACCAGGTATATGTCCTTCCATATCTGGAGCGTTTCTCCCCGAGCTGTTGGTTATGGTTTAGAGGAAGAGGATTCTGTTAGTCCATTAGTGGAAGCAGCCATTTGGAGGAACACAGTTTTGGGGACATTGTTACCCATATGATGGAATTCTTTAAGTTGGAGTGCTGTCAATTTTCTGATATCCAAAACTGGTATTATGTAACAACTGAACCACAGGGCGTTAATACCTGCTGCTGAACGCCAGATGCGTAAACTGTAGTAGTTCAAAGCTAACACGATAATCCTTGCACAAATGAATTGGGCATTCAGTTGTAAAAAGCCATTTATTGCACACAAAAGATTAAGCGCTTTCACCTACATCCAAAGTAGGCTTCATCAGAATAATTAACATTTCCTTTCCATCATTTAAATAGTTTAAAATTGGCGCCAAGGTTTTCAAATTCTTAAAGAAATATACACTCATATAAAAAATATATATATACACTCAATTGAACTTGCATCAATCAAACTTAATTCATCAATATCTTGTTAAAAACTAAATGTTATAAAATGTACAATACACAATACAAGATATGAAATATAAAATGTAAAATATAAGATATAAGATGTAAAATACATCATAAGGGAATCTCATTGACAGTATTCAATAATACTTTTTGTAGAAATACTGTCATTTAACCCAGGTGGGGTTGTAGCGTCAGTTATATATGGAAACAGACAGGACAGAAATCCTATGATAGAAAGGCAGAACATACTGAGAAAGAAAATTTTTGGGGGGGAGACAACAGAGAAGGTCACAAGAGATGGGCCAAACAAAACTCTTGGAGAAAGAAACACTACAGTCATCACCAGGACTGGTAGTAGATTTAGAGGCAGGGGGGGACCGTGAGGTTGAAAAAAGAGTAATAACATCACAGAATGTTATTAACAAATACAACAACTTTCAGATTTTCAACTATACCAGCATAGTCCTGACCCCAGCACATTTCAGCCTACTTTCCAAGGGAATGAAGTTCATTCCAACCCCACCCTTTAGATTGGTAGACACCATTTGTGAAGTTAAAAAATACATCAGAAAATTGAACTTAGCAATTATGTTTAAGGACCATCATGGTAAGATAGAAAGTAACAATATCATCAAGAAAAAAAGTAGTTACATGCCTAGCGCTAATCAGGAAGTCATGAGATATGAGAAATTGGTTACCCATGATATTTATAAGATTAAAAGAAAATCTAAATCAGGCACCACCAATTTATCTGAAGAAGAGAGTAGAGTTCTTATAAGTTTGAAAAACAACAGCAATGTTCGAATTATGAAGCCTGACAAGGGCGGAGGGATTGTGGTCTACGACCAAAAGGAGTACAACAGCAAGATATATAAGATGTTACATGACACTTTAAACTACGAGATAACATCTAAGAACGAGTTGAATAAAGCTTATAGAAAGATAGACTGCCATATTGAAGAATTCTTTATAGACAACAGAATCAATCAAGAAACGTATGAATTCTTAAAGGTAGAATATCCCACATTAGCAGTAATGGTAGGAATACCCAAGATACATAAGAATTTGCAAGACCCTCCCTTCCGGCCTATTATTTCGGGCAGTAGGACAAAAACCTTCCCTAGTGGAGTACTGATAGGTACTCTATTAAAACATATATACTGTAAAGTAGACCACATGGTCAAAGACTCATGGGAGTTTCTAAAAAATTATCCAGTGACTTTAAAATCTAAACAGTTGATTTTTGCATCTATTGATGTAGTGGACCTATTTATGT
The DNA here is from genome assembly GCF_019279795.1 of Protopterus annectens. Classification (NCBI taxonomy): domain Eukaryota; kingdom Metazoa; phylum Chordata; order Ceratodontiformes; family Protopteridae; genus Protopterus; species Protopterus annectens. The sequence goes on from NC_056726.1 coordinate 1,950,617,273, forward strand.
GCATTCCCAAAGAAGAAGGAATGGAGGCATTCTATAGCAGTATACATAGGTACAGCAACCTTACAAGAGAGAAAACTCATTTAGTGTATGACCTAATGTCCATGGTATTGGACAATAACTTTATATACTATGAGGGAGAGATATTTAAACAAACAAGAGGGGTAGCGATGGGGGCAGCTTGCGCCCCCATATATGCTAATATGGTTATGCTGGAATGGGAGGAAGAGGTTGTATTCAAAAGTAAATATATGGAAAACATCAAGTACTACTCACGATTCCTGGACGATATTTACATAATATGGGAAGGCAGCCAGGAAGACTTCAGGGATTATCTGAATTTTATTAATCTGAGTAGTAACTATTTGAAATTTACGGCCAAATTTAACGACTTTGGCGTGCCTTATCTGGATACACTGGTAACAAAAAGAGGTGAGCACTTCCATTCCAGCATACATAGGAAGGAGACATTTACAAACTCCTATTTGGATTTTGAAAGTTATCATCCTGACAGAACCAAAATTAACATCTTTAAAGGCCAATGCATTAGGGCACTAAGAATGACAACATCTAATGAGGAAGTTAAGAAAGAGATAGAATACATCATTTCACTATTTATAGACAGGGGATATAGTCTAACTATGATGAAGAAAATAAGCACAGAATTATTAAACAGATGGGGTATTAATATATTCCCATTGTTAGGTCATAAGCATTATGAAAAGGATAAACAGATGGTAGAGAAACAAAGAACGGACAGGGAGTATGGGAGAGCTTGTATTATAGAATATAATACACATCATAACAAAGTGAAAGACATTTTATACAAACATTGGTATATTTTGTTAATTAATCAGGAGATGGAAGCTATCCTGGGTAAAGAACCAATATTTGTACATAAAATGGCCCCCAACCTTAAGAGTATATTAGAGAAATATAATAGAGAAGAGAAGAACAGCAATAGAGTAAACTTTCAGCATACGAGTAGATGTGGGTGTTGTAATCAGTGTTCTTTCATTCTTGAAGAATCATGCTTAAAATTAGCGAATTACAACAGCACTAGAATTTTTTTTAAAAAAGGGAACTGCAATAGTAGCTTTATAGTATATTTAGCAAAATGCACAAAGTGTCCGTCATACTATATAGGTAAAACGGAACAGAAATTTAAAAAAAGAATTTATGCACATAATTATTGTATAAAGAGGCGTGACGACAAAAATGCCCTTGCCAGGCATATTATTAATAAGGGATTTGAACATCAATTCAGATTTGGGATCGTAGAGTTAGTGACATTAGATCCGAGAGGTTGTAATATAAAAAACATATTATCATTTAGGGAAACATACTGGCAGATTCTAACTGACGCTACAACCCCACCTGGGTTAAATGACAGTATTTCTACAAAAAGTATTATTGAATACTGTCAATGAGATTCCCTTATGATGCATTTTACATCTTATATCTTATATTTTACATTTTATATTTCATATCTTGTATTGTGTATTGTACATTTTATAACATTTAGTTTTTAACAAGATATTGATGAATTAAGTTTGATTGATGCAAGTTCAATTGAGTGTATATATATATTTTTTATATGAGTGTATATTTCTTTAAGAATTTGAAAACCTTGGCGCCAATTTTAAACTATTTAAATGATGGAAAGGAAATGTTAATTATTCTGATGAAGCCTACTTTGGATGTAGGTGAAAGCGCTTAATCTTTTGTGTGCAATAAATGGCTTTTTACAACTGAATGCCCAATTCATTTGTGCAAGGATTATCGTGTTAGCTTTGAACTACTACAGTTTACGCATCTGGCGTTCAGCAGCAGGTATTAACGCCCTGTGGTTCAGTTGTTACATTTTTGTTGTTTGGCTGCTATTGTTGCTACCAAAACTGGTATTATGAGCTCCTTCATTTGGAATCTCCCAAATCTTCTGCTGTTCTCCCTGTTCTGCCTGCCCTCCGGGATACTTTCTCAGCAGCTTCTGTGGCCTCTGATTCTCATTCCCAAGCTCCCAAGAAACCTGACAGATTTTACAAGGTGCCTGATGAATGTAAATTCTTGTATAAATGCCCTTCTGCTGATCTTTCTTTAGTGTCTGTCTCTTTGAACAAACCCTCCAAGCTTTTGCCCACTACCAAGCTGCTTCCCTCAGACAAAGATAGTAGGGCCATGGAGAGGCTAGGCAAGTAATTCTGTACTGCACCCACCTTACCCTTTAGGGCCATTAACTACCAGACTCATATGACTAGGTATGTTTTGAGCTTCATTTCTCATGTTTCAGGTAATCTCTGATCTCCTTGACTCAGAGGGGAAGGCTTCTGCCCTTTCCTTGTTGGGTTCCACCTCTCAGGTTGCCCACCATTCTATTAAGTGCAGTTATGCTGCTGCTGATGCTTCCAACTGGGCTGCTACATTTGGTTCTTTCATGAAGTGTTATTTATGGTTTCATCGTCAGGCTCTGCCTGATGACTTTAGGCCAAATTGTTGAATGCTCCTTTAGATAATAAAAATCCTTTTGATGCTGCTGCTGCTTAATTTTTTAAATCCCTCCAGGATAAGGGCAAGGTCTTACAGGAGTTGAAATATATTTTCATTTCTCCTATTCTAGAATTTCAAAAGAATTTCCCTTTCAAACCTGCTTTTGTTCATAAACAACCTCATCCACCACCCAATGGTAAAAAGGGTTCAAGATGTATGCCTCCTGCTAAGTCTACTCAAACACTGTTGCCCAGAAACCTGCCTTTCAGGACAACCTGGGTTCTATTTGACAATTTGCTTCCTATTTCCCTCAGCCCAGGTCCCTTTATACCTTTGTCTTTCCCTGTCCCTTCCATACTAGTTGAGAATCACAACAGACTCTTAGGTTTTGTCTATCATCTGCCAGGGGTATTTCATGGTTCATAAATCCTTTCCTTCCTTTTTCTAGATACCTCAACCTCCTCAGGAACAACTTCCTTTTTTCCCAGAGGTGCTTCATTCTCTTTTGCTCCAGGGCACCATTAAAGGTGAACCCCTGGCCCAGTTAGGATGGGGTTTTTACTCCAGAATATTTCTGGCTTCCAGGAAGGAGGACATTTGGAGACCAATTCTGGACCTTTCAAGCTCAACACCTTTCTCAAGCTTCTTCCTTCCTTGCATTTTTAGTTCTCTGTTTTGCCTTTCTATGGCCCCAGGGGTCTTTACCAAATGCCTCACTCCTGTCATTGCTTTTTGCAGGATGAGAATATTTCAGATCTTTCCTTATCAGGATGATCTGCTCATTCAAGTTTCTTCCCCCAAAGCTCTGCTTCAGGATCTCCAGTTCACTATTTCCTTGTTACAGGGCTTGGGATTTACCATAAACTTTCAAAAATCAGTTTTGATCCCTTCTCTTGGTCATGTTTTCCTGGGTTGCTGTATCCAGAACATCCCTGTGCTGGCATCTCTGCCTGCCCCAAGGCCCTATCTGTTATTGCCTTTTTCCAGCATCTTCTTCCTCTGGAGTCAGTCACAGTCAGGGGCTTTCTCAGGACATCATGTTGATGGTTTCCACCATTCCCATGCTTCCTCTGGCCAGGCTCCATATGAGAAAGCTTCAGGATTATCTCAAGTCACTGTAGCTTCAACATTGCCACCCCCTGGACTTCCCAGTTCCCTTTCTCCCTTGTCTCAAGCTTGAGCTTCAGTGGTGGATTCATCAACTCACTGTCAACCCATGGTTGCCACTCCAAGCTCCAGCCCCCACTCAAAAGGTCTTTACAGATGCCTCAGACAAGGGATAGATGCCTCCTTTGGTTCTCTAAAGGTTCAGGGTCTCTGGCCTTTGCATCAGATGGCAGACCACATCAGCACACAGTAGATGAGGGCCCTGCTTTTGGCCCTTCAGGCTTTTCATTCCCTTTTTCATTCCAGGCCCTTCCAAATTTTCACAGACAACACCACTGTGATGTGATATTTCAACAAGCAAGGGGCTACAAGATTTTATCTTCTTTGCAGACTATCTTTTCAGATCTGGACTCTAGCTGTCCAGTATCAACTGACTCTTCGGGCAGTTTACATTCCCTTGGAGCACAATCTAGTGGCAGACTCTTTGAACAGGTCCAGCACATAAGCTCACAAATGGATGCTTTACAAACATGTGTTCCTGAACATTATCCACAGTTTGGGCATTTCTCGGGTAGATAGGTTTGCCTCCCCTCTGAACAGACAACTTCCTTTATACTGTTCCAGAGTTCCCAGTCCTCTGGCTTGGAGAGTGGATGCCCTGTCTTTTCCTTGGAAAGGTACGTTTCTGTATGCCTTCCCTCACCTTCCTGTGCTTCCAAGGGTCAGGCAAGACTCCCCCAAAATCTTGCTAGTGACTCTCTTTTGGTCCAAACAGCACTGGTTCCACCATCTTTCTCACTTAGCATGGGGTAATCACCACACATTACCTCACTGAGTGGACCTTCACACAAGACAAAGGGTCTCATCCATCCTCACTTGTCTTCTCCTCTTCAACCAATGCTGTGGATAATAGGGTTTTGATTCCTTTTAGGCACCTGTTTTTGGAGGATAGGCTTTGGGGTCCTTCAAGAGGCCAGGAAACATATTTCCAGAAAATCATATTTGTTGAAATAGAAAAGATTTTCTGTCTGGTGCCTCTCTCAAAACTAGGATCCCTTATCAGTATATGATCTTATATTTCTCTATTTGTGTAATCTGCTCCATGCCTGGTTGGCATATTCTTCAGCTAAAGATCACCTGTCAGCAATTTCTGCTTGTCTGCACTTAGCTCCTCCTATGGCCTCTAGATCTGAGATCAAGCATTTTCTTAAAGTTATCTTTTATATCAGGGCTCCCAAAAAGCCAATTCTGCCTTCCTGGAACCTAACTTTGTTCTTGAAAATTTGAATCAGGCTCCTTTTGAGCCTGCTGCTTCAGCTTTCTTACAACATTGCACTTGAAAGACTGATGTTCATCGTGTTTCACTGTTGCAGTCATTACAGTTGGGTTATCCTGCTGGCAGGCTACCAGCAGTCGGCCTGAATTCCAAAGTCTAGGTCCGGCGTCGGTTGCTGTCGCCTCCGCCCTGACGTCAGTGCGCCAGGGGTATAAAAGATGCAACCGACACCATTTTCTTCAGTCTTTCTTGCCGCGCAGTGCTCAAAGCAAAAGCAGTTTGCAAGTGCCGGTCGGCCGACTCCTGAGATTTTCAAATTCGAATTTCAGATCCGAAGTCTTCATTAAAGCTAAGTACCCCATTGGGGAAACTTTTTTCTTGCTCCAGACGGATGTCAGAAAAAGTTAATAATTGTATTTCTTGTGGGAAGTAAATACCTCATAAGGATTTTCATTCTTACTGTATTCCTTGCCTAGGCCCTGACCACGACGTTGCTAGTTGTCGGTTTTGTGCTAGATTTAACCAACCCACTATTAAGCGTCGGTACGATTTTGCATTTCATTACTTTGGCAGAAGATTTAATTATATAATGCCGTCGGAACAGCCTACTACTAGAGTTTATAAAAAGCGCAAAGAAAAAGAAAAGGACAGGCATCCGAGGTCCAAAACCGACAACGAGGCTTCCTCTAGGCCTGTCTGTGGTTTGCCGGTTCTCAGTGAGGCGCTTTCGCAGCCCCTGACGCCCGCTACCTCAGAGCCACAGTTCGCTTCTGACTCCCATGTGGAGCCGACTAGGCCACTGGAAACTCAAGGTATTGGACACTCGGAAACTTTTCCCTCAGATGGGTCCAGAGCAGCTGAGCAGGCGTCGGCTTCTGAGGGTGTTTTCAGGCCTACACAGTTATATGTGAAACCAACTTCAGCTTCAAAGGCAAAGACTAAAGCTCCTCTAAAGACAAAGAAACAAGTACAGCATTCTCCTGGACAGGCCTCCATGCCTAAAAAACAGATGCTTAAAATGGCCGAAGACCTAATTACTTTGATCAGGGGTTCCCATCCCCCCTCCTGATAAGAGGCCTAGGCAAGAGATAGAATATGAATCTTCAGATCAGGTTTCCATTTCCTCTGATTCCTCTTCTGAACAGGAATATTCTCTTCCTCCCTATGAGGATTCTGATGCTGAAGAATCTATCCTTCAGCCTCTCCTCCTGAGGATTATTCTTTTGGGGAGACCCTGCATACTATGAGGGAGCATTTCCACTGGGAGAGCTAAGATTACTCAAAATCCATGAAAAGGCTCAGAGACTTCCTTTTATCACCTCAGCACAGGCCCCTTGCTATTCCTCCTGTTTTAGACATTGTAGATGATGTATTTTCAGAGTCCGGTCTGTCTCCTGACTCTTTACCACCTGCTCCTGTTAAGCCAGACAGATACTACATGGTTCCTGATTCACATAAATTTCTTATATAAAAACCCTGCTGCTGACCCAGAAACTATCTCTCAGGGTCCCAAAGGGGTCAAGGCTTCCACTGCAAAAAACCCTATCCCCTCTGATAGGGATTCAAGGACCCTGGACAGATGGGGGAAAAAGATTTATACTTCTGCTACCTTAGCTGTAAGAACTTTAAATTGTCAGTTTCATATGCTTAAATATCAGCAATATCTTATGTCACTGCTTAAACAGAAAATGTTGGCAAATTCAGAATGTGCAGAAAACAAAGAAATGCATGATTTATTGCATGCAGCTGAACAAGTGGGAAAGCGTACTTTGCAATGTGGTTTTGATTCTCTAGAGGCCTCCTGCAGGGCCGCTGTTACGGGTTCTGTCATTAGGAGACATGCTTGGTTAAAAGAACAGAATCTGCCTGATCATGTTAAAGCAAAACTATTAGATGCTCCATTACAGCATGATACTTTGTTTGGTGTTAAAGCAGAAGAGGTGTTGAAGAAAATGGAGGACAAAGCTAAATCTATGCAAACAGTCAAGGATTTCTTACAGGTACAGCCTCCCAGATTTAGCAGGAACTGGCCTACAAAGTATTGGTCTTTTCCAGTGTCAGACAGGCCACAAAGAGGCAGATACAGATGCCCCAGAGGCAGATCTCAACCCCAAGGCTCATACAGGCCTAAACAATGGGGTGCTTCTACCTCCAAAAGCGGAGAGGAAAAATCACAGCCATACAGGAAACAGTCTCAATGACTTTCCCCTGCCAGCACCAAGCACTTATCTTCTGGCAGCTCCTTTGGGGGGAAAACTAGCACTTTTTTCACAAAATTGGCACATGATCACCCAGGACAAATGGGTCTTAAATATCGTATCACAAGGCTACAGGTTCCACTTTCACACCCTGTCAAGGCCAAACGGTATGCCAGACCTGCCACGCAATCAATGGGCAGAGGCACAAAAACAAGTTTCAACCCTCATGGACATGAGGGCCATTCAGCAAGTACCACAGCAAGAGCAGGGGCTAGGATTTTACTCAAGACTATTCTTGGTGCCCAGGAAAGGACAAAGCCTGGAGACCAATACTGGACCTGTCTATCCTAAACACATTTCTGGATATTCCAAAATTCAAAATGTTACCTCTGCAGCAGCTTCTGCCCATGCTGGGCACGAAGGCTTGGCTTGTGACTTTAGACCTAAAAGAGGCATACCTGTATGTCCCAATCAGACAATCATGCAGAAGATACCTCAGATTTATAGCTGGCTCAGTACACTACCAATTCTCTCTACTGCCCTTTGGCTTATCTACTGCGCCCAGGGTCTTCACAAAATGCCTGGCACCAGTAATTGCATTTTGCAGACAAAAAGGAATACAAATATATCCTTACTTGGACGACTGCCTTATTCAAGCAGAGAACAAGGACATTCTACTACAGCATCTGGCATTTGTAAAAAGATTACTAACAGGTCTAGGGTACACAGTAAACAAAAAGAAATCAAAACTCGTACCCTCTCAAGAGATAATATTCCTGGGTGCAAGCTTAAATACAACTGCCCAGATGGCTTATCTCATGCCAGACAAACAAAGACAACTGACTACTTATTTCAAAATGTTGGCAACAAAGACCCAGTTATCTGCAAGAAAAATTCTGCAGGTTTTGGGCTTCATGGCATCCTGCATTCTGCTAATTCTATATGCAAGACTGAGTGAGGAAACTTCAATGGTATCTAAAAAGTGTTTGGACTCAACATTGCCACAGCCTGGAAACAATCATTTCCCTCATTCCCTGCCTGCAACAGGAGTTTCGATGGTGGGCAAAGGCCTGTCACCACAACACGGGACAGCCATTCACCTTACCCACAGCCAGGCAGTCATTAACAACAGATGCATCAGATTATGCCTGGGGGACCCATATAGCAGGAAGATGTATTCAGGGCACATGGTCCGCAAGTCAAATGCATCTACATATCAATCAAAAAGAGATGCTAGCTGTTCAAAAGGCCCTGACAGCCTTCAAGGATCTACTTCATCCAGGACAACTACTGATAAAGACGGACAATACTACAGTCATGTGGTACATAAACAAGCAGGGAGGCACACATTCCTACCCACTCTGCAGACTAGCCATGAACTTGTGGGACACAGCATTGACTTGCCAAGTACATCTGCAAGCACAATTCCTGCCAGGAAAGATAAATACTCTGGCAGACGAACTAAGCAGAAACCTAATGGATCCCCACGAGTGGAAATTGGATTCACAAGTCTTCTGCATGATAACAATAAACTGGGTATGCCCAGACATAGACCTATTTGCTTCCCCTCACAACTGCCAACTACAGAGATTCTGCACAAGGACTTATCACAAGCAAGCATGGAAAGTGGATGCTCTATCTTTCAGCTGGAAAAACCTAACAGTATATGCCTTTCCTCCACTGCTTCTCCTCCCCAAGGTACTCCTAAAGGTCAGACAAGAGAAGCCACAAATTATACTGATTGCCCCAGACTGGCCCCACCAGCACTGGTACCCAATCCTAAAGAGCTTGTCTCAATGCCCAGCTTGGACATTACCTCAAATTCCTCACTTATTGACCCAACAAGACAGTCGGATACTGCACAGCCAACTCAGGACCTTAAACCTGGCAGCATGGTGAATAATGTAGCCATTCAAGACACACCTCTCACTAAAGCGGTGATGGATGTTATTTTGGAGGCCAGGAGGTCTAGCACCAGAAAATCTTATGCAGAAAAAAGGAAGAGATTCTGTGCTTGGAACCAGGCACAAGGAATTGACATGATTGTTCCAAATATACCTCAGATTTTGCAATACTTAACTGAGATGCTGGATAAAGGCCTTTCCTTTTCATCTATTAAAATTCATGCCTCTGCCATTTCAGCTCATTACAATACATAACCACCTATTTTTTCTCGTCCATTACTAAGACAGTACCTCAGAGAGGCCAATAACATAAGACCTCCAAGGAGAGCACCAATACCTGCATGGGACCTCAACTATGTCTCGGAAAAACTCACACTGCCTCCGTTTGAGCCAGCCACGGCAGCTGATATAAAATTCTTACCCTGGAAAACAGCTCGGCTCCTAGGAATAACCTCTGCTAGACGAATCTCAGAGTTACAGGCACTTATGGCTGTGGAACCTTTCATCATTTTCCATCCTGACAGGGTTTCTCTGAGGACAAACCCTACATTTATGCCTAAGGTAGTGTCCAGTGTGGCCCTTAACCAAACAATTAATTTGCCTACCTTTTATCCAAACCCGCAGAATAAGGGTGAGAGACTTCTGCATTCTCTGGACATTCACAGGCAGCTACACTTCTACTTGGACAGAACCAAAGCTTTCAGAAAGACTGAGCAACTTCTAGTGGCATATGCTGCAGGGTCATAAGGAAAGCCTATCTCAAAGCAGACTATTTCAAAGTGGATAGGCCACTGCATTCATTTCTGCTATTCACAGCATGGCAAATCAGTGCCTAAGGACATTAGGCCACATTCAACCAGAGCAGCAGCTACTTCAGCAGCCTTCCTCAGAGGAGTACCAACCAAAGACATCTTAGAGGCTGCAACTTGGAGTTCAGTGCACACTTTTACAAAGCAGTATCACTTACCTCTCTACTCTAAATCCAGGGCAGGCTTTGCCACTGCAGTTCTGCAGGGCCTCATAGCCTCTCCTAATCCAATTTAGCACCAGCCTCCCAACCTTAGCTTTGGTATTCAACCCAACTGTAATGTCTGCAACAGTGAAACACGATGAACATAGTACAGTTGTGTACCTACCATAAATGTAGATGTTTGAGTGTATTCGCTGTTGCAGTCCAGGTTACCCACCCACCATCCCCCTTATCTTTGCTGGGTCTTATCTGTACTTCTCTATTCTATACAACCTATGTGGTGTATTTGCTTGCAGATAAAGGAAAAGATGTTTTTTGTGTATGCATGCTTATTGGCATAATTTAGCCTACCATTTTAGGGGCACCTGACATCTGGGGCAAGAAAACCTGAAGAAAATGGCGTCGGTTGCATCTTTTATACCCCTGGTGCACTGACATCAGGGAGGAGGTGACAGCAACCTACGTCGGACCTAGACTTTGGAATTCAGCCTGACTGCGGGTAGCCTGCCAGCAAGATAACCCAACTGTAATGACTGCAACAGTGAATACACTCGAACATCTACATTTATGGTAGGTACACAACTGTACTTTCTTCTCTTAGTGTTCATTTCAGCTAAGAGAGTATCTGAGCTTCAGACTGTCATGACTGTTTCTCCTTTTTTAGTTTTTCACAGAGATAGGGTGTCTCTTTTTACTAATCCTGCTTTTATGCCCAAGGTGGTCAGTGAGTTGTCTCTTTATCATTCTATTCATTTGCCTTCCTTTTTTCCTCCTGCACAGTGAGAAGGTTCTTCACACCTTAGATTTGCACAGACAGTTCAGATATTATTTAGATAAAACTGAGGGTATTCACAGATCTGAACAGGTTTTCCTTTCCTTTCATCCTGGGTCTTTGGGTATGGCTTTTTCTAAGCAATCCGTCTCTTCTTGGATTTTTATGGCCATATCTTTTTGCTATTCTTTTCATTGTAAATGTCTTTTCTCCTGTGTAATGGCTCATCCTACCAGGGCTGTTGCCTCCTTTGGTGTTTCTTTTCAGGGGACTGGATATTAATTCCACGTTTGAGGCTACTACTAGGTCTTTAGTTCATACCTTCATTGAGCACTACAAGTTGGATATTATTTCTAGGGCTACAGCCAGCTTTGCCAGGGCTTTCCTGCCTGGGTTTGTGGAGGTTTCTTCAGTGCTGTCCTCCTCCCAAGTTTCTTCTTGAGATTTTGTATCCCCCTTCTGTTATGAATGCTGCAAAAGTGATATGGAAGGACATAGTACAGTTGTGTAAAATCTTGCCATAACAGCAGATGTTCTCTTCACTGTTGCAGTCTCATTCTTGCCCTCTGTGCTCTAGCCTGTTCTTTCTTGTCTTCTGGCACAGGAGTGGTTCTACCATTTCTCCTTCTGGATGCACATGTTCTTTCTTGTCCCTAAGCATATTCTGTTGTTCTTGGGCTTTTTCAGTTATGAATGTGTGCATCCGTATGTCACCTCTATGTCCTACACCTTGTGCATGAAGTATAAGTGTGACATATGGTGCCTGTAAATACTAAAGGCTTTTTTGTACTAGCCAGATAAATTAAACATAAACATAAAATATGGAAACAACTTTAATTTTATATATTTTCATATTTTTTATATATTTTGACATGTTTATATATATATATATATATATATATATATATATATATATATATATGGCATTTATATGCATATTGCAGTTTATTGTTTTTATATATAAAATGCTTATACATGTTGGTCCTTATACATGCCACAGGACAAACAAAATGGGAACAAAAGGGTTAACATTGGGGAATATGTTTAATTGGATAAATGGGAAGAACATTGGATTGGTGATTTTTACCATGTGACTGATTTTAAAAGATTTTTAAACAATTGATTTGTATAAGAATTTTATCTGAAGAAGTCCTGACAGTGGATGAATGAAAAGCGCTTAATAAATACTTCATATCTGGATTCTTTGAAGATATTGTGCTTTGGTTTTGTTCCTTCAGCATTCTTCATTTGTGGACTGTTCAAAGCACTTTCATACAGACTCTTCACTAAAAAAAGACTTGTTATTAATATTGTCTACACTACAAATGTTATCTTTGAAAATGGATGGTTTTCAAGAGAGCCTAGAGAATCTGAGAGTAAACAGTTTGAAGCAAAGAGAAATCTTCAAATAAATGATTCAACAGCATCAAATTAAAATCATTGCTCTAGAAACTATTTTAAATTACACAGAAGAAAGACTCAAGGAAGAAGAAACTGAAAGAATTTTTGTTAAAACAAAACACTTGGGAACTAAATAAATAGATAACGTGGAAAATAGAGAACTATATGTAATGTGAGAATCTGTGGTTTACCTAAAACACAGAAGGAGAAGATACATTAACGTTTTAAACATCTAGGATCCCCAAAACTGTTAAATCTAGAAAAAGGGTTTTCTTATGTCATAAAACGTTATAGGTAAATGTATGCTCTCTTCCTCATCTTTTCCAAGATCCATAGTAATAAAATTTCTTTCATATATAGGTAAAGAACTGATGCAAAAAAACAAGGAAAAAGGCTCCACTGAAATATGGACAACACAATGTAAGATTTGACGATGATACTCAGGCAAAACTATAGAAATGAGGAAAAAATGCTGGCCACTAGTTAAATCTCTAAGACAAAATGGTCTCAAAGTGCAGATAATCTTTCCAGCAAAAATAATCCATCTATCCAGTGGGATCAGAATCTTTAACAGCCTCAAAGAAGCGTCTGCATTTGTAAACAAACAATAATCCCCTACCTGCTACTGCAGACATAGACTAGACTTCACCTGTGATGAAGTGATCTTCCAAGAGGACTTCCTTGGCTGCAATGAAAAAGAAGCAGCAGCAGAAAACAGAAATATCCACAAATTCTATCCAGTACAAAACCTTCAAAGTACTCTTCAAACTAAGTTGAATGTTTCTAATGTATTTATTTGTCTTATTAAAACAATGGTTATAATATATAATGGGACAGAGCACAATATAATAAAGAGAGGAGGGAAGAAATGTAAATAGAAAACAAAGAAACAAAGCAGAAATATAAAAATCTCAATTTATTACCCTCGGGTACTCTACTTATTTATTTAAAAGTGAGGGGTACTAATAAAAATGTATTAATAATTTCATTTAAATAGAAATAGTATATAGTATATACTATGACTATTAGCACTAGTTCTATTAAAATGCTAAATATATGTCAAAGAATTAACATAAGGTTTATATTACAAATTTAACCTTTTGCAACTTTCATGCTAGATGTTTTGAGACATACCAATGAATATGTTTATGATTGATCATTTTGCTGGGTGAATATGTTGTTTTATGACTGGTCATTTTGCTGGGTCAATGGTTTATTATATTATTTAAAGTAGAAATTTGCTGAGGTTTTGATGAACTCAATAGGAGGTAGAGATAAAAGAGAAAGGAAAAACTCGATTGGAATTCATAACAGTTTCTCAGTTATCTAGTTATAATGCCATAATTTACCCTGGCTCATCTTTCACATAAAACTTTAGCTCTGTAAAGTGTTTTCCACTGTTCTCTCCTCCACATTTGGAGCAAGATTTCTTAAATAAGTGCTTCAACAACTCTGGAACCAAATGAGGGATATAGTGGTGATGAAAGAATGATAGCATTAAGTCAATTTGTTTACACCTGCTGTTGACTGACATCCATCTCTGTCACTGTAATCAAGACATACCAGCTGTAACTGTGGATCCAATACTCTAATACTTTCCATAGTTCATTTTTTCTTATACTTGTGTTTTGACTCTTCAGGCTTCCCATAATATCACATAGTGTTACCAGTGGTTATAACTTGATGTCAGACATCTTATCTACACCTCTGTTCCCACACAAAATTTAAATGCAACATCAGATAGGGGTTTTATATACATCTAAAAGAGCAAATAAACTGTTTTGATTGGAGTGTATCATGGCGACTAAGTTCTCTGAAAAAGAACATATTGATAATAACTTTGCTTTTATATCCCAGGGATGGAAGCATGAATCCTTTTAAGGTTAGTTAATTAACATAATTTCTTGACTGGATTAACCTGATTATAAACTACTAACACTTATTCAGTATGTATTGCATGTAGGCCATTGAGTATATTTAGATATATTTTTATTTAATTTTCTATGGGCAGTTGCTCTTATTTCAGAGGAGTTCTGGGGTGAGGTTTGTACTTCAGGGGTGGAATTGACAGTGATGATGGGGAGCCTCCCATGTCTTTTGATGGGTGCTATGGGGCCCTTTACATCTGCCTGGACAGCCAACAACTTAAACTAGTTGAATGGAACATTTTATGACTTGAGATTCCACTTAGTCCTGTTTCAAATTGGCGGGGGCTGTCAAAGATTTGAGAAGCAAATGTAAAGTGTTTCCCAAAACAAATTGTTGAACTTGATTACAAAAATCATACTTAGGTGGTAGACATTGACGATGGCATGTGTGTTTTTTTATGGGTAGATTTGTAAGGAAATGATGGTCTTTGTGCCTCTTGTAAACACTGACTACAGGAATCCTTATATATTTGTAAATAGTTGGCCTTTCAACATATTTGTTATACTTCTATTTTGAAGGTACAGCATCTATATATCCTAGATCTCAAATAACTCTTTAATGGTAAACTTAAACTTATTTTAGTATGATGTATGGGCTTTCTTTCGTTAATTAGATCTGTTCCAGGTTAAGCATAGTGTTAGATGGAATGTATCTCAAGCGGTTTAGTTTATTTTGGAGGTGTGGGGAAATGCCATCTCTGTCATGGAAAGAAAATATCAACATTTAACTTTATTTCTTTAACAAGGATAATTAAATAATACTGAAAGTAATAAGAACTTTATTCGATCCTCTGTATTTGAAATATTCTATTTATATTCTAAACATTATTTAATATTTAATGAATTTCTCACCAACCTATGTATGTATATGCAGGAAAGGAGAAAAAGTACCTTAGAAATTATATATTATACACACCTAACTATGAAATCCAGTACAACTCCTCATGTTGTATGTATAACTGAATCACACCTACAACTCTATATTTTAGCTTTGTTATGAAGAAATGTAAAGGAGCAAGAAGAAGAAGAAAAAGAAGGAAAGGAAAAAGAGGCAAAAGTAAGTGAGAATTAGGAAATGAAAGGGAATTGAAATGGAAAAGATGGACGAAGAGAAAAAAGGAAGGGAAATGAATACACATTGTTTTTCTTTTACAATAAACTAATACTAATACCTCTAATAGTAATTGAATAAACTAATTTATAATACATTCTCTGTATCACTTATCGTAGCAAACATATAATTTTGAGTAACTGTTGGTATTCATTAGATAGCAATGTTAGGAAAGGAACACATATTTTAGATTAAAAGAGAACTTAATGAGACTTTAATTTACATATTTCCATTTTATTGTAATATGCTGCTAGACTGTAAAAGTTGTGTATATCATCCTTAACTTTACTTCCTTTAGGCTAAAGAGAGGCTGAAGGATAGTCTAGTAATGTCTTCCATTAGCAGACTAGGAAGTCCAAAAAATCCATGTATTTAAGTAATCAGTTTTATTTAGGTATTTATTATCTTTATAATTGTTGTCATGTCTGAAAGTTCATCTAATGCTTCAAAAAATCAGAAGCAATCTATTATTCTTCTTATTAACATACGATTATACTAAGAATTACTCTCAAGTCATTCTAATGTAGTCATGGATTTAACATTGCTATCATTAAACATCAGTGTAATAAACCAAGGAAAACATCAAATGAGGTTCAATATCTAAACATAAATAATGCTCATGTTATAGTTCTCCAAGAAAGACATATGAAACATTCAGATAATATTTGGAATCCTAATAAATATAAAATACTGGCACAATCTACATTCAAAAGTAAAAGAAGATGAGTTATGATATTGTGGAAGAATAGTCTAGTGATGCCACAGATCATTTACAAATACAAAGATCAAGAATGTCTGTTGTCTGTCATAATAAATTATAACAATAGAGTGTGGACCATAACAAATCTGTATTGATTTCCTGGAATGGCTCAAAATTTACCTGAAACACTTCTGGATATCATACTCATCAGTCTAAAGGCAGCTTAATAATGGGGGATGATTTTGATTTTAATTGTCTATTAAAATTATTTAGAATCTAGTACTTGGAGAAAACTTGAGACTGACTCTGCAACTAAAGTCTTTAAATACTGGATAGAGATTCCTAATCTAAAAATACATTTATTACGAGAGACAAGGGATCTTTAGACTTCACTCATTATTTTTAATTATGGTACCCAAACTAAAATTGATAGAATTTTAATATCACAAGATGTAATTTCAGAAATATTAAAATTTAACATTGTCCCTTGTCTTATATCTGATCATAATGCTCTTATATTAAAATTCGGAATAACCTTTAAAAAATTACCATAACTAACTAGAATTCCTGCTTGCAATACTAAACTAAAATACTTTAAACCATATCTACTTTATTAAGATTAAAAAATAATCATGAAATAAGTACAATCATGATATGGGACTCATTAAAGGCATATGTTTGTGTTAAATCTTTAACTTGGTATAAACACAAATTAAAAGAAAAGTGAATCAGAACTAGTAAATATATATAAAAAGGCTAAAGCTAACCACTGAACCACTGATAAAAATGAAATTAAAAGAAACAGAAAACATTATATATATTATGGTACACAAAATAGATCTAGCAATGGAAAAGCTAAAAACCTCTATTGCCATGTCTCCTATCCAAAAGAGTTAAAATAGAATCAAAAAACCAACAACTTTCTAGAAGTAAAGAACATAAAATAATAAAAAAGTTCTGACATTGGAGATATTCTTAAACCATTTAGCCCATATTATTTGTCCTTAAATCATATAGAATGTACTGGTACTAACTTAAACATAAATTTTGACCACTCAGTCCTAAAAAGATTTTACCAGAATTGAAAGAGAAGGTATATAAACAAATTACTTTATAATAGTGTTAAGTGAAATGAAACAAACAAAATAAAGCTCCAGGTATTGATGGGATAATTTCAGAAAAATGTACACTATTGCCCCCAGATATGATCTAATTCTTTCATAAAACCCTTACAGATATTCAAAAACATACATCAATTCCTCCTCCTTGGAGATATTCTTTAATCACTCCTATTCTTAAAGAAAAAAAAAACCTCAAGTATGCCCTTTGTATAGGCCCATTTCACTTCTAAACAATGATTATTCAGTTTTATAGATAGATTGAAAGAGCCTTTATTTCAGTTAATCAACATGGAACAGACTGTTTTTATGTGTCAGAGACAAATGCATGACAATATTAGAAGATCATTAATCCCTATCAACATTTTAAATGAAAAAAATGAAACTTTTTACATCAGTCTAGATATTGAAAAGGCTTTTGATTCCCTAAACTGAAATAATTTATGTTAAACCCTAGAATTATTTAATTTCCTTTACAAGTCATATCTTTTCTAACAAACATATATAAAAATAATAAAGCTTACATAAAACTAGGG
Source organism: Protopterus annectens (assembly GCF_019279795.1). Lineage (NCBI taxonomy): Eukaryota > Metazoa > Chordata > Ceratodontiformes > Protopteridae > Protopterus > Protopterus annectens. Next base: position 1,950,634,778 of record NC_056726.1, read on the forward strand.
CAATTTACGTTTAAGTTTATTAATCTGACTGAGGGAACTAAACAGGAGTGTCCATTGGCTTATATCCTATTCGCCAGACCTGTTGAAATTTTAGCATTCTTAATTCTGCTTATCCAAATATCAAAGGTATAGAAACTTCACATAATTATAACTCATCATGTTATTAGCTGATGATATCTTGTTAACTCTTTCAAGCAGACAATTAACTATGATATTAAACACTAAATCATATTTAGGACTCTACTTTAATAGCAAAAAACAAAAGCATTTGCTATTAAACAAGATAAGAAAATTGCAAGTAAGTAAAAATAGCATTCTTGGTAACTTAACCTCAACACTGGAATACGTAGGCATCACAATTAAGAAACAATAGAGGTGACAAGAAATATAAACTATAACAATATTGAAATAATCTCAACTTTAACTTCTAAATGGAATAAAATAATACTATCCTTTGAATGTTTACTACAATTAATAGCAATGGCAGTTTTCTCTAAAATATTATATAGTATAAAAGCTCCATTTCTTCCTCCAGATAAATCAAAAACAAAATAAATAAATAAGTTACTATTTAAATTCCTTTGCTACACCAAGAAATCAAGAATAGCTTTACAACATCACATTAAACTATGGAATATAGGAGGGATAAACTTTCTAGACTTAGACACATATACCAAAACAGTAATTTTTAAAATCAAATTAAATTATACAGACCCTAACTACAATTCCAGCTGAAAACTTTGCATTCATCACTCCTCAATATAAAAAATAATCTGCAATAAATATTAACAATAGTGCTATAAATTATTTCTTCTGGCACTACTTGTCTAATTATATTCAATATAATATGTCTGCTTCCAAATCATCTCTCTCTATATATATAAATCCCATTCCAAAAACATTTAGAAATACAATTTTTGGTAGCATTGCCTTGAAATTCTGGTTTGATACAACTATCCCTTTCAGAATAACTAAAATTTTCTATTTGAGCAAAATCAAAGATTGGGAAGAAAAAAAACATCTTGCTGGCAGCATCTTTTTAAAGATAAGAAAGTAAAAGAGATACAACAACTTTTAAATTAATTTAATATAAATTCTCAAGATTGATTATATTTGCAAAACATAAACATGTATGCTCAAGATAAACTTCATATTCTTACACAATCACAAAATAATGAAACTCAACAATTAATTCAACGTTTTTATGAAGTAGTGTATATAATAAATCTAAAATAGAGAACTTAATTTCTAAACTTTCCAAAAATTGTTCAACCTACAACAGTAACCTAAATGACAAATTTTGAAAATACATTACATTAGGCCACAAATCTCAACTATTGAAATCTGTCAGAAACATGTATTGGTCTCTTTACAGGCAATTTTTTACTTTGTAAATTTATATATATAGATCCTTTCTAACACTAAATACAATGAATAAAATTAATAATAATAAAAAATAGAATGTTGGAGATGTACAAAGACATAATGTGGATGGGTATCGTATTTTCTTTGATTGCTCTTCTATAAAAAGAACTATTGGGTTGAAATCGCGGAATTCTTGAAAACCTTATTGTTTGATACATTTTCTCTAGCTAAGGTATTAGTTTTACTTAATGTACATAAAAATTACAAAATGACTGATGAAAATTATTATCTCTTGTGGACAATTGTAGCAGTGGCAAGAAAAAAAACCCAAAAATGTAGAAGGACTGTTCTACCACAATTTGAATAATTCTTGGTTTCCATGAAAGAAACTGCCACCAGAGATCAAAACAAAAGAAAGGAAAATTATCCAAACTCTCTTACCAAAAAATCCTTGGACTGAAGTGCTGTCACTTATTGACTTATTCAAACATAACTCTGCCTCTTAAAACTGAAACACTGTAATGACTATGATTATTTTCCATGCATAATTGTTTCACTGTAACAGAAAAAAATTCATACTAGAAGTTATCTTTTGTAATTACCAAAGAAAATTCTCAGGCATGTTGTATATAATAGTTAAAAAGTTGTTTTTCATTTTACAGTATTATATGAACTTCAAGCAATGGTTGTATTAATTGTATCATCTTATTTAATTTCAATAAATAAATAAAAAATCAAAGATTTTGAACTGCCGGATAAAAGTTTTGAGAATTCTATAGGCAGCAAGATGATCAAATCAGTCAGTGCATAAGGAAATAAACCCATACTGTACACTCGAAGTGTGATAGTAAAACTAAAACTGAAATAATTTGTCAACATAATGCAAAGACAGGATTTGAAAGAGAAGGCTTTGATGCAGGAAAGATTGAAAAGGAGCAACACAGGCTGAGATGGATTGATAGCATTACTGAAGGAATCAAAATGTGTTTGCAAGCACGTCAAAAATTAGTTGACAGACTGGTATAGTGTGCTAAAGTCTTTAAAGTCATGAGGGCTTATCTAAATTACTAAGCATCACAAAGTTGAAAAAACAGTAATGAAAAAGATTTCAAGCAATCTGGAACTAGCTAAACAAATCCAACCTCGTAGTTAGTTCTGTAAAAGCACCAACAATGTTGTTCTGGGTATCACCCAGTGGTGGTGCAGTGGTAGCGTTGTCACCTCACAGCAAGAGGTTCTCCCATTCCATTCTCGGCTGGAGCGCCTTCTGGGTGGAGTCTGCATGTCCTCCCCACAGTCGAGTGGCATTCGAAAGACATGCGTGAATGGGCGTGCTTTCGTTGAAGGTTGGGTATCAGGCTGGCACATCAGCACTGTAAAAATCTACTGCCAATCATTAGCAGACCAGAGTTCTGCTGTGGTGACCCCTAACTGGGAAAAGCCGAAAGAAGAGCAACATCACAATCTACTCTTCTCTCTCTAATTCTGACCCACTACATATTTAGCTGTTGATGTCCCCCTTAAAAAGCACTACCAGCAAAGCACTATCCCATCTAAAAGTGACTGAAACTAAATAGTTACTCAGACAAGAAACATATATATCTGCTGGCAGAAATATCCTTATCCTAAAATTAATATATGAGTTTTCATTTTCTACCTTAACACTCCCTCCCATCCAAAAATTAATGTTCAAGTTTCCATTTTCTATCTTAACACTTTCTCACAGTACTCACCATCTACAAAGACAATAAATGAAGTCTGCAGCTGTAGATCTATGCTAAATCTAAGGGACCGTTATTGTCAGACTATTAGAAATGCTGCATACCAATCCATCAGCAAGCTTTCTGCTTGAAGTCTCATATTGTAAAATGGCACCCCTCCCAGGTTAGTTTGTGTACAGCTGAAAGTATATTTTCAAAAATTGTTCCCAACACATAGAATAACCTTCTGTCTCACAATAAGAATACTTCTGTTTTGTCCTTTAAATCTTTAATATGAAATTGGTTCTTAGACAGTGCTATTGCTCTGTCACAGGATTAAGTCTTTTAACTTGACTCCTAAATCTAGAGTCATTCCTGAAACTACAAATATATAACTCTTTATACAAATCAGAGCTACTTTCTTTGAAAGTTTTGCACAAACAGTATATTTTAAAATATTTTAAGTGTAATATAAATTATTGCATTTTACCATGCTGTTTGACAGTTGCATATATTGATAATTCCATTTTTATATATAATTCAGATTATATGTGATTGTATTGTGCCTTTCAGCCTAATTTGTGTCTTTACAGTTTCTCCATATCAGCTCATTCCATTAAATTAAGAAATGACAGAATAGTAAAAACAACTACTGTGCTGGTGTGAAACTGCAAAACAACTGAAGAAAAATGCACCAATTGGATAGATTAAAACCAAGATAATAAAGTTATTGATCACTTTCATCTGCTCCATAGACTTCATCAGAATTAAATGAAATTTTAAATAGACCCCTCAGTAAGTCAGATAGCTAAGTAAAGCAACATTGTATATGGGCTTTGAAGCAAAAAATTAAAGGTTAAATATATATGTAGTTATCTATCTGTCTAATGTGTGTGTGTGTGTGTGTGTGTGTGTGTGTGTGTGTGTGTGTGTGTGTGTGTGTGTGTGTATAAAAAACTGCAATGACAGGATCAATTGAGAAGGCACTGATGCAGGAAAGACTGAAGGCAAAAGAAGAAGGGGCAGCACAGGCTAAGATGGATAGATAGCATTATTAAAATACTCAAAATGAATTTGCAGACACTTCAAAAAGCAAACGTTGATAAACAAACAGGTGTTTTGTACTAAATTCCTTGGAAGTCATGAAGAGTAGAATTTGACTCTGTGTGTGTGTGTGTGTGTGTGTGTGTGTGTGTGTGTGTGTGTGTGTGTGTGTGTGTGTGTGTGTGTGTGCGTGTGCACGTGTGCCTGCATATGTGTGTGTAGACATTGTCGGAAAGTGTTACCTCATGTCTAACTAATTTGAGTTTTAGAATAATGATGACATTATGTTGTCTTCTTCACTTGCTGTGGATTTATGTATGTAGTTGTTAAGTGTTTAATGTGAGTTTCATCTGGGTCATGTTGTAATTGGGTCTTTTGGTATAATTCCACTCTTTTGTTTATTTAACAAACCCCAGGTGAATAAAGTAAGGATATAAATAAAAAAGCCATGTTCTCTTGGGTCTGCTGCCCCTAACTTCATTTAACAGAATGAAAGAAAATGACAAAGAAAAAGTGTAAGCACTTACTGGAATATTTTAGAAGCTGAGTTGAGCAACTAAGCATGAACTAAAAATGTTTCTGTGTACAGTGTGGTAGCAGTGTGATGTTGTGCTTATGCATGAAAGCAGTTATGTTACCCAAATCTGTTAAAGAAAGTTTGTACTGTTAACCACTGTTATTTTTGTATTTATTAACCACTGATATTTTTATCTATTTTTGTTTAAATAGTCATACTTTTTATCAGCCAGGCTGTTCTGTGTTGCCATAATTATATAGTGGACATTTTATTGATGTGTTTACCTTAAAGCCAGGTCAGCTGTTGGGAAACCAGTTATGATACATGTATACCCTTTGCAGTTTCTTATCCTGAATAGCATATTCTTATCTACATGTGTTTAAATTCAGCTGAAAATTCATAGTCTCATTTTTATGATCTGCAATCCCAACAGTAAAACATAAGAATTAAATAAATCCCAGGTCTGCTGCAAGAAAGGCTGCAATGATGTACACGTTTTGTATAACTTTAGATTCTGTCTTCTTCTTCTTCTTTCGGCTGCTCCCGTTAGGGGTCACCACAGCGGATCAACTGTTTCCATTTTCTTCCTGTCCTCTGCATCTTGCTCTGTCACACCAACCACCTGCATGTCCTCTCTCACCACATCCATAAACCTTATCTTAGGCCTTCCTCTTTTCCTGTTACCTGGCAGCTTCATCCTTAGCATCTTTTTGCCAATATACTCTGCATCCCTCCTCAGCACATGTCCAAACCAACATAATCTTGCCTCTCTGGCTTTGTCTCCAAACCTTCCAACCTGGGCTGACCCTCTAATATACTTATTTCTAATTCTGTCCATCCTCGTTACACCCAGTGCAAATCTTAACATCTTCAACTCTGCCACGTCAAGCTCTGACACCTGCCTTTTTGTAAGTGCCACTGTCTCCAACCCATATAACATAGCTGGTCTCACTACCCTCTTGTAGACCTTCCCTTTCAATCTTACTGGTATTCGTCTGTCACAAATCACTCTTGACACTCTTCTCCACCCACTCCATCCTGTCTGTACTCTCTTCTTCACCTCTCTTCCACACTCAACATTACTCTGAACTGTTGATCCCAAGTATTTAAACTCATCCACCTTTGCCACCTCTTCTCCCTGAATCCTCACCATTCCTCTATCCTCCCTCTCATTCACACACACATATTCTGTCTTAGTCCTGCTGACCTTCATTCCTCTTCTCTCTAGAGCATATCTCCACCTCTCCAGGGTCTCCTGAACCTGTTCCCTACTCTAACTACAGATCACAATGTCATCTGCAAACATCATAGTCCACGGGGACTCCTGTCTGACAAAAAAGAAATATGAGTTACTGGGAATGGCTGGTGCTACAAATATCAACTTATACTCAAGTAATCAGAGTTGTAAATACTACAACAGAGAAACATTTCCATTAACGTGGGACTCCACTTAGTTGATAGCATACTTATTGTTTTGCAGAGTGAAACCTTGTGAACATTTCATCTATCACAACGCCTCTTTGATAATATATATACTTGAACATTTCCTGTTTTCATCAGCTAAACTATATTGATAATGCTAAAAAAAATGTCTTGCTCTTCAAGCAGAAAGAGATCGGTGCCAGGTCTGTCTGCAGCTGTACATGTATGAAAGGATGTTTCATACTTAACCTGGATGAATGTTCATGGACTCCTGAAATCTGTAAGGCTTAGAAATATAAGTCTATGATCACATGCTCACCCCATGGTAGTAAGAGAGCTCCTTGTCTTAGAAGCAAAATTAAGAAAATCAGTGCACTACAACTGGAGTTTGAAAGGAAGATCCATATTTGGTTATGTCATTCCACTGCTTTTTAACAGCTGTGGAATTCTGCTTGTATCTTTATAAGAACACAAATTTACCTTTAGTGTAAAATTTTGGAAAGCTGTAATAAACTCGAAAACTATGAATGTACTTTCAGAAGAGAAATGCAGCAAAAATGAACTATGTTGTACCAAAACTATATTGAATTATGAAAAAAATATCTGCAATTCTTCATAAAATAGTGAAATGAGTTTAATTTTGCTTGCCCTTTTAGTAAGTATGTACATATTTAAAAGAAGCATATAAAACTGTATGTAAAATTCTATATTTACTACAAGAATATACTGCAGTTTGAAAGCGCAGCTAAGCCTGCTCTGCATGCATCTGCGGTGCTTGAAGCCTACTGCTACGTCACTTCAATGACATTAGCCTGTATATGGAACTTTCCTTCCACTGAAGTATATAATTGTGAAAACAAGAAAGCATCTCCTACAAGTCATAATCAAAGCCAACAGTAAATCCGTGGACTAATGTAAATAGATAAAGAGAGTTGAGGATCTGCTTGAAGCATGCACAAAGAGCTGTATACAAGAACTTAGCAGATGGTATTTTAATCTTGAAAGCAAGAGAACAATAGGACACAATATAGCTTTAGCTAAATTTAGGCAGGGTCCAGGCTAGCTGATAAGAGTTTGTTGAATGTTGTCTGTTCAAACTTTTATCTTAAATTTATTCTGCGAGATAATTCCTGCCTGTATAAGTGAATGTATTACTTCTAGTAAAGAGATTTGCTTTTCTGTTTCACATGCTTATGGCCAGTGACTTATTAGCATAAGGGGATGTACATTAAATCTGCTGGGCTGACCACCATTCAAATATAAGAAGGGTGGCTTATTTATGTGTAAACAGTAATTTGTGTTCTTGGTTTGCTAACGAAGTTGGGCTGGTGGTAATGTTAAAGTGAATTGGAATAGAGTTTTGTCCTGTGAGTTATTATTTACCCCTGACTTTCTGGAAAATTGTGTGTGTGTGTGTGTGTGTGTGTGTGTGTGTGTGTGTGTGTGTGTGTGTGTGTGTGTGTGTGTGACACAAGTAGTCAAAGATGGGGGAAATCCAGAGATCATAACTCTGATCTACACCTGTACAGTGTAAAACTTACTTGGTCATTGAAGGTGCTGACTGTTACATGAGGCAACAGTGCAGATTTACGATACACCCTTAAGTCCAGTTGTCCCTTGCAGCTTTGTGAATTGCATACTTGGCCAGTTTGCCAGTTAGTGACCTTGATCCTATCCCAGCTGTATTTTTCCAGTTTGTCCCTGTGATCATATTTTCCTGTATTGACTCTTTTATTGCTTCATTTGTCCTCCGTACCTTTCCATTTATAGCTAACCCCCCTCCCTCTCCTTCTCATTGTTTTCTGTTCCTGTACACTTAACTTAAGTCTCACTGCTGCATGATCTGATATGTATCTATCCTATATCCGAATGCCTTCCATTAGGGTTTCCTTCTCCAAGGACCTGTCTAACCTACTTGCCTCTACCAAAATGATTATTGTGAAAGTGTATTCCTTCTCATTTGAGTACCTTTACTTCCATATCTATTTTTATTTTATTTTACATTTGTTTACTGGGAAAGTCCAACTGGACACAGGTCCATTTTCAGCAGAGGCCCAGGGAGAAAAGCTCCAAAATACAATACAGAGGAAAAATTCCAAAAGTAGAAATTAATAAAAGTTACATAAAGTACATAAAATCAAAAATGCAATCACCCCATAATATTTAAAGATAAAAAGCAGCAATGTAGTAAACACACACATAATTTGAAGGGTAAAAACATGCAAGGTAATAAAGACTACTCGCATATGGTAATTGGTTCAGGCAACAGGTAATGTCTGCTAACTATATAATAGATAGGTCTTAGTTCTATACAATAAATATCAACAGTAGAGACAATCTTTGAGGTGTGATTAATATAACAGCTTTTCCAGGGGAACTGGTATGACATAACAGTGTCCTCCTTACAATGCATTGGTGTGTATTAACCTGGGGAGTAACAGGAGTATAGCCAGTTGTTTGTATAGTGGGTTTTCAGGAGTTTTTTTTAATTGGATATTAGCACTATTAGAAGTTATGTGGCTTAGTATTGAATTCCAGATTCTTGCAATAGTGCAAGCAAAGAGAGACTTACCAGCATCATTCTTATATCTGATGACATTTATGAGATTCTGGTTACTAGATCTTAATGATCTAGTGGTAGTGTAGGGTTGAATTAGATGCCGGAGTGCTGGGGTTTTATCAGGAAGGTAGTATAGCTTGTGTGCTACTGACAATTGACTGAGTAGTAGTAGTAGTTGGGGCCGTTCAAGCTAGTTGAGCTGTTTATGGGATAGACAGTAATGGGACCTATATGAGGCTTCTGTAGCGAACTTGGCAATCTTGTTATAACAAGATTCCATTTTGTTTAAATCAGCCTGGCGGAGATTAGTCAGGATAAGGGAGGCATAGAGAAGGATGGATAGGAGATGAGCTTTGGTATATCTAGTGATAAACTGTTTGTTCATGTAGAGGATCCCAAGCTTTTTGTTTACTTTCTTGATGGTTTGTGCTATGTGGATGTCGAATTTCAGGTTATTGTCAATTTCTGCACCTAGCAGTTTAGTGTGTGTGGTTGGGGTGATTTGAATATTATCTTTGGAACTTATGCTAAAAGTATTGTTTAAAGGGGGGGACTTACCTGGGCTGAAAAGAATGTTTTTTTTGGGGGGATTAAGAATAAGTTTGGTGTTAGTGAACCATGTTTCAGCTAGAGTAAAGTTATTTTGGGTTAGGGTTTGCAGTTAATTTATTGTGGGGGCAGAACATATAAGGCTGGTGTTATCAGCATATTGTACTACTGAGGCAGTGAGTGTGGAGGAAGAGAGATGGTGGGTAAATAGAGAGAACGGCAATGGGCCAAGGATGGAGGCTTGAGGGACTCTTATGGATACTGGTAATAGAGGGGATAATTGGTTTTGCCATAGGACTGCTTGTTATCGGCATGATAAGTAGCTATTGAACCATGAGATAGAGGAGGAGCTAATGTTTAGGGTAGACAGAGTTTCAAAAAGCATATTGTGTTAACCATGACAAAAGCTTTTGATAAGTCTAAGAATATGGACGATACGAATAGGCCCTTGTTTCTGTAGTGGTTAACTAAGTTGGTAAAAGACAGTAATGCTGTGGTGCTGCTGTGGGAGGGTCTAAAGCCATCCTGTGCTTTAGAAAGCAGATTGTTTTTTGGAGGTACTTCATTAGTTGAGTATGAACAAATCTTTCTAATATTTTGGATAGAGGTGATAGAATTGCGATTGGGTGGTAGTGAGTTCTAAGGAGTTACCTCCTTTGTGTAGTGGTATAATATGTGATGTTTTCTAGGCGGTAGGTACCTTGCACTCTGATAGATACCTATTAATGAGAATAGTAACAGAATAGGGTATAGCTTCTGCAGCTGTCTGAAGGAAATATGCTGGTAGGTTATTAGCAGCCAGAGTGGTCTGTTTAAATTTACTAGGGAGTTTAAAGCTTACCTTGGTGGACACAGGGTGCAGGGAAAAGTTGGAGGTATTGTTCTGTGTATTGGGTTGGGTTACGGCAGCTGTCGGTATGGGGCTATTAGCATTGTTTTGGGCATTGGCAAGGGTTTGGACAGTTTCAGTAAAGTACTTATTGAATTGTGTGGGAATGTTATCTTGGTTGTATACTGTCACAGGGGTTGGGGTTGTGGATTTTCCTGGCTGAAGTATAGTATTTATTGTGGCCCAGAATCTTTGAGGGTTATGAGCATATTTCTCTTGCATGTTTTTGTAGTAATTAGTTTTGTCATGTTTAATTTATTTTTTGGATTTGTTACAGAGTTCTAAGTAGATTTGTCTCAAAGTAATGGTTTTGTTTTTGTGGAATAGTATCCAGGCCTTGTCCCATTTTTCATTGTGGTTTTAGTTTCTTTGGTTAGCCATGGGGCATAATTTGTTTTATTCTTATTGTTCTGGAGGGTGATGATAGTCTAAAATTTTTAAGAAGGTCGAGTTAAAGTACTGCACAGCTTTGTCAAGAGACAGTTGTTTCAGGTGAGTCCAATTACAGCATTTTAGTGCATTGATGAAGTTATTAGGTATAAAGGTCTTTTTTTTCGTACAACTCTGAGGATAGTCTGGCTGATACACTGAGATCTGTGGGGGGCGGTATGACCAGCAACCCACCCCCTTTCATTCCTTGAGCTAGTTCTTGTCTCATCTCTTTGTTATATTCTCTCCTTCCATAAAACCTGTCTTTTTTATGGTTCCATAATCCCCCCACATTGTCTCCTATTTCATAGCTTCTGGTCCACTCTTCTCTGCGAGATGTTCCATCTATCCCCTTCACTGTAGTTATCTGAAGCCCTGTTGCTACTCTACTCTTTCCTCCCCCTGCCTTGAAGTCCATTTCTCCCTTTGGGTAGCCATAGCACAGTATTTTCTCCCCTTCTGTAATTTTCAGTTTTCTATTCTTTTAATAGAACAATATCTCACATCTTCTTTAACTTTCCCTTATTCTCCATAGGATTTGATGAAAACCAGAGTTCTACATAATTAACTGTATTTCCCATGCTGTTTTTGCTCAACCCCCCCCCCCTGCATTCCCAGTTGCTACCATCCATAATATTCATGACTCAGTGCCTACCTGCTGAGTTGAGCATGGTGTTTTTTGGCAGCTGCCTATGCTCGGAACCCTCTTTCCCACACCCAGTCATTGGATCTCTCATTTTGGCTCTTGCATGTGCATAGTTATGCCCTAGACACAGTGCCTTTTAAGCCTTTCTTTTGTTCTGTTCCAGTGCCCCTCACACTAATACATTGCATACCAACCCAGAACTGATGTCACAGTCTTTTTATATTACAGCATTCCTATGCATTGGAATCCCTATCACTAGTCTGGTAAACCAGCTTCATTCATGTTTTAGTCCAACATTTTTTTCACAATTTTATAACTGCTTATTATGCTGCTTGTACACCGCAGTTCATTTATTCCACATTTGTCTCTGGTTGTTGTTTAATTTTCCCTTTTTTCCCATCCAAACATTTCTTTGCATTCTCCCCCATTGTTACACACACAAGTATTAAGACTTTGCCATTAAACTTATGTTTATAGCATTTTATTGTGCATCAGTAAGTAGTAACAAAAAAAAATATTACTTACCTTGAAGGCTTTCCCCTTTGCCCCCCCATGATTGCCTTACCCATTATTCCCATTGAAATTGATTCTTTTCACCCATTGTTTATAAACGTTTGCTGTTTTATTTCCTGGTGAGTGTTTTGCAGTTTAAGGATTTGTTTCATGTAATACATCCTTCCTTCACTGTCCACAGTAACCTACCTTTCTGTGTCAATTCCATACGCTTATTTATTGCTTATTATGTTTGTTTTACTCTTACTTGTATCAGTGGACAGTTTATTCAGTGGATTATAATTGTTTGCGCGCCTCAAGTGCATGACAGTGCATCAGTGTACTTATCTGTATCTTCTGGTGCAAGAAGGAGCAAGTGTGCACAAAGGACTTTCAGTCCTTCTCTAGCCATGCCTTCCATCTCTTCAACTCTAATATCTATAAATGATTTTATCCAGCCAGTTTAGTGTACTTTGTCAAGCAGTTCACTTCTGAGTCACCATAACCATCTGAAGCACCATCCTCTCATTTCCTTACAACTCTCCTTTGTTTGTCCCTGCTTTGTGCTGCTTTTTCTGTTTTTGTGTCTGAATCTCCCTTTGGAAGGGTTTCTCATTCTTTTATACCTTTGCTATATCTCTTCCGCATTCCACCTTCTTGTCTCTTTGTTTAAACTTTTGAATATCCTCCTTGTTGTGTAACCTGAACTATTCTCCGTCCTGTTATACTTTCAAAGTTGCAGTGCATTTCAGTCATGTAGCTGTTATATTCATTATTGGTTCATGTAAATACTACAGCATTGCTTTCCTTCTCTTATAGAATATTTACAGGCAATCCTCAACCAGCTTTATGAGCAACCCTGCAAATGTAATAACTCTTTTTCTTGCCTCATTTCATTTTTCACAGCAAAGGAATGGAAAAATTCCAAAGCATACCCAGGTCAGCTTTCTATTGCTGCTTCCTGCTTCCCTACTCTGTATATCCTTTCTTTTAGCGTTTCTTGATTTCCTGGTATAACACATCTCCCAAGTAGTAGCTATATTACAGATTGTGCTAGTTCACTCTTCTTCAATCCCTCTTGTATTTAAATTATCCTAACGTTATTCCATCTTGAGCAGTTTTCAGGATCTTTTCAGCCCGGCTTTTTATTATGTCATTTAGCTCCTGTATTCTGTAAATGTGCTCCTTACAGCTCAGCTTTAATTGCTGCACTGCTTCATCTTCCTCCAGATCTTGCAACTCTCCTTATAGCTTTTCCACTTCCATTTGCTGCTATTCTATTTGTTTCAAGGAACTCGCATCTTGGCCTGCTGTGATTATCTTTTCAAACAAAGTACACAGTTACTCCTTCTCATTTGCAGTTCTGTTCTTCCTTTTGTTACTGCTTCACTTATCTTTCCTTCTTTTTTTTTTTCTTCCTGGAAACACTATTTTTGTTCAAATTTTTGCAGGCACTGTCCAGAGGCTCGGGCTTAGGCAGCTATCTTGCCTCGATTCTCTAGCATTCTTCTCTACTATGAGTTCCGTTTTAATTGAAAGGCTTCATTGCAACAAGCAGTGCAGCTGTACAAGAAGTTAATGTAACAGTACTAAATCTGCTGCAGCAGGTCTTTTGCTAACCTTGCACTGATTTTCTGCTTGATTGAAATGTCATAAAGAGTAATCTTTTACTAGCAAAAAAAAAACAATATGCAAAATTCATTGAGACTCACAAAATCTGAGCTGTTAGCCTTTGTCAGTCCAGCCGTTGTCAATCCATTTGGAGGTTATTCTTATTAATTCTTAGTCCATCTTATTCCATATTGCTCTAATCTGTGTACCTATTTAGACTACATCCTCAGGGATTCCTGACTGGGTAGTTTAAGGGTGACTTCTGTAAAACAAGTAGTACAAGAAAGGTAGCTGCCTGTAAGCACATAACTCAGAAACAATTTAGTTAAGAGCTTTTGTGCTACTATTAAAGATCTAAGTAGTTATTTCTGCAAACCAGTTGACAAAAGCTGTCTGCTGTAGGTGCTCTTAAGTGTAGTTCATGAGTTTAGTTGGATTGCATCTTCTTGGGTGACCTCTTACACTGAGGGGAGGATCAGGAAACAGCTAGCACGAATATCACTTCTCACCTTAGAAAGAGTGACTTTAGGTGCTTTACAATGCTAGAGTGGTAATGCAGAAAGAAAATGTTCGTGGAACTTACCTTGTGTAAACATATTGTGATTAATATATTCTTTTCTCCTTACAGTTTATTAAGATAAATAGTCCCATATAGTCCTTAGTGCATGTAGTCCAATGAAGTCCATGTGCTTAGCTGGAATACAAGCCAAATTTTAGATCTAATGAAAATTTCACTACTGTGATTGAACCTAATAATTGAAAGAAAAAAATTATTCAAAATGTGGGATTTAATTCAGTAGATCTATATGGATGACAGTTTAAAGTGAAGTGGTATATCTCATTCCAATGTATTGATATAGAAATTCTTTGAAGAAGAATAAAAAATAAAAGTGCAAGAAAAGAAATGAAGTAGATTGTACCTACATTTAAGGCTTGTTTTACCTGTGCTGGTAGCAGGGAGGGCTAAAGCCCTAAAAGGGAGCAGGTGACCTGGGGGTTCAGTTTGCAGCTTAGGTGCTTGACTGTCCATGCAGGGGACTTTGCCCATCCAGGGTATGGTGTGATGTGTGCACTCGGATGTGTAATTGTGGCTGATCCCTGCTGGAGAACAGGATTATGTGGGATAGTGTTGTATATAAGGTGAGGCAGAGCTCAGGCTGAATTAAACGCAAAGGTGTAGACAACAGGACACACAGCCCATTACATTGCAATCCCAGCCAAGGGACAAGTGTGCACAAAGGACAGAGAATTGTGAGTAAAACAGTCCCTGGAAGGATAATTCTGCTCCAGGTATCTTGATCTTCTCACTGGTCCTGAATATAAGATGGAGTTTATGGGAGGCTAACTGGGGTTCAGCAGATGCAATGGATGAGGAGACACCCTGGGAGTGGTGATGGTCTGCTGTTGGGAACCAAAAAAGCCTTGCTTTGTAGTCCTTACTTAACAATCCCTTGATTAACAGAGGCAAAAATTGTTGCAGTTATTCAGCTTAATCAAATTCAGGACTGATGGACTGCAGGTTACACCAGAAAATACAAATAATCAGACTGATGCTCTGTCATGCACCTGAGGTGTACAAACAATTATAATCCACTGAATAAACTGCCCACTGATGCAAGTAAAAGTCAAGTACTTAATTAATTATGATTACTTAAACTGCTCGCAGGATTGGTATTACAGATAGATATCGATGTGCTAGAATTAATGTTAAAATCTGGAAACGTAGTTTTGCTTTAACAATGAAATAATTGAATTAGTAGGTCTGCAAAGTGGGAGGGATCTATACAAAGTTTAATTTTCTTGTCAATCACGATGAGCAGATGCAAAAGATAATTTTCCAGATGGAGAAAGAAAAATAAAGTAAGGAATGAATGGCACTGAATATAATGAAGAACAGAATATTGTTTGTGAACCTGAAATAAGTAAAGTTAGTTAGATTCAAGCAGAGAGAGGTAGCAGTAAAACATAACCACTTGCTAGAGCATATAAAAGAGCAGGGAAAAACACCAATACATTTCCGCAAACTGTAAAAGAGTAAAATCCTGTAAGGAGGAAAATGGATAAGTGCAAACTCATGGTAGGGAAAAGGAAAGCATTTTAGTTAGAGGATAGAAGAATCATGACAAAATAGTCCAATCATTTGTGAGCAGATGTGTACAGAAGCAAAAAGGTAAAATGCAGACGAAATACAGAAACAGTCCCTCAGACAGTCAAACAGTTCAGTATTTATTAACTACATGAAAAGAAGGGGACGTGATACAAGAAATGGCAGATATACCTTTATTTGTTTTCTAGGTAGAGGCAGCTTGAATGAAAATAAATGACACTAGTATACCATAAAACTTTCAAACCTTTTTAAAGTCATAGAGCAGATACAGTCAGTACAATGGACAACAAAAATATCCAGATATGAAAGAAAGACAGTACAGAAAAAGAAAATTGACTAAAAGAAATAAGGAAGCCGTAACCTCTTTTATATGCTGGTTAATGCAGAAAAATTGATCAGATAAAAAAAAAAACAAACAAACATAAAAACGGGTAATTTGCTTTTCCAGTAATAGTGTCAACTTTAAGCATGTAATGGAAGCAATTAATTTTTTCCAGTGGATAGTATTAAGGAATATTATATATGTGGGTTTTTACCATGCTGCAGTGTTCATGTTTATTTAATTTCTTGTGCAGTGTCTCTTAAGACTAATGGGAAATGTAATCAATATGTAAATGAGAGTCACACAGACTTGTTTGTGTGTGTGTGTCTCTGTCTCTCTTTTTGCCTGCGTATATATGTTCTTACACATATAAACACACCCTAATTCTGATGCTCATAGGGTGTGTGTCTATCAGACCTCTCAACCAATCGGGGACAAATTTCAACAGAATCAGGGACAAGTCATGAAAAAATTAGAGACAATCAGGGACATTTTTAAAATATTAGTGCTATTAACTTGAAACAGTGACAGAATCAGAGCATATGAATTAATACACATTTTCTGAAGTAAAAGAAGTCTATAACTCTTAATTATTGTCATTATTCATTAAGTGTAATTCACCACCTTTCCTCCAAAAGTCACTAGTTTTAGGAGGGATTAAGAGGGACAGAGCCAAAATTTGAGTCAAAATCAGGGACGTCCCTGAAAATCAGGGACAGTTGAGAGGTATGGTGTCTATTGTCTGGGTGTTTCACACAATATGAACTGCTCCATTTGTACAGGTTTAATTCCAGGGCCCTTTGTGACTGTCAGAACAAATTGGTTGTAAAGGGCTTGCTGCCATCATCTTCTTCTTCCGCTCCAGGGGCTCAAAACTCCCACAAAAACATCCAAGGCCTCTTCAAAGCCAAAAGAATAAAAAAAAGTGGTTTCCAACATTATCTCCTAAGTCAACTACTTCTTTGGAGCCTCCTTCTAAAGTTCAAAAGAAATCTGATCCAACACCCTTGGATCTGAAGCAGAAACAGTGAAATCTGACATCTTCTGACCTGACACCTTCCCATGCCAAGTGTCTAAGCACCCAGTCCCCCAGGGTTCTCTCTAGAGCCTGTTTATCCTCAGCTCCATTCTTCTAGACCCCCAAGGAGGGAGTCTCTGCCCCAATTTACCACTTCCTCCATCTGGTCCTCCAGAAGCCTTTCTAAAACCGAAGTGGATATGATGATGATGAGGAAGTTCCTCAGATCTCAGATTCAGAGGGGGTTTATACCGTCTCTGTCTCCCATCAGATCCATAAGCCTCCCTACTGCTTCCCATACTGTGATATTTCCTTCTCCAATCTGACTAATGATATCAGAGCCCTTGATCCAAGAATCCCGAGAGTGTTGGCACTGGATCTGAAGACAGTTAGGTCTTCGACTCCTACAGCTTCCCCGACTTGCTCAGCACAGATTCCCCTAAAACAGGACAAGTTTCAGAGATGAATTGTCAGTGCCAGATTCAGGGGGCTGGGTTCCACTCTGAGATTGTAGGAGCCATCCCTTCCCCTTGGGGCTTCAACAATGGACAACTCAGGTCCAACTCCCCCTTCAAAGCAGGGATCTGGGAAGGGTTTGGGCATGGTGGCATCTGGAGCTTCAGCTCTGATGTGGCCAGCAATGGCTTCTCCCAGTCCTTCTGCCTTCAAGGTGGTGAAGGTCTTCTGTCATCAGATAGATCGAAGTGCTCTCTTTTATTCATATCCTACAGCCCTGCTCCTCTCGGGTCCAATCCTCTTAGACCTACAGTATCACACAGGGACAGCTGACTCTTTCAAGTGTCTGGATAGTTCGCCTCAACAACTTTCCTCTCTTTTCGGACACCTGTCCAGATCATCCCACTGAGTAGATTCCCAGTAAGAGAACATGCAAGAGGAAACACATAGATTTCCCTCAGGAGTCTCTCACTGAAGACACTGACTTCACTGAAGGGGAGGGGTCCCCAAGATCTCGATTAGATGATATTTCCTTCAAAGACATCTTAGAAATTCAGTTTCTGAAATTACCTTAGCCAAATGGCTTAGTGATTTGCATTTCCTTTGTTTACAATTGCAAGGTCTGTCCCTACCCAAAACCCCTAAAGCACACTCCACCAGGTCCATGGCTATATCTACTGCCTTCTGATCCAGAGCTTCTGTTGATGACATTTGTACAGCAGCTATAATGCTCATACCTTTATTGCATATTACAAATTGGATTTGACTTCAAGAAACACAGCTGCCTTTGCTTCTGCAGTACTCCTGAATGTCCTTCCATGAGGGCCACCCAAGGTTCACGTAGCTGGGAACTTTGTCCCATTAGTTGAGGAACGAATGAAAAGAACAATATTAGATCTTAAAGTTATGCACTCATTGCAACTATACACTTGTGTTCTCCATTTTTATTGTTCCTCAATTCCCCTGGCTCCACCTTCCTTCCTTCCTTCCTTTTTAGCTCCTGGAGTGATGTTATGGCTCTTGTTGGACCTCCGTTCCAGATCTGAGCTCCAGTCATCTAGTACTAGCCTTACTTTTGTCTTAATCAAGGGTTAGTTCTACCTATGGTTTATAAGGTAGCAAACTCAATCTGAGATATTGCAGGTTGACTGGGGCATTGGGGGTAAAGGGAGGAGCTCAAGAGTTGGATCTGAAAGTCTTATAAATGTGCACGAGTCAGATACAAGGTTGGATACAAGACCCAATAGATGAGGAAGAAAGAGAATGGACAACACAAATGCATAGTTAAGGTGAGTACATAACTTTAATTTCTTCAGCTCAGTAAAGGGGGTCAGCATTCTTTCAGTTAGGTTATTTAGCTAGCATTAGGTAGAGGTTTTCTTTTAAGTATTCTGTCTCTGCAATTATTTCGCAATTCTTTGTGCAAATATGTTTTTATCTCTGCATATTTAACTTGTATCGATGCTGTCTAATATTTTTATTTTCCAAGTAAAGTTTTTTTATTTATTATTAAGATCTTGTGCTTGGATATTTATGTATTATGCATTATCTGAGTATTATTTAGTACTGAAGGGTGCCATGTTGCTGGTATTTGTCTCTAATTAGCCAAATCACTTTCTGTATTACCATTTGAATTTATTATATTTTAGCCGTTGATGTTATAAGCACTATAATCTCTAGACACATTTGCTTCACATAGCAAAGGTTAACAAAAAATGCTGAAAACATTTCTTCCAAAAAGGTGGTTTGTAAAGTACAGTAGATGTAACAAGACTGAGGGAAATTCAGAATGGGGCAAAACCCAATAAAGAGATTAAAGTTTAAGGTACTTCTTTGTTAGATGCATTAAGTATAATTTTGATGTCTGATAAAACAGCATTCTGAAAAAAAAAACTGACAACTTCTGGGGAGGAGCTAACACTTTATTTTTATATACAAATTTCTATACTCTAGATTTCTCTGCAGCTGGATATGCATTCTTGCTGCAGAAAACATATAAAAATGTCAAAAACATTTGTTTGATTATTTAATGGTAGTTGTTACTGTATGACTAGATTCTTAAATTAAACTGGTGCAAGCAGATCTCTGTTGTTCCACCTAACATCTGGGGAGCAGAAGCAAGTAGAATCGGATGACATAATTCTGTTGAAGAAGGGAAAGACATAATTACATTGAAGACCCAAGCACCTAGCCACATGCTTAATTGTCAAGCAGTAGTCAGAACTCACTTGACATGAGAAAATACTTTCTGGTTACAGTAGTGTTGCTCACTCCAGTACCACTGATTGTTTGCATGATCTGTTATACAAGGATCAGCAGCAAAGATAAAAATATTTACATAGATGTCTCTACTGCCCATCACTGATTAATATGGGCATTAGTGGTTCTTCCTGTCTCCCTGCCTTTCTCCCATTAGTATGGGCAGCATTAGTGCTAGAGAAGCACAGAGT
Organism: Protopterus annectens; assembly: GCF_019279795.1. Taxonomy (NCBI): domain Eukaryota; kingdom Metazoa; phylum Chordata; order Ceratodontiformes; family Protopteridae; genus Protopterus; species Protopterus annectens. The sequence continues at coordinate 1,950,654,355 of NC_056726.1, forward strand.
AACTTGCCTACATTGAGATGTCAATAGATTAGCACACAAGTTTGAAGATGCCTTGTTGACATACAAAGTTGTTATAGTTGTGAACTGGCTGCCTGTATCTGTGATATTGTAGTTGTGCATTACCTCATAACTTGCGGGCATAAGCTGAAGTCATGTATAACAGCCTTGTTCTGGATAATAGATAATTTTATTTTGTACTGCACTTAACAGCAGATTAAAATCAGAAAGGCATAAAGGAGTTGCGTGCACATTTTTCAGCAGCTGCCAGTAGTTTATGTTATTAAGGTGTCTACTAATTAAAAGGAGGAAAACTAATTAGTTGCTTTGCATGTCTCTTGAGACAATGACTACAGCATTACATAACTATCTTTGCAGTGTAGATGTGTTTCCCACAGATGAAGGTACAAGGTTATGATTTTTTAGGCTAGGCTTGTTTAGAAAAACATGAACTATAATCGAGCTTTGGTCATTATATTTTGCCATTACAAAAGCTGAATGTTTATAAACAGATTGTTCAGTGTCACATTATCATACATTGTTCAGCAAAGGTAGTATTATAGCATATTAAATTATGTGTAATATATGTAGGATATTCTGTTTGGAATTTGAACATTAACAGTGTCACAGCTGCCAAGACAGGCTTCCTAAACCAAAGTTGTATTTTGCTTTTTGGAATTGCTCATTCACCAGCCATGTTTTCTGTAATAAAAATGTAAGAACTGTTCTAGTTCTTAAAATCACTGGTTAATTTTCTTTCTTCAACAATAAATGGTACAAGTACTTGTAAACATGTTAACTGTAGAGTGGAACACTAAATGGGGAAAAAACTGTGGAAATTCCCTCAGCACACACCTCCTGGAAGTCAAGACATCACTGAGAAAACTAATTTAATTGGACTGTGGATTAGAGATTGCCTTCTCTATCAAGGATTGATATCCGAGTATAGGCAAATAGAAAGAAATAGGGGGCTCCTAAATGAAAGACCAGCACTGGTAGAGTTTTTTTTTTATAAAATCTAGAATAGAAACTGCCATTAAAAAAGGAATAATTAGTAAAGCATATAAAATATTGCATGATAGTCATACGAATCAGTCTGAGGAGTTTAGAAAGGATTGTGAAGAGAGGTTGGATAAGCAATTCACAAAAAATTAATGGGGTGATATATGTATATCTCCCAAATATGCAACAAAGTCTAGAAGATTTAGGATCTTTGCCTGGAAGTGTTTACATAGGTATTTCTATACTCCAAGTAGTCTCCAAAGAATTTTTCCTCAGGTGGACAGCAAATGTTGAAGGTGTGATGGACAAGAAAGAGTTTGCTGGGAATATCTTTTTCGGGAGTGTAATGACCTGGCAGACTTTAGGGAATCCCTGCAGACCGCTCTGTCAACGATGCTGGATGAGCAGATTGGACTGACTGGGGAGATGATTTTTTGAGTTATGCGACAGAAGCGGAATTGCAAGCCTTGCTGAGTCTAATTATGGTGTTTGTCAAAAATGCAGTTACTAGAAAATGGAAATCAAAGTCTAGACCACCTTTACTAGAAGTAGTGAATATAGTAATAGAGATAAAAACAACTGGAATTGGGATCTTTAGAAAAGGGAAGGAGTAAACTACATAGGAAAAAATGGGAATTGTGAGAACAATGTATGCAGAGCAGGAATGAGGTTTATGATGCTGAATGAGCCATATAATGCTTAACTGTCAATGACTGGATGGTTTATAAGTGATGTATAATGTTTGCAACTGCAGTTGTTTCAATGGTGTCTGTGATGTAAACTGCAACTAAAGTGGTATCATTTTGTATGTTTTTCACTTATATAAATGTAAGATTGCCTTTGTCATATGTGAAAATTTAATAAAGATTTTTGGAGAAAAAAAAAGACATGACTGAAAAAACTGAGCTTCTTTTGGAAGCAACCATGATGTACTGAGTGAGTGCCGGTGCTGTTGGAGCATAGTATACATTAGCATGCTTGATGTTTGGTGATCATTTTCAGTTTTTCTAGAAGAATAGATAAATAACCAGTTTGGATGGGTGGTTTCATTGCCTTGGTGCTTGCTTGATAAATCTTTCCTTTAGGAACCCTGTTGCTGACATGTTTTTCTATGCACTGTCCTTGGGTGGGTTAACAGTAGGGTACTGATGTAGATCTGTGTGTACCCAGTGATAGGGATATGGGTGACTAAGGAATTGTGAACATTTACTGAAGCAGGTGAGCAACCAAAATGCTGAGAGGACTTGGAATACAAAAATGAACTACTACACCAGATATAATTAAGATATTCCTATACTTTTGCAGCATTTTCTGCCAAAAATAAATCAAAATATTTTGATCTGATCAAGTCAAATCAGTCTTTATTTGAAAGCTTTTACTAAAATACTTCACTGTGCGAATATGTAACAAACGGTAAATAAATAAGGCAGCTTGTTGGATTAGTGGTAAAAATGGCCTGTTCCCCTCCTCCAGGGTCTGAAATTCAGACTGTGGTTACAGTTTCTGTGAAGTTTGCATGTTCTCCCTGTGTTTGTTGTGGGCTTTCACTGGATACTCCAGTTTCATTCCATGTCCTAAAAAAAAAAAAAAAAAATATATATATATATATATATATATATATATATATATATATATTGGTAGTCTACTGTAAACCATGTATGTTTATTTCATTTCCCCTTACGTTTACGATTGGGATACTACATTTCTCCTTACCTTTGTGACCTGGGATGTGGCTGAAAATATCCATTATGGCAAGTTCTCTTACCTAGTAACAAACAAATATATTTTAGAAAAAGTCATAAAATACATATAAAACTTTCTGGTATCAAACGATAGATGAAATATCTTATAGGACAGGCCCTATGGAAAAGATATATCTTTAAGGTTCTGTTACTGCCAGCTATGTTGGTGGTACACTTCTGAAACTGGCAATGTAGTGACTTCACCAGGAATAGAGCCTAGTATGAAAGGGTAGATAAAGTTGATTGTATTCTGGTAACCATTAATGGCCTTTTATCATTCTAGCAACACAGCTGAACTAGTTACTAGAATGACAACTCTTTAGGTAGGCATGACCTTTTCCATGTAGGGCTTGCTGATGGCTGCAAGCTAGGCACTGTTATGCCCTTGTCCTCTGATTCTAAACAGCTCTAGTAAGGACTGGAATAGGCAACTACCTTGCATACCAAAACCAGTCTCATACTAAATGTAAAAAAGTGCTGCATAGTAAAGTCTGGCCAAAGAGCATCCCACCTTGTATGTTATAAATGGTACTCAACTTCAGATCGGTATGATCGTTAAAAAATCTGGGTACTTATGTAATTAGCTGTCTCTCTCATTTAATCATCCTGTTTCCATCACAGTCAGGAAATATTTCTGACTCATTTCCAAGGAAATGCCTTCAGGATCCAAAAAAAGTCATCCTACCACTGTATTCTTCACTTATTGGATCCATAATTCAATACAATTTAATTTTGGTATGTATAAATTCAAGCATATTGCTCAATTGTAAAGGTCCCAAGTATTTCTAACAAAGAAAATTAAAGGCCTAATATAATTAACTGCCTTGATAGATTAGTATGACTCTCCTTACTCAGCAGCCTGCTACCTGCTTCTAGGTGACCTATATCTCACTTTTTGACCCACGAAGGACCAAATTCGTTTTGACCTCACAACTCTTCACAAAGCCAGTGGCTGTACAAGCAGTAAATCTAAACATTAAACAAGACTCACTGGAGGGCTAGGTTCTTAACTCAACATATTCCTAGCCTGTGGACTACATTACCACTACATGTCAAGCAAAGTACTACTTTGGCTACTTTTAAGGCTAGTCTTAATGACACATTTACACCAGCATTATCATGTATAGCCCTGAAGAATTTGGCAGGTGAGGGCTGTAAAGTATTTGTAAAGGGTAGCAAGAACTTTTAAGCTTGTCTACTTAAGCTTGTTTATGACTAGGAACTTTATGGTTATTGTGATTGCTTACCTAGAATTGTTTCTGTGTTGCTATCTTAAAGTTTAGCTCAATACCATTGTTAGTGCACCTAGAATTGGCATAGACAAGCCCTTGTTGATGAAACTGTGCTTTAGAAAGTGAAGTGACAGTTAAGCCCTGTTTGCTGTTACCAGGAGACTTAGATAAGCACAGACCTTAAACGTTATACTGGATGGCAAAGAAATAGATGGCAAAAAGGAGACGACCTAATACTGAGCTCAGGTACTACTGAAAGTTATTATACTTCAAGAACATGTGAGCCCACTGGACAGATGTACACCTTTTTTAGTGAGCTCCCAGAAGCACTGTATGTTGAAATGATTAATAAGTTGGATTATTTAAGATTTTTTTTTAAACCATGACCTGGGGCACAACGACAAGAGTAAATACATGTGTGTATATATATATATATATATATATATATATATAGAGAGAGAGAGAGAGAGAGAATTTAGAGTAGCCAACCAACCAACACATTTCTGAGAGAAAACTGGAAGCAGACAATATGCAAGTTTCACCACTTTAACATTTGTCTTGCATTCTTTGACTGCAGTGATATGAACTCTGTTTAAATTGTGGTAAAAGCTAAGAAGTAACATTTTTATTTAAAGTAAACAGAACAGGGCAATGTTTAATCTGTGTGAGCTGCCAAATAAAACTGTGCTGTGATGATTTGGGATTTCTTTATTTATTATTTGCTTTCTTGTCTATTATTTTTTATTGCAGTTTGATTTTCTTTAAATATGTTACTTTATTTTTTTCATTCAGTTAAAAAAAGTTCTTGGTTGGGGCCATTATGCAAACATTTTTGTTGCAATCTTTGACTACAAGGGGGACTGGCTGTATCTGAATTGTGGGAGGAGCTCAGAAGTGATATTTTTAACTAACTCGAGCCTATAACTCCATGTTTTGTATACTTCCACTTCACACCCATAGCTTCTTATGGCACCCAAACCTTTTTTCGGGTCTGTCATCTTTAACTAAGTGACTTACCAACTAATAATAATAAGCAGTATTAGTAACAGCAAGGAGTTATTAACCAAATTACAATAAGATTGTTAGTCTGGGATGTTCTGCAGTGGTGAAATTAATCTTTGTTTGCCAATTATTATTCATACTTTCATATTTATGTCCACATTTTTATAACTTTGAGACCTGTTGAGGTGTATGTTCTGAAACACTAATGTGGGAGACAGGACAATTCACTGAAAATGCTGGTTTATATCATACTATACTGGAAATTTTGCTAGTTAGTTGTTAGTAATTATTATAAGCTATATTTTATATGTACTTAATACTTCAAAAGCCAAGTGCCTTACAAACTGTTGAATGACATGTGGTGAAACCTTAGATGTTGTTGAAGAAAATTGTCTTTAATAGTTGCACTGTAAGTTGCACATCTTGACAGATATCCAGTATTGTTTGTATTACTAATTAACCAATTAAATGTATGTTTTTTCTTGTTGTCATGTGGTTAACAAAAACTTTCTAAGAATTTATGTATAGGTTGTATAGTTTTCAAAATATAAAAATTTCTGAAAGTTTAGAAAAAAATATAATTTGGGGGACTGTGTGCATTATAATGCATTACAGTATTTATGGAAAAGACTATGAGTATACTGACTGTTATCACTGTAACAAATACTTCATACTGATAACATTATTATTTGTACAGTGTTAATAGCTGTTATTGTTTAGAACATTTTTACATTTGTTTATCTTATGCTTTTTAAATTTATTTTTCAGAAAATGCTTTGGAATGCAAGATGTCTTTAGGCTGCTAGAGGTGTGACATTCCACACCACATAGGTTTTAATGAGTTAAGGTAAGCAGTACAAGACTGCCCACCCTGTCTCTGTTGTTCTTTTATACACAGTGGTTCTTGAGTTGTTTACCTTTTATGCAAATGCAACATTAGAAATTCTGCCCATTCTTACTTCATCTGCTCATATTATTGGGCACTGCACAATCTTATTACAAAAGCCCTCTCCATAGACTGATGAAACTTCAGTTACCTTCCTTTTCATATCTTCCTGCCCAATAGGCACAGCGTGTAATACTTATCCCATTATCCCCTTCTTCAACTTACTCTTAAAATCTGCCACATCTAGGACATGACTGATCACTGGGGAGCCTGTAAACAACTTTTAGGTGTCAGCTTGGGATTAGTGCTACTTCTTCCAGTGAGAGAAGCGACGGAAGAGCATTGATTTCTAGCCGTCCCTGACTGGGCAATGTTTAACTGCCAAGTAATCTGGTTACTGTCTGGGTGGAAACCTTTTCATTTTTAATTTCAGAACACTGCACAGCTGGGTACTGTATTGTGCCGAGCTGCTGAACCTGCTACCCAATACAGCTACCAAGATAAGGCTATTGTAAGCCTATGGATCCAGGCAACATCTCGGACCAGACTGCTTATTGACAAAGAGCCTGTGGCTTGCTTCTGAGGAAGTGGCTTAGAATTAGTGCTGCTAATGTTTCTCTCCTAATGAGAGACGCAGTAGAAGGATGTAGATTTCATGCTGCATGCAGCTGCAGTGAGGCCTGTGCTAGTGGTAGAAGCCAGTAAAGCAAATTATTACTGCTTCTCCTTAGCAATCCTTGCTTAATTCCTCCAATAAAACCTATAATAAAACCAGTTCTGCTTGTATTGTGATGGATTCATAGCTTGTTCATACCTCTTCCCTTGCCAGTCTGCTAGCCCTAAGAGCTTTGAGGCAGCATAGCAACAGTTTAAGGTTTACCAATGATGTTTTACTTCTGGACCATTCTGGACCATTCTGATGCCAAATGCAAGAGATATAAATACTTTCTTAGTTTGGTGGCTTGTTTGTCAACTAGACCTGATGTACATAAACAACAGCATTACACCTTTCAAGTATATGCTAAGGTTGATAAAAAAAGTCTCTGGCTAAGCATCCCTGGCCATCATGTAGCAAACCTCAGCCACCCAGACCCAGAACTTTATTGATATCTCTTTCCACACTGACTGCCATACATGCCTGTATTACATATCACCAAAACTGCAAGCTTATTTCTGTAAGGGAGTACTGGCATTAAGGGGCAGGGTAGGCAAGATGGTTGAGGTCTTAACTTCACACATAAAATATAGTGTTTGATTTTAACTTCTGGTTATTGGTTAGGCTTGTAATAGTCTGCAGACTGATAGCCTAGTATTTTGCTATGAACATAAGATTTCATAGGCCTTCAGAGAATCACAAGATCTTTGTTAGTGATGCCATGCTTCTTTATTTGACATTTGTTAACTGGTTTAGTCGACTGGGCTGCTGAGCCCTTTTTCAGTGGAGACCCAAGGAGAAAAGCTCCACAGATAAACAAATACGAAAACAAAACATCATACAATATTAACATATAAATGTATATACACAGGAGAAACAGAAAACAACTTATAAATGAACATGTTAGAATACTGGAGTAATAATGAGGGTTTAAACAGCAATAGTACATATTAAGTATATAAAATATAATATAAAATGTTAGATTCTTATCGTAGATGGTACTTATGCAAACAAACACTGCATTCACCAAACTGGACAAGAAGAGGGTTGCAGTGAACTGTCTTTCTAGAGCTAGGTTTAAGGACATTACATGGGCCCTCTGCACACTTTGATATCCTAAATATAAGTCTGCCCTTGTGGTAGCCCATGTAGGAGTGAAAGACCTTAGGAACTTCACCCTGGAGAAGAGGCAGAGAGGCACTAATGAGCTCTCTTCCTAAGTCTTCAAGGAAAGAAAGTCCCTGGTACTGAGCAGTTTTCTACCATCACTAACAATGATGTCTAGGTTCATAGGTAGAAAAATTGTTTCAGCAGTTGGCAAATTAACCAGTGTCATCTCATGGGGGCCCAGTATGTATTTGCATATGAAGAAGTGATCAACAGATCCTGTTTTTCAGGAAAGTTATGTATATCTCATGTTATGTTTTTTGTTTACTGGATAAAGCCTTTGCTGCCCCCACAGTGCCTTTTTTTAGGCAGGGTTCAAGTCATAGATATACTGCCTTAACAAAATGTAATTTGGGCAATATCAAGATAGCACTTATCAAAGTTTGAACAGTAAAATGTCTGAGCCTGAGGCCTTCCTCTGCATTGATTGCATGCATATTTGTATAGCTACATAAACTTGATTCCATTGCAATGATAGCACTTTCTCCTTGCTAAAGTTCAGTGCCTATCATGTGTTCTGATGCACAAGGAGTTGTGGGTACATATCCGTATTTGTTAGCAAAGGTATTGTTTTGCAACATGATGCCGTACTACAACATATAGAAGTTAAGGTAACTTTCTGTAAAACTGTCTGGCATATCATTGCCAAATATAGGTCCCCTTCTGTCTCACGTCTGATGATGTTGATTATCTAAGTCTTATCAGAAAGCTCTCCATCAAACTGAATATGCTTATTGTGGATGACATTAACTAACCTACAATAAACTGGCATTCCAGTACAAGTAGCAACAAGTATGCCCAAAGATTCCTCAATTTTATTAATGTTAATTCTGTTCATGAAATTGTTCTGTTCCCACCAAGGGTGATAATCTTGTAACCAAAAAGTAATAATGCCTTGAAGGAAGTTACACAAGCAGAATTCTAAAAGTCATATTTTATTAATGTTGTATTGAGTGCTTTCATCCCACTACAGGGGACTTCATGATGAAGTCCCCTGTAGTGGGAAGAATGTGCTCAGAACATTAGTCTGCAGTTAAAAAAAGGAATAATTAGTAGAGCATACAAAATATTGCATGATAACTATAAGAATCAATCAGAGGAGGTTATAAAGGATTGGAAAGAGAGACTGGATAAGCAATTCACAAGAAACAATGGGGAGGTATGTGTATGTCTCCCAAATATACAACAAAGTCTAGAAAATGTAGGATCTTTGCTTGGAAATGTATGGAAGTATTTTTATACCCCAAGTAGGCTCCAAAGAATTTTTCATGAGAAAGACAGCAAATGTTAGAGGTGTGATGGGGAAGAAAGAGGTAACTGGGAACATATTTTCTGGGAGTGTAATGAGCTGGCAGACTTTAAAGATTCCCTGCAGACTGCTCTATCAGTGATAATGGGTGAGCAAATTGGTGTAACTAAGGAAATGATTTTTTGAGCTATGATATAGAATTGGAATTGCCTAGACATAGTAAGGCCTTGCTGAGTCTAATTATGGAGGCTGCCAAAAAAGCAATTATTAGAAAATATAAATCAAAGTCTTAAACTTCACTAGAAGTAATGAATATAGTAAAAGAGATAAAATTACTGGAATTTGTATCTTTAGAAAAAAGTTGGAGCAAATTACATAGGAAAATGGGAATTGTGGGAACAATACATGCAGAGGAGGAATGAGGTTTAAAAGAATGCAGGATTTGAATGAGCTGTGTAATGTTTGACTGACAATGACTGGATAGCTTATAAGTGATGTATGTTTGCAACTAAATTTATGTCAATATGACTTGTTTTCATTTATATACATGTATGATTTTCTCTGTTGTACGTGATAATATAATCAAATTTAATCAAGATGTTTTTTCTTTTAAAAAGTATATGTGCTGTAATGAAAGGAAATGAGAAAGATCATGAGAAGCGACAAATACTTCATTGGATAAGGCGGAATTTCATTCATTAAAGGCAGAGGTCCGGTTGTTACGCGAAGAAGTAGCCCGGTTATTGGAGGTAGTGTGCCAGCTACATGCCGGTAAAGAGAACGAACATTGTAATGAATCACCAAAAAGCAATGGAAAAAGTGCGCCTACACAGTTTTCTATACCCAATGGTCAAGGGGAACCTTGTGAACTGAGACATGGTTCATCACAAAATTTAATAGACATGAGTAAAACAAAAGGAAATCATAGTATGACTTCCGAACAGGATTTCACTTTTGAATTTTCCTTATTTCATCAAGATGAAGACAATGAACGAATGTGTGCTCGTCCCAAAAGGCATATACCAACAAAAACTTATGCAGCTACGACTAGGACAAATAATCAGTTGTTAAAAGGTACTGTTAATAATTCTTCTAGCCCAAGGACAACAAGTGACTATACGAATACACATGGGACTGACAATGTGAAACTTGATGAATTTTTGACTAGTAATGTTGAATTTAAGTTGACGAACTATAAAGTGGGGACTGAAGTGTCTGACGCTATGGGTAATAGGTATAAAAAAGGTACATTGAAGGAAATGATTTATGAATTGGGAAATATATTGCAAGCTGTGAAAACAATTAAGGTTGATAATGCTTATATCACTAAATGTATTTCTATGGGAATTGTACCGATGGGACTGAGATTTTTTAAGGTACCCATGGGTATAAAAATGGATTGTGACACGAAGAAAGAATTTAATGCTTTATTCAATTCATTTGGAATTAGTTGCATGAATTTATTAGTTAAAAAGAATGATGAGAAATTAAGTAAAATGGTTTTGGATATAGAAAAACTTAATAATGATATTATAACAGACCTGTTGTTTCCACAATGGCGTACCTTGTATGATAAGCAATTTAAATATGCTGAAAATAATGCGGAGAAATTGTATGAAAGGAAGAATAAGAAATTAAACCACGATATACAGGAATATAAAGAAGATAAGGCTTATAAATGGAATATAGAACGTAGAAATAGTATAGATCATAAGCGTGATGATCATGTACATAAGTATACGGGTGACCAAATGAATTTTCAAGGGGGTCGTTACTTTACCCCAGTAACAAGACAGAATTATCAGGGACATCGGTTTAGGCAATAGATCCTGATAATGTTATTGATATACAGGTTAATAGTTTAAGTTGCTCAAACAAAGGAATTGATTCAAGCCCAGTGCTGAATGTTTCAAGTAACGAAACAGAAAAAATTATTCATCAAATAAAAGATCTTTTGGTCTACAACTATACTGATTTTATAGTTAGGGAAGAGTTAGAAACCTTATTTTTGAAAGGAATGAAATATATACATGCGACTAAATTTAACTTAGTGGATACCATTATTGATGTGAAAATGTTTTGTTGCAGAATGAATTTAGCAATTTTGTTTGACAATAAGAAAGATGTTCAACCAAAATTAAGAGATAGAATGAGGAAAAAAAGTACATTTATCCCTCCCCCCAGTAAGAAGGTGGAATTATTCGAAAATTTTATTATTTCTGATATATATAAATATGGACAGGATTTACAGAAGCAACAGTTCATTGATAATTTATCAATTAAAGAAAGAAATTGTTTAGATGAACTTATCAACAATAATAGTATAAGAATCATGAAACCGGATAAAGGGGGGGGTTGTTATTTATAATACTATTGATTATGTTAATGAAATTTAAAATATATTAATAAATAGTGGCAATTATGAAATTATTTCAAAAAATGAGATAAATGTTAACTATAGAAAAATTGATTTGGCTTTGGATGAATACTTAATTGATCAGAAGATTACGAAAGAAATATATGACTTTATATATGTTGAATTTCCGACATTAGCAACCATTATAGGCATCCCAAAGGTCCATAAAGATATTGTAAAACCCCCGTTCCATCCTATTATTTCAGGGAGTAAATCGAAAACCTTCAATATTGGTGTTTTAATAGATAGATGGGTAAAACCAATTTATAGAAATATTCCACATCTAATAAAGGATTCGTGGGTTTTTCTTTCTCAACTTACTTCAGAAAAATGGATTGATAAATTAACATACATCACTATTGATGTTGTGGATTTATTTTCATGTATCCCAAAGGATCAGGGACTAGAAGATTTTTGTAATAGTCTCAGAAATTTTTCAAATTTGAGTTGGGACAGAATTAATTTAATTATGGATATGATGGATATTGTTCTTAATAATAATTTCATATATTATGAGGAGGAATTTTTCAAACTAAGGGTGTAGCAATGGGGGCTTCTTGTGCCCCCATTTTTGCTAATATGGTGATGTTAGAGTGGGAAAATAATTACTTATTCAAAAGTAAATATTATCAATTCATTTCTTATTATACAAGGTTCCTAGATGATATGTTCGTTTTATGGAATGGGCCGCATGAAATGATAGACGAATTTATTAATTATTTAAATACTACAAGTAATTTTTTGAAATTTACGTACAATGTGAGTCAGGAAGGAATCTCATACTTAGATACCTATATTAAGCATACAGACCAAGGTTTTCAATCTGAAATATATAGGAAAAAAACATTTCCGAATGCGTACATGGAATATAGTAGTCAACATCCAAAATATATGTTGAAAAATATTTTTAAAGGTCAGTGTATAAGAGCTGCTAGAATGTCATTAAGTTTTGAAATTATGAAAAATGAAATTGAGTATATTATGTCTATGTTTTTAAATAGAGGTTATCCCAAAGGCTTGTTGGAAGATGTATCTGCATATGTTATTAGGGAATGGGGCAATAAATATGTTCCTATATTGGGAATAGGACAAGATATAAATAAAATTAATAAAAATAATGAAACTGTCCCAAGTAGTAGGATATGCACATTGACATACTCTCCGTATGTAAATGAAATTAAGGAAATGATATGCAAATATTGGAAGAATTTAGTCTTAGAAGAAGAACTTAAATTCTGGGTGAGACACCCAGGTTTGTTTTTAAGATGGGTATGAATATCAAGAATTTATTTCAAAAAGGATGAAAGGATAGTTTTAAAAATAACTGTATGAAGGCCACTAAGAAATGTGGTTCATGTAAGCAATGTTATTGTATTAATGAGAGTGAAGGAATTAGATTAGGAAATGTTAATAGGACTTTTATAAAATTTAAAAGAGGAAATTGTAACACTAAGAATATAATTTATTTAGCAGTTTGCTCCATGTGTCTTGCCTACTATATTGGCAAAACCGAAAGACAGTTTAGACAAAGAATATATGATCATTTGTATAGAATAAGGACTCATGATACTAAGAATTCCTTATACAAACATATAGAGAGCAAAGGCAGTAATCATAGTTTCAGTTTTGCCATTATAGACCAGGTTACTTCCTCTAATAGGGGAGGTAACTTTAAGGTTATTTTAAGTAAAAAAGAAACTATTTGGCAGGTGTTAACAGATGCAACTAATGAACCGGGCATAAATGAATTTATTTCTATAAAGCCCTTCCTTATGTTGCTCTGATTTTTATGGTTATTTAGTATTTCATCATTTTTATAACATCTATTACTTGAAATAATTGTAAGGTTTAATTATGGAACATTCATCTATCTATTTATTTATTAATCTATATATATACATGTTTCCATATAATTAATATATATATATATTTTTAATATTTTAATATTGATCATTTTTAATATTGACAATTTAGTAATCTTTTAAGGTTCAATATATATAAAAGAATCAAATTGCGAATATGTTGATGTGTTTAATATGCCATAGCACATATTAGTAAATATGAGCACTGTCACTTTAAAAGTTTGTAATTTTATTGGCGCCAAAAAGATTTTAAAAGGACTGTTTTGTATGTTATTAGTAGTTCTGATGAAGTCTGCATTAAGCGGATGAAAGCGCTTAACTGTTCCCGATATAGTGTGTTTAGTTATGTTGTTGTACTTCTTCGTTGGTGAATAAACATCGTTGTGGACATATTAATTCTTGTGCCTTATTCGAGTAAGTGCCAGCAAGCATATTTGTTTTAACTATAAGAATCAATCAGAGGAGGTTATAAAGGATTGGAAAGAGAGACTGGATAAGCAATTCACAAGAAACAATGGGGAGGTATGTGTATGTCTCCCAAATATACAACAAAGTCTAGAAAATGTAGGATCTTTGCTTGGAAATGTATGGAAGTATTTTTATACCCCAAGTAGGCTCCAAAGAATTTTTCATGAGAAAGACAACAAATGTTAGAGGTGTGATGGGGAAGAAAGAGGTAACTGGGAACATATTTTCTGGGAGTGTAATGAGTTGGCAGACTTTAAAGATTCCCTGCAGACTGCTCTATCAGTGATAATGGGTGAGCAAATTGGTGTAACTAAGGAAATGATTTTTTGAGCTATGATATAGAATTGGAATTGCCTAGACATAGTAAGGCCTTGCTGAGTCTAATTATGGGGGCTGCCAAAAAAGCAATTATTAGAAAATATAAATCAAAGTCTTAAACTTCACTAGAAGTAATGAATATAGTAAAAGAGATAAAATTACTGGAATTTGTATCTTTAGAAAAAAGTTGGAGCAAATTACATAGGAAAATGGGAATTGTGGGAACAATACATGCAGAGGAGGAATGAGGTTTAAAAGAATGCAGGATTTGAATGAGCTGTGTAATGTTTGACTGACAATGACTGGATAGCTTATAAGTGATGTATGTTTGCAACTAAATTTATGTCAATATGACTTGTTTTCATTTATATACATGTATGATTTTCTCTGTTGTACGTGATAATATAATCAAATTTAATCAAGATGTTTTTTCTTTTAAAAAGTATATGTGCTGTAATGAAAGGAAATGAGAAAGATCATGAGAAGCGACAAATACTTCATTGGATAAGGCGGAATTTCATTCATTAAAGGCAGAGGTCCGGTTGTTACGCGAAGAAGTAGCCCGGTTATTGGAGGTAGTGTGCCAGCTACATGCCGGTAAAGAGAACGGACATTGTAATGAATCACCAAAAAGCAATGGAAAAAGTGCGCCTACACAGTTTTCTATACCCAATGGTCAAGGGGAACCTTGTGAACCGAGACATGGTTCATCACAAAATTTAATAGACATGAGTAAAACAAAAGGAAATCATAGTATGACTTCCGAACAGGATTTCACTTTTGAATTTTCCTTATTTCATCAAGATGAAGACAATGAACGAATGTGTGCTCGTCCCAAAAGGCATATACCAACAAAAACTTATGCAGCTACGACTAGGACAAATAATCAGTTGTTAAAAGGTACTGTTAATAATTCTTCTAGCCCAAGGACAACAAGTGACTATACAAATACACATGGGACTGACAATGTGAAACTTGATGAATTTTTGACTAGTAATGTTGAATTTAAGTTGACGAACTATAAAGTGGGGACTGAAGTGTCTGACGCTATGGGTAATAGGTATAAAAAAGGTACATTGAAGGAAATGATTTATGAATTGGGAAATATATTGCAAGCTGTGAAAACAATTAAGGTTGATAATGCTTATATCACTAAATGTATTTCTATGGGAATTGTACCGATGGGACTGAGATTTTTTAAGGTACCCATGGGTATAAAAATGGATTGTGACACGAAGAAAGAATTTAATGCTTTATTCAATTCATTTGGAATTAGTTGCATGAATTTATTAGTTAAAAAGAATGATGAGAAGTTAAGTAAAATGGTTTTGGATATAGAAAAAACTTAATAATGATATTATAACAGACCTGTTGTTTCCACAATGGCGTACCTTGTATGATAAGCAATTTAAATATGCTGAAAATAATGCGGAGAAATTGTATGAAAGGAAGAATAAGAAATTAAACCACGATATACAGGAATATAAAGAAGATAAGGCTTATAAATGGAATATAGAATGTAGAAATAGTATAGATCACAAGCGTGATGATCATGTACATAAGTATACGGGTGACCAAATGAATTTTCAAGGGGGTCGTTACTTTACCCCAGTAACAAGACAGAATTATCAGGGACATCGGTTTAGGCAATAGATCCTGATAATGTTATTGATATACAGGTTAATAGTTTAAGTTGCTCAAACAAAGGAATTGATTCAAGCCCAGTGCTGAATGTTTCAAGTAACGAAACAGAAAAAATTATTCATCAAGTAAAAGATCTTATGGTCTACAACTATACTGATTTTATAGTTAGGGAAGAGTTAGAAACCTTATTTTTGAAAGGAATGAAATATATACATGCGACTAAATTTAACTTAGTGGATACCATTATTGATGTGAAAATGTTTTGTTGCAGAATGAATTTAGCAATTTTGTTTGACAATAAGAAAGATGTTCAACCAAAATTAAGAGATAGAATGAGGAAAAAAAGTACATTTATCCCTCCCCCCAGTAAGAAGGTGGAATTATTCGAAAATTTTATTATTTCTGATATATATAAATATGGACAGGATTTACAGAAGCAACAGTTCATTGATAATTTATCAATTAAAGAAAGAAATTGTTTAGATGAACTTATCAACAATAATAGTATAAGAATCATGAAACCGGATAAAGGGGGGGGTTGTTATTTATAATACTATTGATTATGTTAATGAAATTTAAAATATATTAATAAATAGTGGCAATTATGAAATTATTTCAAAAAATGAGATAAATGTTAACTATAGAAAAATTGATTTGGCTTTGGATGAATACTTAATTGATCAGAAGATTACGAAAGAAATATATGACTTTATATATGTTGAATTTCCGACATTAGCAACCATTATAGGCATCCCAAAGGTCCATAAAGATATTGTAAAACCCCCGTTCCATCCTATTATTTCAGGGAGTAAATCGAAAACCTTCAATATTGGTGTTTTAATAGATAGATGGGTAAAACCAATTTATAGAAATATTCCACATCTAATAAAGGATTCGTGGGTTTTTCTTTCTCAACTTACTTCAGAAAAATGGATTGATAAATTAACATACATCACTATTGATGTTGTGGATTTATTTTCATGTATCCCAAAGGATCAGGGACTAGAAGATTTTTGTAATAGTCTCAGAAATTTTCAAATTTGAGTTGGGACAGAATTAATTTAATTATGGATATGATGGATATTGTTCTTAATAATAATTTCATATATTATGAGGAGGAATTTTTCAAACTAAGGGTGTAGCAATGGGGGCTTCTTGTGCCCCCATTTTTATAATATGGTGATGTTAGAGTGGGAAAATAATTACTTATTCAAAAGTAAATATTATCAATTCATTTCTTATTATACAAGGTTCCTAGATGATATGTTCGTTTTATGGAATGGGCCGCATGAAATGATAGGCAATTTATTAATTATTTAAATACTACAAGTAATTTTTTGAAATTTACGTACAATGTGAGTCAGGAAGGAATCTCATACTTAGATACCTATATTAAGCATACAGACCAAGGTTTTCAATCTGAAATATATAGGAAAAAAACATTTCCGAATCGTACATGGAATATAGTAGTCAACATCAAAATATATGTTGAAAAATATTTTTAAAGGTCAGTGTATAAGAGCTGCTAGAATGTCATTAAGTTTTGAAATTATGAAAAATGAAATTGAGTATATTATGTCTATGTTTTTAAATAGAGGTTATCCCAAAGGCTTGTTGGAAGATGTATCTGCATATGTTATTAGGGAATGGGGCAATAAATATGTTCCTATATTGGGAATAGGACAAGATATAAATAAAATTAATAAAAATAATGAAACTGTCCCAAGTAGTAGGATATGCACATTGACATACTCTCCATTATGTAAATGAAATTAAGGAAATGATATGCAAATATTGGAAGAATTTAGTCTTAGAAGAAGAACTTAAATTCTGGGTGAGACACCCAGGTTTGTTTTTAAGATGGGTATGAATATCAAGAATTTATTTCAAAAAGGACGAAAGGATAGTTTTAAAAATAACTGTATGAAGGCCACTAAGAAATGTGGTTCATGTAAGCAATGTTATTGTATTAATGAGAGTGAAGGAATTAGATTAGGAAATGTTAATAGGACTTTTATAAAATTTAAAAGAGGAAATTGTAACACTAAGAATATAATTTATTTAGCAGTTTGCTCCATGTGTCTTGCCTACTATATTGGCAAAACCGAAAGACAGTTTAGACAAAGAATATATGATCATTTGTATAGAATAAGGACTCATGATACTAAGAATTCCTTATACAAACATATAGAGAGCAAAGGCAGTAATCATAGTTTCAGTTTTGCCATTATAGACCAGGTTACTTCCTCTAATAGGGGAGGTAACTTTAAGGTTATTTTAAGTAAAAAAGAAACTATTTGGCAGGTGTTAACAGATGCAACTAATGAACCGGGCATAAATGAATTTATTTCTATAAAGCCCTTCCTTATGTTGCTCTGATTTTTATGGTTATTTAGTATTTCATCATTTTTATAACATCTATTACTTGAAATAATTGTAAGGTTTAATTATGGAACATTCATCTATCTATTTATTTATTAATCTATATATATACATGTTTCCATATAATTAATATATATATATATTTTTAATATTTTAATATTGATCATTTTTAATATTGACAATTTAGTAATCTTTTAAGGTTCAATATATATAAAAGAATCAAATTGCGAATATGTTGATGTGTTTAATATGTCATAGCACATATTATTAAATATGAGCACTGTCACTTTAAAAGTTTGTAATTTTATTGGCGCCAAAAAGATTTTAAAAGGACTGTTTTGTATGTTATTAGTAGTTCTGATGAAGTCTGCATTAAGCGGATGAAAGCGCTTAACTGTTCCCGATATAGTGTGTTTAGTTATGTTGTTGTACTTCTTCGTTGGTGAATAAACATCGTTGTGGACATATTAATTCTTGTGCCTTATTCGAGTAAGTGCCAGCAAGAATATTTGTTTTAACTATAAGAATCAATCAGAGGAGGTTATAAAGGATTGGAAAGAGAGACTGGATAAGCAATTCACAAGAAACAATGGGGAGGTATGTGTATGTCTCCCAAATATACAACAAAGTCTAGAAAATGTAGGATCTTTGCTTGGAAATGTATGGAAGTATTTTTATACCCCAAGTAGGCTCCAACGAATTTTTCATGAGATAGACAGCAAGTGTTAGAGGTGTGATGGGGAAGAAAGAGGTAACTGGGAACATATTTTCTGGGAGTGTAATGAGTTGGCAGACTTTAAAGATTCCCTGCAGACTGCTCTATCAGTGATACTGGGTGAGCAAATTGGTGTAACTAAGGAAATGATTCTTTGAGCTATGATATAGAATTGGAATTGCCTAGACAAAGTAAGGCCTTGCTGAGTCTAATTATGGGGGCTGCCAAAAAAGCAATTATTAGAAAATATAAATCAAAGTCTTAACAAACTTCACTAGAAGTAATGAATATAGTAAAAGAGATAAAATTACTGGAATTTGTATCTTTAGAAAAAAGTTGGAGCAAATTACATAGGAAAATGGGAATTGTGGGAACAATACATGCAGAGGAGGAATGAGGTTTAAAAGAAGGCAGGATTTGAATGAGCTGTGTAATGTTTGACTGACAATGACTGGATAGCTTATAAGTGATGTATGTTTGCAACTAAATTTATGTCAGTATGACTTGTTTTCATTTATATACATGTATGATTTTCTCTGTTGTACGTGATAATATAATCAAATTTAATCAAGATGTTTTTTCTTTCAAAAAGTATATGTGCTGTAATGAAAGGAAATGAGAAAGATCCTGAGAAGGTTAACTACAGAGCTTAAAAAATAGAATTGGGAGATCTGGAGTTTAGTGTTTTGCAAAGGTGCCCTAGTTAGGGTTAGTTGGATGCATGTCCGTCTTGTTGCCCTGAGCTGTTTTAGAGGCTCCTGGGGTTATACAAAAAGGCAGGGAGAGCACCGGTCTGCATGCTGTTTTGCCACAGGATTGTAATAAGTAAGTCTGTCAGGGATCTGTTGATTCCACCATTGAGAAATAACTGCATTTAGCATATGGCTGGCATATGCTCTGTACTATTTTTGGACTCCCATTTGCTTATAATATTAAAAAAACATTAAGACATTAAGTGAGGAATTCATAAAGGTTACTGTGGGGTGTACATACCCCACAGTAGCTTTTTGAATTCAGAGACTGTCCTGTTATGGTTCTGTTGCACAAAGTTGAGCAGCACCATGTCTAGCTGGCTCTGCAGCTGTGCTATATGCCATGAGGCAGTTTGGGGGTGAGGCAAATGCTAATTAGCCATGTGATCTCTCCACCTGAGAATGACCTCCAGCAAAACAACTACACAATAAGTGATTTATGAAATCGCTAAGTAGTGAGGATTAGCACTGTCACTGTTACCCCACTGCAGTAATGAACATGGCCAAAAGTAAGTGCTGTCGAGTTTAGTGGTGAAGTAGAGTTAAGAGGTGTGTGCATGAGTGTAGGCAGGGTTTTGTCAGTATGTGTGTTTGCCTGGGAGGTAATGATAGGGGAGTTAGTGAGTGGTGTCAGGTAGGTCTGTGTGTATTTTTGAATAGATGAGAATGTGAGTGCGATTAGGTGGAAAGGGAAGTGAAATTTTGTGTGTGTGTGTGTGTGTGTGTGTGTGTGTGTGTGTGTGTGTGTGTGTGTGTGTGTGTGTGTGTGTGTGTGTGGCCTGTTATACCTCCATATAGCCCTAGATTAAGGAGCATAGTTTATAATATTGGGTGAGGGTACCACTAGCCACCAGAAATCACTACATAAGGCTTATTCCCTAATGGCATTGCTAACAGTGTAGGAGAATTATAGACATCAGGGAGACTACTCTTGTACCATAACCACACTGCTAACAATACCAGGATCAGTTGGGGGGAAGTGGAGGGAACACTAGACACCAGGGAGACAGTTCTCATGTCATAACAGCACTCCTTACAGTATGGTAATTTGGGGCAGAGAGAGCCAATAGATGCTAAGGATTACTATAAATGCATGTGCCATAACAGTTCTTAAACCAGTACAGGGACCAGGGGCTATTGGGGATCCACTAGGTACCAGGGAACCCCTGAATAGTGGGACTGTGATCTTCCATGATGACCTAGGGCTGGATAAGGAGATATCTGGGCATTGATTCAACACAAAGATAGGAAAGTGGACTGTGGTGTGTGTTTGTGTTTTTATGTGTAGTCGTGTGTCTAAGAGAGTGACTGGGGGAGTGGCTTTCCCTACAAGATGCAGCCAATGCAGTTAACAACCACGAAAGTGCTGATCGTTAACAGCAATTCATAGACTTGTAAATCAGTTAATAATGAGGTCTTTCCTCACCGTGGCTAACTTGTGTATGAATCATAAAGTGCTGCATAACATTAACAGCCATTTTACCTTAGCCCTTAAAGCAACACAGAAAGGCATTAATGAATCTTGAGGAAACTGGGATTGTAAGGATCTGAAAAAATAAGAGAGCTTGCATAATATCCCTGTTAAATACAAAACCTCTGTGACATTAATAACATTAAGTAATTTATGTATTAATTTAAATTTGATAAGTGTGTTAATAATAATAATTTGTAGTTTAGTATTTATACTGTACTGTTTCTTTTGTTAGTTCTTCCTCTTTTTTCATTTTGCAACTTTATTTTTTTACTTTGTATGTGTTTTGACCACAGCTCTCTAAGAATCTTTACTTGTTTAATGCCTTTTCATATATGTGAGTAGACTTATGCACATACCTGTGGTAAAGATAGTGGGAGAAAAGTAGATGCTTATTTTTTGTTCCTGTATTTATTTATTTATTTATTTGAATAACAAAACTATTTCTAGAAGTACATATGTAATCATTTGCATGTTTTCTATTTAACTGCATGGTCTGACTAAGGTCTCTGGTTTCCTCCAACTTTCTGATGACATGCTAATTAGTGATCATCTAAAATTGCCTATACATATGTGTGTGGTGTTTGTACTTTCCTGCAAAGGACTAGCATCCCATCCAGGACTGATCCTCAGCTTAGGGTCCTTTGCTGGCAGGGATATGTTGAGACTGTCCACCATCCTAAATAGAATAAGTGGAAATTGGAAAATGAATGATTCAGTGACTATGGGTGTGTTCAATTCTGAATAACCTGTAAGTTCTAGAAAGATAATAAATAAAATCAGAATGGAATATCAGAATAATAATTATAATCAATAGTTTCAAAATGATTGATAAATTAAAACTGGAAAATCAGAAGTTTTGTTTAAATGAAAAAAACACATTTCCTGCAAAATGAAAAAAAAAATCCTGAAAACAGAACAGTTCATGATAAATAAAAATAGGGTGATTATTTAACATCTTAACAGCCTTGACTTTAAGTTTAGAATTTGGTTTCATTGCAATACTTCTGTTTCTCTTAACACTCCAAGTTCTGACTGTGACTATAAGAAGGCAGTGTGTCAGGAAATCTTCCAAAAAGTTTAGCCATGGAAACAGTTGTATTCTTATGTAACAGATTTAAATAGGGCCTACAGCCTCTCCCATGGGATAAAAGGTCCAGATAAAGCCTTGACTATTGCCCAGATAACAGGTGCTCAGTTAGTGGCACTCCAGCCTGGGTAGAGTTCAATGAACTTGAGAGGATGATTCTAGTTCACTCATCCTGGAGATGAGGGAGAGAGGCTACTAGGACAGTGGCACTGATGATGCTAGTGCACATACACCTCCTCCCCCAATCAGGCAGCTTCTGCAAATCTGCAGGCAGCCTAGCAGTCAGTCATTCAAAGGGATCAACTAAATTCCGTAACTATCGACTCTTTGCTAGAGGAATGGATGGGGCTTTACTTCAGCCTTGTCACTGGGATTTTGTTCATTTTTTGCTGCTTTGTTCTGTTTGTGAAGGCTTCCCAGTCAAGCTCTTTGGAGGTTTGTTTTTACTTTTTTGAAAGCAAAAAGTGAAAAAGCTGGTTTGTTGCTCAACATCAACAAATTAAATTGTCAACTGTCCCCATCAACTCTTTGCAAATAAATGGGGAAGAACTGGAAGCAATGACTGATTCTATTTTCCTGGCCTCAAAAATCTGTGCAGATGGTAATTGCAGCCATGGACTTAAAAGATGCTTGATCTTTTGAAGGAAAGCTGTAGCAATTTTGGGTAAAATTGTATGGGGCAAAGGCGACTTCAAGATGACTGCATACTGATCAGCAGCATAATTACAGCTCTCCCAATGTAAAAAGAAAACTGAGAAATAAAACCTACTAATTCTGACAGTTTGAATAAAATTCAGTTACTAGCTAGTATGCAAATTGCCTGGATGCCAGCAAAGAAAATCTTTAGAGAACCTGAAAAAATCAACCAGAAAAGGTGAAGAGAAAACACAGACTGGGATGAATCCTGCAGCTGTTCTTCAGCTTTGGTACAAGAGATGGCTTCTATTAATTCAGAGAATAAAACTAAATCAAATGTACTCAGAGATGACTAAAACAGATGAAACACTGAAGAAGTATATAAACTCAAATAACAAAAGGCTGGGAAATATAGAAGAAACTTTAGCTATTTAGATGACCTATTGGTTAAAAAACACAAAAAGAAAAATCTAGCAAAGCTAGACTTTCTACTGTGTGATACCGTAAACCGCTTGGCAACATGGGATATATGCAAAATCCCTTTAAGGATATCAGATGTTTCAGCTAAATGGTAATTCTGAATGTCCATGACTTTTTCTTTACTTTTAAATCTATTTATGGACAGTTTCAGGCCAATAAAGCCTAACACTCTCGCTGTTGACATGCATGTTTCTGCCTCGTAATGGCATCATCAGCACAGCATAAGAGGAATGTTTGACTTTTTGAAACACAGGGTTGTCGTACCCAACTGATATCCATAAACATTAGGATATCTACAAAATATCCCAACTAACAAACTCAAATAATGATTTTTCTTTTTGTGTTTTTTAACCAATTGGTTTCCTGTGTGACCTTTTTCCTCATTGTTTGAGCTATTTAGGTGACTTGCTAAAACTGCAAAAATCAGAGTCTGAATTGAAGAAAAAAGCAGAACTGAGTATGAGATTTTTCAAGAACAGATGTTTCAAAAAAGGTAGCGGTAGAAAACAAAGCTCAGAGAGAACCCCAAGATTGTCTGCTGTACCAGAGAAACTGGAAGGAACAGACTGTATTAATTCTGGACTGGTATTCCACAGCAAGATTTGTTAATTGAAAGAGCACAATAAAACCTGTATTGGTAAGGATGAACTCATACTAGCTGAAAGAGTTGATCCTGACAAAAATGTGGAAAAAGGTAAAAGTATAAAAATGGAGACAGCAGAGTAGTTGCAGGAAATGATTATTCATCGTACACCAGGCAGAAGAGAAACAAATTTATCCTGCGGTCAAGGAAAAGTGAGAGACAGGTGTGAGATTCAACTTTCTGTAAACCATCCTTCTTCAGAGTATTTTTCCTGGAGGATCAAAAATGATGATTGATGCAGGACAGGATAAAGAGGAAATATACAAATGTATCCATCAAACAGAAGGAGACTCTGCTTCTCATTCTTCTGACAATAAAACTGATAGAGAGTCTTTGCTAGTGAAACCATTTCTAATGTTCCAAAGGAAGATGCTTGAGAAACAGAAAAAAAAACACAGAAGTTGACTAGAAGAATTGAGAGTACAGAAAGAAGACCAGCAAAACTGAAATTAGTGAATAAATGTGAGATTATAAAGCATTAATCACATTTGTGAAATATGGCTTTACAAGAAAAATTTTTTGAGAAATATTGGACTTTTGTTGACTTTTTAAAGTTGTGGATGGACTGTAATACATATACCCCACTTCGTTGTTAATTCTGTTTTGGTGTGAGTGAAATTAACTGGCTCCTGCATGCATCTGAAGAGTTGTTAGTTGTTTTTTTTCCCTCCTTGTTGGCTACGTTTCCATAGAAACATTGCAAGTACAAGCAAGTAATCTTGAGAGGTATGAGCACTGTTTACTGCGGGAAATGCAAAATCTAAATGTACAAGGGCAAGCATTTTAGTAAAATAATTGAAATCATTGGAAGTGAAAAAGAGCACCTTCACTATCAACCTTAATATGTCAATGCATTTAATAGAATAGTGTACAATTCAGTTTTATTTAAAGATAGCCAGTGCACTTTTTCCTAAGGCTAAAGTTAATGTCTTCTGAAAGCATGCAAGCTGTTTTTCATATCTGGAAGGGGAATAGAGATAAGAAAAAAAACAGACAGTCAGCATAAGTGGGAACACAGGCTGTAACACGTGCTTTAGCATGGGTAACTTTAATTTCAGATTAGGTAATGCATGTGGCTGCAGCTGTCAATTTGGAACAGTTGTTCCTATGTGGAGGATTTAACTTCATTTTTGAAGATATACATAGCTTTGTGTGTTTGCTGTAATTTAATAGGTTATGGGAGCATTATGAAAATGTATTGAGCTCTTTGTTTGAGGGTTTTCATTAAAACAAAAAGTCTTAAAATGTGACATATGTTCAAATGGAGATGACACAAAATGACTATATAAAAGATCAACCTGCCAAGCTTTAACAAAAAAGTTGGAAATACACATTCTGAAAAGCTATCATGTATAATAGGAGGGAGCAATAATGTCTTATCATAATGGCTATGCTCTTCATATTATTTTGGAATGTAAATGGCCATACAGTTATAATAAAAAAGGTAAACCTATTGAATTATATTAAGTAATGCAAAGTGCAAATAGCAATACTGCAGGAGATGCAGTTGAAAAGAAATGAAGACATTAGCATGTGAATTTGATAATGAATGGATTTTAAGATGGATATTCAGCAGAATACAAAGAAATGGGGGAGTAATTATACTAATTGCTAAATGAGACCCAATGGTGAATGACAAGAAAAAATATATAGTGGAAGATTTTTGTTAGTAAGGGACTTCTGGCAAGGAAGGAGGAGGATTACACTGATATGTATTTACATTCCTCCAAAAACTGCTATTATGGAGTTTAAAAAAAAAATGGTGAGAAATAAGCAGCTTTCAGAGGGGAATATTACTTATAGGTGTGGGCTGGAACTTGATTTGCAACAGTGAGGTTGAATTTGGGGGACCTAGAATGGAAATATAACAGAAAATATTTGGTGTGGAAGACATGTCTGCAGTAGAAAGAACTTGGAGAGAATTTACATCTTATTCTCTAAGGTACAATATCTAGGCTAGACTAGATAGAAATTATATTTCACAGAAACATGTGCTTTTAATTGAAAACATTGACATACATCCAATAACTATTTCATGTCATTCACAAATAAAAGCCAAGATAAAACTGCAGAGTAATGAAGTAAATGAGACACTGGCCCTTTCACAACTACCTGTTAAAAAGAGGAATTTAAGGAATGGGTAGTGGAAATTATTTGAGAGCTATTAGGGAAGACAGACATTTCTTCATAAGGTGTAGCTAGTGAGTAGGATAAAATGAAAATGGAGTTTAAAAGTAGGTTATAAAGAAAAAAATAAGACAAGATATGGTTAAGTATAATAGAAGTTATTTAGAGGGTCTGACAAAGGTTAAAGTATTGCAGAAAATGGAATCTCACAAAACAAGACGAGGCAAGACTAATCTATGAATCTATGAATCTATAAATCTAAACAACTGTGGATTGCTAAAAAGAAAATAAGGGAAGTATGTGGATAATATGCAGGAGCTTTTTAGTAATGACTCCAAAGCACAAAAACCTTAGGCAACAGAAAATAGAAAAGGTTGTCGCTAGACTTAAGGAGTTTATAGCAAGAAAAAATAACCAGAGATCCTATAGAGGTATTAGAGATATTTTGGAAATGTTATGAAAAATTGTATAAAGCAGTGAAGTATGGAAATCAAAAAGGAGCATAAATGGAAATATTTATGGAAGACTTAAGTATGCCAGGGTTAGAGGTAGATGAGGCTCAACAATTAACATTTAATGTAGGAGGAGATGAGATAAGAATGGTGATGTACAATCAATCTGCAGGAAAGTCTCCAGGAACAGAGAGTATTCCTATGGAAGTTTGGAGGTTAAGAGGGAAGAAAGTGACAAAGATCTGGAAGATTTTGTTTAACAACGTTTTAAAAAGGAGGGGAAGCACCAACATCTTGGAAGAACGCTGTGCCAGCTGTAATACATAAAGATGGTAGGACCCACCAGACCAGCTTCATATAGACCCATTTCAGTTTTAAAACATGATTATAAACTGTTGATATCTATACTGGCCAAAATGAATGGCAAAGTTATTGCCAAAATTAATAGATATGGATTAATGTGGTTTTGTTGAGGGTCTTGATGCAGAGAAAGCATTTCAAAGAGTAAGCTGCATTTTTATGAGTAGGGCAATGGAAGCATGTGTATTCCTTGATATAAATATAAGGTTAATTAGGAGGTTACATGAAGGATTGGTGGCAAAAATTAAAGTGTGATGATTCCTCTCTGATAAGTTGTGTCTGAACAGGAGAACCAGTAGGGGTGTCCTCTTTCCCCTTTGTTATTTACTTTATATTTAAATCCACTGGCAAAGAAAATAAGGGACTGGGAAATTCAACTGTATAATTGGCATGTTAATCAAGAAAACATCTTTATTTGCAGAAGATTTTATTTTCTACCTGGTAAATCCAGAACTGGGACTTCTTAGTGTTGTAGAACATTTTGAGACAGTTTCAGTTTTTTTGGGGATATAAAATTGAGGATAAAACAAAGGCTGTAGCTAAAATGATGTACCCACACATGAACTGGTTTCAGTAATAGCCATATTTATAAGGACACAATAAGATGAAATATTTAGGAGTATGAATTAAAAAGGTTTCTACTGTGGCAGCTGAGGGTATGTGGGAAGAGACTAAACAAAAGATAGTACAAAAACTAAGAAACTGGAAGCTCTTGTTTATGGATATGGATATTAAGATACAAGCAATGAAAATGTTTTAGTCCCTTTAGTTTTGTATGCATTTCAGGCATAATTTTATCAACCAGAGGATAAGTTGTAGACAATAATTAATAAAGAGTTAATGGAATTTAACTGGGTGGGGAAGAGGGTAAAGATTAAGTGGGATAAGTTGATCTTTCCAATAGAGCAAGGTGGTTTAGGACTAGTTGATTTGATGGGATATTTGAGAGCTACATAACTAAAATGCATATGCATAATGCAAGCAGACAGTTACAATTCAAATTGGAAATGAATGATAATGAAGTGGAGGAAAATTCAAGAAATTAGGAGAGAGTGGGATTTTGGATGCAGATCTTTAAGGAGAGTAACAAAGCTGTACAGAGTATATCCATAAAATGGCAGGAAGTATTCTAAGAACTAAGTTAACATGAGAATGAGAAAAATATTTTGCTGATGGGGATAACTGCAAATAGGAGTACATAGAATCGCAAAAAAGGTTTGGAATTTACTGGAGAAAACTAGCAAAGGAAACAAGGTACTGGGAGCAAATAACTAGAGAGGGAAAGGTAATAGAATGGGGTTAGGCCAAGAAGACATTTGAACTGCAGGTTAGAAACTGTCTTCCCTATCAGGGATTGAAATTCAAGTATAGGTAAAGAGAAAAAGGTAGGGGAATCTTAAGTGAAAAACCTTCTCCGGTAGAATTTTTACAAAAAACTAGAAGAGAAGCTTCTGTTAAAACTATATAATTAGTAGGACATATAAAATTTTGCATGGTAGTTATAAGAATCAGCCAGAGGAGGCTAGAAAAGATTGAGAAGACAGATTGGATAAGCAGTTTACAAGGGAACCATGAGTGGGCATATGCATGACTCCCACGTATGCAGCAAATTCTAGAAGGTTTTGAACTTTCTCTTAAAGTACATTGGTATTTTTATACCCCAAGCAGACTCCAAATAATTTTTCCTCAGGTAGATGGCAAATGTTGGAGGTGTGATGGGGAGGAAAGAAGTAACTAGGAACTTATGTTTTGGGAGTGTAATAAGTTGGCAGATTTTAAAAATTCCCTTTAGAGTATTTTGTCAGAAACATTGGGTGAGCAAACGGGTGTAACTGAGGAAATGATCCTTTTCAGCTGCGACACCAGATCTGAATTTGCCTAGAAATAATAAGGCCTTATTAAGTTTAATTCTGGTGGCTGCCAAAAAATTAAATTGCTAGAAAATGAAAATCAAAGTCTAAACCAACTTTCTTTGAAGTGTTGAATATTTTAACAGATAAAAGAACTGGAAATGGGATCTTTAGAAAAGGGAAGGAGCAAATCACATAGAAATAAATGGAGATTGTGGGAGCAATTCATGCAGAATAATGTTGTGGAAGAGGAGGAGTGAGGTTTAAGAGAAGGCAGAAATAGAGCAGTTTATGTAATATTGGCCTGATGATAGTTATAAAAAAGAACACTTTATATACAATGTATGTAAGTAGAAACATGTTAATTTGGTTTGTTTTCTTTTATATTAATGTATGTTTGCCTATGTCTTGAGTGATAATTTAATAAAGGTGTTAAAAATATTTTATAGAGCAAAGACATCACATTGTCAACAAAGGTCTGTATAGTCAAAGCTGTAGTTTTCCCAATAGTAACATCTGGCTGTGAGATTTGGACTTAAGTACAGCTATGCACTAGAACATTTATGCTTTGGAACTTTAGACTGACCCACTGTGCCGCATAATACAAGACAGAATTCACTAGAGAAGACACTAATACTGGGAAAGATTGAAGGCAAAGCTAGAAGGGGATCACAGAAGCTAAGTGGATGAACACCATTGCTGAAGTAGTGAAAACGAATTTGGAAGAAAAGTAAAGAAACAGTTCTTGACACAGGCCTGGTATACTAAACTCTGTGAGGTCACGAAGAGTTGGATTTGACTAAACAAGTTAAGAGAGCATAAGATTCTATGCAGTAGCTTAAGTGAAACTGGTTGCTGTCTCTGTCATTGACAAAAATGCAGGGCTCTATTTTGCCTGAAGACAGTAAAGCCTTTCTTGTAAACTATAGGCTCTTGCAAGGCCTAGGCAATGAATTAGATTCAGAATCAGTTAAGGCAAAAGCTGCTAGAGCAGTCCAAATCAATTACAACCTCCAGAGCATTGTCACAGAAGAAGACCACAAATGGCCCAGTCAAAAAGCAGGGTGTGAGCATCTAAAAGAACAGTGAACCTCAAGCAGGTAGAAATTAAAAACTATAAGCCAAGTAGTCACTACCAGGTTGTAAATTGATAGCTGTTACAAGTAATGGCTGATTTCTAATCACAGAAATGTGAATGCCTGAAAATTTACTATGCCTGTGATTAAAGAGATTAACTAGAATGTAAGCAGAAGTCTGATGGCAAAGCAAAAGCAAAACTAAAAGTGGGTATGAAGATTAGGCTGGATTCATAAAGGTAACCACAAAGTGTACACTATGTGTACACTTAGCGTAACCTTTCTGAGTGAATAGACAACACAAGCATTGTGGTAGGACTGTTCTTGAATTGAGAAAGTGTGTACACTTTACGGTAGCCTTTATGAATCCAGCCTGACAATTCCAGAAAGTATAAAGTGAAGCAGAGAGAGAGAGAATGCTGGCACAATTACATGTGTGCGTGTGTGTGTGTGTGTGTGTGTGTGTGTGTGTGTGTGTGTGTGTGTGTGTGTGTGTGTGTGTGTGTGGCCTGTTATACCTCCATATAGCCCTAGATTAAGGAGCATAGTTTATAATATTGGGTGAGGGTACCACTAGCCACCAGAAATCACTACATAAGGCTTATTCCCTAATGGCATTGCTAACAGTGTAGGAGAATTATAGACATCAGGGAGACTACTCTTATACCATAACCACACTGCTAACAATACCAGGATCAGTTGGGGGGAAGTGGAGGGAACACTAGACACCAGGGAGACAGTTCTCATGTCATAACAGCACTCCTTACAGTATGGCAATTTGGGGCAGAGAGAGCCAATAGATGCCAAGGATTACTATAAATGCATGTTCCATAATAGTTCTTAAACCAGTACAGGGACCAGGGGCTATTGGGGATCCACTAGGTACCAGGGAACCCCTGAATACTGGGACTGTGATCTTCCATGATGACCTAGGGCTGGATAAGGAGATATCTGGGCATTGATTCAACACAAAGATAGGAAAGTGGACTGTGGTGTGTGTTTGTGTTTTTATGTCTAGTCGTGTGTCTAAGAGAATGACTGGTGGAGTGGCTTTCCCTACAAGATGCAGCCAATGCAGTTAACAACCACGAAAGTGATGATCGTTAACAGCAATTCATAGACTTGTAAATCAGTTGATAATGAGGTCTTTCCTCACCGTGGCTAACTTGTGTATGAATCATAAAGTGCTGCATAATTTTTATGAGTAGGGCAATGGAAGCATGTGTATTCCTTGATATAAATATAAGGATAATTAGGAGGTTACATGAAAGATTGGTGGCAAGAATTAAAGTGTGATGATTCCTCTCTGGTAAGTTGTGTCTGAACAGGAGAACCAGTAGGGGTGTCCTCTTTCCCATTTGTTATTTACTTTATATTTAAAGCCACTGGCAAAGAAAATAAGGGACTGGGAAATTCAACTGTATAATTGGCATGTTAATCAAGAAAACTTATCTTTATTTGCAGAAGATTTTATTTTCTACCTGGTAAATCCAGAACTGGGACTTCTTAGTGTTGTAGAACATTTTGAGACAGTTTCAGGTTTTTTGGGGATATAAAATTGAGGATAAAACAAAGGCTGTAGCTAAAATTATGTACCCACACATGAACTGGTTTCAGTAATAGCCATATTTATAAGGACACAATAAGATGAAATATTTAGGAGTATGAATTAAAAAGGTTTCTACTGTGGCAGCTGAGGGTATGTGGGAAGAGACTAAACAAAAGATAGTACAAAAACTAAGAAACTGGTAGCTCTTGTTTATGGATATGGATATTAAGATACAAGCAATGAAAATGTTTTAGTCCCTTTAGTTTTGTATGCATTTCAGGCATAATTTTATCAACCAGAGGATAAGTTGTAGACAATAATTAATAAAGAGTTAATGGAATTTAACTGGGTGGGGAAGAGGGTAAAGATTAAGTGGGATAAGTTGATCTTTCCAATAGAGCAAGGTGGTTTAGGACTAGTTGATTTGATGGGATATTTGAGAGCTACATAACTAAAATGCATATGCATAATGCAAGCAGACAGTTACAATTCAAATTGGAAATGAATGATAATGAAGTGGAGGAAAATTCAAGAAATTAGGAGAGAGTGGGATTTTGGATGCAGATCTTTAAGGAGAGTAACAAAGCTATACAGAGTATATCCATAAAATGGCAGGAAGTATTCTAAGAACTAAGTTAACATGAGGATGAGAAAAATATTTTGCTGATGGGGATAACTGCAAGTAGGAGTACATAGAATCGCAAGAAAGGTTTGGAATTTACTGGAGAAAACTAGCAAAGGAAACAAGGTACTGGGAGCAAATAACTAGAGAGGGAAAGGTAATAGAATGGGGTTAGGCCAAGAAGACATTTGAACTGCAGGTTAGAAACTGTCTTCCCTATCAGGGATTGAAATTCAAGTATAGGTAAAGAGAAAAAGGTAGGGGAATCTTAAGTGAAAAACCTTCTCCGGTAGAATATTTACAAAAAACTAGAAGAGAAGCTTCTGTTAAAACTATATAATTAGTAGGACATATAAAATTTTGCATGGTAGTTATAAGAATCAGCCAGAGGAGGCTAGAAAAGATTGAGAAGACAGATTGGATAAGCAGTTTACAAGGGAACCGTGAGTGGGCATATGCATGACTCCCACGTATGCAGCAAATTCTAGAAGGTTTTGAACTTTCTCTTAAAGTACATTGGTATTTTTATACCCCAAGCAGACTCCAAATAATTTTTCCTCAGGTAGATGGCAAATGTTGGAGGTGTGATGGGGAGGAAAGAAGTAACTAGGAACTTATGTTTTGGGAGTGTAATAAGTTGGCAGATTTTAAAAATTCCCTTTAGAGTATTTTGTCAGAAACATTGGGTGAGCAAACGGGTGTAACTGAGGAAGTGATCCTTTTCACTGGAACACCAGATCTGAATTTGCCTAGAGATAATAAGGCCTTATTAAGTTTAATTCTGGTGGCTGCCAAAAAATTAAATTGCTAGAAAATGAAAATCAAAGTCTAAACCAACTTTCTTTGAAGTGTTGAATATTTTAACAGATAAAAGAACTGGAAATGGGATCTTTAGAAAAGGGAAGGAGCAAATCACATAGAAATAAATGGAGATTGTGGGAGCAATTCATGCAGAATAATGTTGTGGAAGAGGAGGAGTGAGGTTTAAGAGAAGGCAGAAATAGAGCAGTTTATGTAATATTGGCCTGATGATAGTTATAAAAAAGAACACTTTATATACAATGTATGTAAGTAGAAACATGTTAATTTGGTTTGTTTTCTTTTATATTAATGTATGTTTGCCTATGTCTTGAGTGATAATTTAATAAAGGTGTTAAAAATATTTTATAGAGCAAAGACATCACATTGTCAACAAAGGTCTGTATAGTCAAAGCTGTAGTTTTCCCAATAGTAACATCTGGCTGTGAGATTTGGACTTAAGTACAGCTATGCACTAGAACATTTATGCTTTGGAACTTTAGACTGACCCACTGTGCTGCATAATACAAGACAGAATTCACTAGAGAAGACACTAATACTGGGAAAGATTGAAGGCAAAGCTAGAAGGGGATCACAGAAGCTAAGTGGATGAACACCATTGCTGAAGTAGTGAAAACGAATTTTGAAGAAAAGTAAAGAAACAGTTCTTGACACAGGCCTGGTATACTAAACTCTGTGAGGTCACGAAGAGTTGGATTTGACTAAACAAGTTAAGAGAGCATAAGATTCTATGCAGTAGCTTAAGTGAAACTGGTTGCTGTCTCTGTCAGTGACAAAAATGCAGGGCTCTATTTTGCCTGAAGACAGTAAAGCCTTCCTTGTAAACTATAGGCTCTTGCAAGGCCTAGGCAATGAATTAGATTCAGAATCAGTTAAGGCAAAAGCTGCTAGAGCAGTCCAAATCAATTACAACCTCCAGAGCATTGTCACAGAAGAAGACCACAAATGGCCCAGTCAAAAAGCAGGGTGTGAGCATCTAAAAGAACAGTGAACCTCAAGCAGGTAGAAATTAAAAACTATAAGCCAAGTAGTCACTACCAGGTTGTAAATTGATAGCTGTTACAAGTAATGGCTGATTTCTAATCACAGAAATGTGAATGCCTGAAAATTTAGTATGCCTGTGATTAAAGAGATTAACTAGAATGTAAGCAGAAGTCTGATGGCAAAGCAAAAGCAAAACTAAAAGTGGGTATGAAGATTAGGCTGGATTCATAAAGGTTACCACAAAGTGTACACTATGTGTACACTTAGCGTAACCTTTCTGAGTGAATAGACAACACAAGCATTGTGGTAGGACTGTTCTTGAATTGAGAAAGTGTGTACACTTTACGGTAGCCTTTATGAATCCAGCCTGACAATTCCAGAAAGTATAAAGTGAAGCAGAGAGAGAGAGAATGCTGGCACAATTACATGTTGTCTTACTTCTCAGGGCACAAGATCAGATGTTTATGATATCATTTATTTATTGCAAAAAGTCTAGGAAATCTGAAATATTTTACTGAGTATGGCCACAGACACAGTAATGATAGTTGTTTCGTGATCACATGAAGAAAAGGATTAGGATAACAAATCAGATGCTGCATAATGTACAAAGCAAGCGTAAACTTTGTCTTACTGTAGGAGTTGGTTATTGTGCAGTAACAGAACATGCTTCCAAAATGTCTTTTGTACTATTTTCAGTTTTTTTGTTTGATTCCTTTGACACATTATTTGAATTTTAGATAACTTGTATATTTGATGTTAAATTTTATTTTTGATGCAGTTTGATAAAAAAAGAGTTGGCATTGTGAACATAATAACTGAAAGTTAAAAGGCAAACAGAATGCATAAATAGCTACTTCAATGGAAAATTAACCTGAATGCTAGTATATCAAGTCAACAGATAGATGAGGCACAGTATCTTTGTATTTTTCACTTAGCAGTGATCATGGGTGCTGTGTTCTTTTGCAGTGCTGAGAAGGTGATGTCATGTTTTCTGTATTGGAAAATCCTGTGAAGAGTTCAGGCAGTACGCACTGCTCCCTGGAGTGCATGAAGGAAGACATCTTGTTGTCTTTGCATAGATAATAAGGGAAGCTACAAGTTCAGCATGTCTCATTTAGGAAGCCTTGGTTGGAAGTTTGTGAAGTGGAAGGAAATTACTGTTCTGAGCCTCATCATCTTTGATTTTGTTTTCCATTTGCAGTGTATTGCCAGGGAGTACTTAGTTCTAATTTAGACAGGAGAGATAATTGTGGAGTGGAGACAGGTTTGGGGGGGGGGGTCCCTCTAGAATCCATGCCTTCCTCAATACATCATCATATACATATCTTTAATCCACTGTATATAAATACAGTCAGAGACATAAGCCAGGAGTTTGAGGAATAATGCATTAAGCAACTAATTTTAGTTAGGGTTTGAAAAATCATTGTCTTTTTTGTTGTTTATTTCTTCCAGATTTCATACAGGAGTGTAACACTGATTTAAAGACATACACCCATGAACATTTTTCTGATGTTAGTTTTCTATGCATTTTGTATGTTTAAATGCTTCATATGGTATCCAGTGATATTCCATTAAAAGTTGGATACTGTACTATTTGTTGAGCTGAACCTTATAGCTGTGTATGCTTATTGTGTGATTACCTCCTGGGGTGTGCACATAACGCATGCACACATTTTAATAACTAACAGAGGTAATCTGGATTTTTTATTCTCTTCTTTGTTTCGCAGCATGTCATAATTAATGATGCACAGCTTTCCTGTGTCTTAATCTCTTCAGCTGCACTGTGTGTTTGCTTTCTGTCATTGTTACTCATGGAGCCTGTTCTAGGAGCCTGTCTTTTGTAATGGCAATTTTTATTTTTTTTTTTTGTGTAAGTGTACTTTTTTTGTATACCTGATTTCTTTCTTTTATGAAGGAAAGCTCTGTTCCTGGAGTATGTTTCTGTAAAAATACTCCCCCTTCCGTGAGAGTTAATACCCATGATTATTTAAAGGGACCTGTTAGACTTTCATATATATTAAGTGCCAGGGGTTGTAGGGTAGGGGACTGAGTGACACTTCAGACCTCATCTAGCCCGTATTGAGGAGCAGCATCACCATTATAGTCATGTCAGCCTGATGTTCACTGACATTAAAATGGAAATGAAGAAAAATTATCCTTTGTCATGCTGTGGTGAACTAACTTCTTTAGGAACTGGTCTGTGCTGAATCAGGTCTTCAGAACTAGTCGAGGTAGAATGGTAGCAATCTGGTATCATGGCATAGATGAATGAATCCCTGAGTACTAAGCCAGACAGCCCATGTTTTGTTAATAGCATGGGTGCTACAGGCCCAGATGGAGAAGTAAGAGTTTGAGTGGCCCGTATATGTTCACACACCTTGTGGATAGGGGGTGGCATTGTCCATCTACACTGGCGACATCTGCTGGAAGGAGGCCGTACCACTGACAGCAGTAGGCCTGATAATGCTAGCTTTGCAGAAATCCAGGGACTTCATGTGTTACTGCTCATTCTTTTTCCCTGGGAGGCAACAGATTTAAAAGCTCACTGTTTTTGTTATTTATTTATTTAGTCATCCTTTTTCGACCAGGTTAGTCCCATTAGGCTAGTGGGCTCATTTCAGTGAAGACCTGGGTGGTATTTGTACTACTAGGGCAAATGTGACCAGGACACAGGGGAACATTCCCTTACTCTGTGACAGGATTACATCCGTCTGAGCAACCACTAAGTCAGTTTAATGTCTCATCTAAAGGACAACATACTCTGGAGTGTAGCAACTCCTTAATGCTGCCCTGAAGTGTTACAAATCTAGTCATCTGGAGTCGGAATAGAACCAACAGACTTCTGGCAGCAAAGGCAAGTGTGCTTCCTATTGTAGCAGTGACACTGCATATATTTATTAGGTGCAACCCATGACCAATTGACTATCCAACTCTCCTAAACTCAACTCTCACCTCTCTTGGTTTTCATCTTCACATAGTGATTTAATAGATTCTGCTTTCTTCTCATTGTTCATTCCTCTTCTTTATATTTGCCCTCTTTTTTCGTGTGTGTGTGTGTGTGTGTGTGTGTGTGTGTGTGTGTGTGTGTGTGTGTGTGTGTACCTGTACACACTCAAGCTCCAAATGTACATTCACATTTTATGTTGAAGTATAAGATTCTGGTAAAGTAATTTTTTTTTCACAGTCAATGATTTCAGACAGCTAGGCTTGAACTTCTGTGTTTTTTTAATTTCACCTTCTGACTCAGTTTGTCTGTTTTACCAGTCGGGCTAGTGTTTGTTCATGAACCTGCTCTGAGTCCTGTAATCAAGCACCCCGATTTTTAAACTTTGTAGTTAGCTTATCTGTTATAGGCAACACCATATACAGCATGAACTTCAAATTCTTGCACCCATTGGCTGCTGAGATAGGATCTGGCATCATCTCAGCCATGTAAATAGTAAAATAGGTTATTGGAAAATGAATCAACACAATTCATCTACCTTGCAAGCAGTGGTGGCTGGTGACTTCAAATCAAAGAGGGGCTGCAGGAGACACCAGAATGTGTGGGGCCAATGGGAATGGGTGTGGCTAACTAGAAAGGGTGGACCTATGATGAAAACCACAAAAACTGGGACTTTAATTAAATACGCTGCACTGGGTGCCCAGCTGTCATTATGAAAGTCCAATCAGACCAAAATTAAGTGTAGCAGAAAAAACATATTTCAATGCACTGGCTACATGACAGCTTACTTAATATCTAGATGGAAACAAAAAGGTTGTGAGGCATGAAAAAATAAATTACTTTTTAAATACATTACTGGAATGCCAGTCAAAATCAAGTATAAAAAAAACAAGCAGCACTCAACGCAAACCACTTCTCCTTGCACTGCAGTTCTAATTATAATTTATATTCAGCTTTATAAAAGTACCAAATAACATGCTGAAGGTATCAATCTCTGTGATACCCCCACTTGTAAAAATGTTTCTTATCCAAAAAAGACCTGCTGCCTTACAACTATCTACTTGTTTCATGGGGAAAACATGATCAAAGTAAAAAATGAACAGCAAACAAGAAACAAGCTCAAGATAAATTGCTTAAAGGTTTGCTGCACAGGTTATGGACCACACATGATAGATTGGCATTGTTTAGTGTACGAGTAAAGCCTCCAACAAATGTAATGAGCTTCTGAAAATACTGTAATCCTGTTCTTTATTACAGGTACTGTCATTTGCATTTCAGTACCTAAGGCTTATACATTATCTAGTTATGTAAATATTCTCTGCATGGCAACAACAAAAAAAGTTCAATGTTGATAATTCTTTAACACTATGCTTATTAAAGCTTACTTGCATCTTACAATCTCAGACAAGCTTACCTGATGGTCATTAAAGCATTGCTACTTAGACACAGAGCAACAGGTACTGCAACAACATGCATTTTCTGTATAATAAGAACCATAAATCAACAATATAAAAATATGACAGAAAACCAGAACATTCTGCAAAATCAAGGACAGATGAAAAGCCACTGTAGTACTTGTGTCTACTTTGAATGGGGGGATACTCTGCACACTTACACTGCATAAATGCTCCTTCCCTTGCTTGGACACACCCAGAGTCACTACATGGGGGAGTAGGGTGCATCAAGTATGTCACAATTTAAAATGTCTCTGGCTGATGGTGATGGCTCTGACACATTTTTCATACCTCTCAACCTCAGAGCAAGAAATTGGGACAAAGCCATAAAGAGAAGTGGGACAAAGGTCCAAAAATGACAGTTTTTAAATATCACTCTAATAAACTTAGAAAGATAATAGAATAGTAGGTCTCGCATTAGTATGAATTTTCTGAAGGGTATGAAATCTGAAACTCAAATGTCTGCCATTATTTTCTAACATCAGTCTTTAATGATTTGCCACTAATTTGCCAGAAAGCCACAATTTTATGAAAAACGGACCAAAAATGTGATGCTAAAATATAAAATAGCCACACAATATAGCTAGGAACCTGTCAAAGAAGGAACACTTTTTAATATTAGTACTGTTGAGCAGCTGACAAAATAAGAGAATCTACATGCATTTCTGAAATAAAGTAATCTGTAACTCTGATCATAACAATTATTTATTAATTGTAAACCCTCCACGTTTTCTTCCAAAATTGCCATTTTGCAGAGAGATTATTAGGGGGAGAGCAACATTTTGAGCCAAAATCGGGGACAGTTGAGAGATTTGGATATAGCTAATTCTATAAAACGATTTATTTGCACTTACCTCTCAACCACTTAATGCAGGAAATCTGTGCAAAGACAAATATATTGGGGGAACATGCAAACAGTGCTAAAAATTGCTCTTGTATAAACTCAGACAGTTGACAAAATAACAGGTCTTGCTTTAGTATGCATTTTTCTGAAGGGTATGAATTCTGAAACTCAATGTCTGTCATTATTTAGTGACTTCGTTCCTAAATTATTTGCCAGGAAAACCCAAATTTTATGAGGAACTAACCAAAAATAAGAAGCAAAAATCTATTCATTCTGTGGAAATCTGGACAGTTGAGAGTTATAGTTCAGCCGGGGCTGTCTTTGAGTTTGCCGCCCTTCCCCCTTTGCAAAATCATGGTTGAATGGGGCCTCCCCCTGCAGCCATTCCATAGCCCCATTACTTGGCTATTTCGCCCCATTTACCATAAACACTGTAATGTGCATACTGCTTTAATTCTACGATAGATACATCTGTCCAGTGGCAGATAAAGATTAACTTTGGGCTGTTTTCAAATCATAGGCCCCTTTGTACATTAAACATACATGTGTTCTTTGATACACTTTCCTGATTGTATTAAATTATATTCCTTGTATAATACAGTACAGTTGTTAGAGGGTGTTTTAAATCTATTGTTTTGAACATTTTTCCAGTAAACAATGAAACAAAATACATGCACCAATAATGACAAAACTGCCCAATTCAGAACATTTCCATCATAAAAGTCTACTCAATCTTCTACAATCCACCAGTATCAGTAAATATGCACAATCTCTGCATAAGTAAAAGTTATCTAAATAATTCCACATTAAAGAGATCTGTAACTAATGAAGAGGTTGCTGCTAGCAAACAATTTTATATTTCATCATTTCATCTACAAATAAAACGCCTTTTGCCCATGAGGAATAAATTGCCTATGTTATATTAAAAAATGATAAACTAGTAATATTGCAATAGAAAATGGATGGTAAATTAATAACAGGTTCATAGTTACTAGGTATCTCCGCCAAATAAGACATTCTCAGGACTGCAGCATCCATCCCCTTTAAAAGTACAGCACCGTCCAGTATCAGCAATGCATCCACATACTGTGGGAGTAGAACCCACTGCCTTTTGCATCAAAAGCAGTTGCATTTCCTGTTGTGCTATTAGCAATGCAAGCAGACACAGCATAAGCGGCACTAAACTTCTCTTCCCTTGAAACTCTCAACTCCATGTAAAATCCACTCGACATTCAACTGTATTTTTCAAATTTGCAGCACAAGAAATCTGGAAAAAGCCAACATTTTTTGGGGATGGACAAAAGCTCAAAAACCAAGGACACATTTTAAACATTGCTTGTATAATCTTGGAAAGTTGTTACAATAAAATGCTGTGTTACCACCATGCATTTCATTCCCATGTTTTGAGCCCAGGACTCTGTGCACTACAGTCTGAGCAACATACCACTATGCCAAATCAGCTGTTTCTTGAAAGACAGGAAGACTGAAATTTAAATGGCTATCATTTAGTGAATTCAGTTCTCAGCATAGTTCTCAACCTCTTAGCACAAAACACCTGGACAAAGCCGATAATGGGGAATACAACCCCCAAACATATTCACTGAATTCAGTTCTCACCATCGCTCTCAACCTCTTAGCACAAAAAACCTGGGCAGACCCAATAATGGGGGAATACAGCCCCAAAAATAGGGACAAATTTCAAACCTTGAACTTATAAACTTAGAAAATTGCTAGAATAAAAGGTTTTGCGTTACCATGTACTTTATGAAGATTATGAAGTCTGAAATTCAAATGCCTGTCATTATTTAGTGAATTAAAAATCCAGAAAACCATATATTTTATGAGGAACAGAACAAAAATATGAGACAAAAATCTGAATAGTTTTCACAAGTGGTGGTGGGTAGGGAATTTAGGCTCTTGCTACCTGCACCCAAGGTACAGGGTTTGAGCCAAGTTATTTTGTAGCCACTAGGTATATTTCCTGAGTTTCTCTCTAGCCACCAGGTATATTTAACTGGGGCATTTCTCTCTAGCCACCAGGTATATTTAAGTGGGACATTTTACTCTGCTCTTCAAGTCTGTACACAGTTTTCCCAGAT
Source organism: Protopterus annectens (assembly GCF_019279795.1). Lineage (NCBI taxonomy): Eukaryota > Metazoa > Chordata > Ceratodontiformes > Protopteridae > Protopterus > Protopterus annectens. Next base: position 1,950,695,344 of record NC_056726.1, read on the forward strand.
CTTTATCTTCTCTGTGTTTGAAATAAGCATACTGCAGTTCCTTGTTTAGGCCTGAGCTAGCTTCTTCTAAGTGTCATCTGTAGGACTGCTTCAGTTGGTGCTGTAGTCCTTTCCTTTTGATTTTGACAACTGCAGATTCTACCTTATTTTATTGTCTTCCCAGTCTACCACAGCTGAATAGACCCAAATAAATTTCACAGATACCTGTAAGTTTGTAGTCACTCCACTTAAGGTGTGCAAGTGCCTGTGCATAGCTTATCTACACAAAATGTACAAGTGGCTGTAGATTCATAGTCATTTTTTTTTCTGGGGTGGCGTAATTCATTGACAGTTGGAAATTGCCTTTGCCATCCACCTGCCAACAGTCAGAAGGCTACAGAGTTACTTCACAAATAGATCAACCAAAACGACCTGGTCTCTTTGGAGATTGATAAGTAAACAAAACCATTCTGCACCATTTTTTTTTTTTACTAATATTTGCTCATAGTTCCAAAACATGTAAGCAAACCAAGCATAAAACAAAATCACAAGAGTTTGTATTCCTAAAAGGGGCAGCAGAGGCAAAAACATAAACAATCTTTGAAATTATTGATTGAGGCAGTTACCGTAGAAACAGTCACAGTTTACATTGGAGGTCTTTATTGCAGAACACAAATCACAGTAGTGTGAGTATATGCTTCACTTTCTAAGGCAGTAGAGGAGCTTTTTCCCCCTATAAAATTCCATGACAGAGGCACAGAAAATCCTAGTTTTCTAAATTTTACTAGACAGAAACACATTCTCCTAATTACTGACCCCCTTCTAGGCAAATGCAGATTTTCTTTATGGAGGACATTTTCCGTTGGTTAACAGCTCAATCAGCTTTCCAGAAACAGATTTCCCCAAAGTAAATCACAAATGGGAGTTCCTTCTGCTGTTTAATTTACTCCCCGTCTGAAATGAACGTGTACTCCTTATAAACCTGTACATGTGTGTGTGTTCTTATATGTTTGTGTGGGAGTGTGGACAAGCACCACCAAGACTGCAGGTAGCTTTTTAGTTTTTCAGAGTCAGGTCTACATTCAGCTAGTCAGTATCAGTACCAAATCGATAGCTGTAATGCTGAAGTACCTGCCTAGAGATAGCCAATCCCTTGGCTTACCACTACAAAAACTCACACACACACACACACACACACACACACACACACACACACACACACACACACACACACACACACACACACACACACACATATTTAGCATCTCAGGAAGGCAAGGAGATAGGTGACACAAGAAGAATAGTAGCATCTTAAAACAGCACGTGTAAAGACAGAATATCTGCTGTCAAGCCAGGTGTAGAAATAAGATACATAAGACAAACCAGTGGTAAAAAACAGAGTGCATGAAGTAGTGGGAGACAGAAAAGATGGACAAGACTGAAAAGGGAATAATGGCTACCTAACAAAAATGGTAAGATAGCAGTCACTATGGCAAAGTACATCATAAGCGAACCTCTTCCACTATAAAGTGACTCAGAAGATGTCACAAAGAACATTTAGCAGGTTGCTAGATACAACAGAAATGCAAAGAAGATAGTTGACAGATGTCATTCTTAAGGAATGTTGTCAGAAGCGTAGCTGGCTCAACCAGCACCCTGTGCCTGTACCACGGACCAGCACCCTAATCCCTCATCCCTTCAAGTGAAGAGCAAAAAAGGGGCACTTCACTGCAGTTAGACAGATCCACACCCCTTTCCCTGAGCTCTTCCATTGAAGAGCAAAAAACCAGCCGTTCCATCTACTGGCACTCCATCCCCTGCCCCAGCCATTCAGGTCCCATTTCTGTGCCTTGCCCTTGACCCTCTTTCGTTATATTTTATTATTATTATCTGAAAGAAGAGTTGAAAGCTAGAATTAGAAGAGCTGCAGCCATCTGGTACACAGTGTCACAGGCAGTGTGCCACAAAAAAATGCCAAAGAAGCTGAAAGGTAAAGTGCACAAAACAGTGGTGCAACGAATGCTTCGGTATGACACAGAAATATGGGTAGTGAAGGCAAAGCAGCTGAGGAAGCTTGAGGTGATGGAGTTCAAATCCTGAGATTGTGGTATATACGCTGTGGAACAGATAACAAAATAAGGACATCAGATCTGAAGACAAAATAGTCCAGTTGCAAAGAAAATCAAGGAAAACAGGCTGCGGTGGTTCAGTCACATATGCAGTAAAGCAGAAGACAATGTGGTCAAGTAGATTTGGGAAGGATAGGAAGAAGGTAAGAGGAGATGAGAACATCCAGCCAAGAAATTGATGGATTGCATGAGAGAATGCCTGCGATAGTCAGGTATAACTATCAAAGAAAAAAGGGGAGTAGTACTGAATTGAGAGAGATGGCAGCAGCTGATGCAACAACCTGACCCCCATGTAAAATAGTAAAAAGGGGGACAATAAAGATTTTATGCATATATTGTATTATATGTATATATACATATACATGCACGCACACACACACACACACACACACACACACACACACACACACACACACACACACACACACACACAGTTAATGTTGATTGAAATTGGCTAGGTTTCGGAGTTTCTGGACTCCATTCTGAACCCAGTAGCGCAGGAATCCCAATTCTACCTCAAGGACTCATGGCTACTACTCCACCAGACCAAAACCGAGGGCACCGACCACTTACTGGTCACCCTAGATGTAGTAGTTCTATATACTAGTATCACTCACCAGGAAGGCATTGAACTGTTGTGCAGCTACCAGCACAGGCACACCCGGTTCACCCATTTAAGAATCAAAATGATTAGGGAATTAGTAGTGCTCAAAAAAATTTCTTTGTATTTGACAAAGAAATTTACCAACAAAGGCAAGGAGTGGACATTGGGGCCAAATGGCCCCCGCAAACATAAACCTCATTCATAGATTCATAGATTAGTACTAGGCTAACTGCACTTGGAGATATTTTAAGCCTAGCCAATTATCCCCTGTGAGATTCAAACCCTGTACCTTGTGTTTGTAAGACAAACACCTTAACCATTAGGCCACCCTCCCAACCCCATCCTTAGCGCATGGGAGGATGAGACCCTCATGAAAGGATTCAATACATATACATGCACGCTCACACACACAAACACACACACACACATACAGTTAACATTGATTGAAATTGGCTAGGTTTCGGAGTTTCTGTACTCCATCCTGAATCCAGTAGCACAGGAATCCCAATTCTACCTCAAGGACTCATGGCTACTACTCCACCAGACCAAAACTGAGGGCACTGACCACTTACTGGTCACCCTAGATGTAGTAGTTCTATATACTAGTATCACTCACCAGGAAGGCATTGAACTGCTGTGTAGCTACCAGCACAGGCACACCCGGTTCACCCATTTAAGAATCAAAATGATTAGGGAATTAGTAGTGCTCAAAAACAGTTTCTCTGTATTTGACAAAGAAGTTTACCAACAAAGACAAGGCGTGGACATTGGGACCAAAATGGCCCCCGCATACATAAACCTCATCCTTAGCGCATGGGAGGACGAGACCCTCATGAAAGGATTCAAGAACGTTAGTCTGTATAAACACTTTATTGACAATATCCTATTTTTGTGGAAAGGCACCAGCTCAGAGCTGGAAACCATCCTTCAGGTGATTGAAGCCAGCATTTGGTTCCTATAGGTCACAGTTTCAGGAAGAGAAACCCAACTCCAGTTTCTAGATCTGGAGTTAACCCTGGATCCCCAGTCCAAGATCTACAAATCTACCCTCCATAGAAAGAGCACCTTCCAAAATAACTACCTTGACTTCCACAGCCAGCACCCACCCCCCTTCATGAAGCGGAACATTGTGAGGGAGCAGTTCATATGGCTAAGCAGAACTGTTAGTGAGGAAGATTCTGTCCACCTTAAATGCCAGTGCCTCAAGGAATTCTTCCTGGAAAAGCACTACTGAGATGATCTAATCTCCAGAGTCATGGGACTGGTAATTGCAAGGAGAAAACTCTCTACCCACCCATCCTTAAACAGATTCCACCCCACAGCTTAGGCACCAGAAGAGACTACCCCAATGTTTTTCCTGCCCATCTCTCTAGACATCCTCGTTAAAAACTAGGCACTCATAGCGGAGCACCCAGAGCTAGCCCTAATCCTTGGAAACGAGCCAACATTCTGCTATAAAAAGAGTGTGTCCCTCAAAGCCTCTATTAAAATAGGGAAAGGTGCTACAGGCAAACAACCTCAATGCACCCCCAAGCATGCATCAATTTGAGAAGTGCCACTGGTGCGATTTTATTATTCAAACCCCCATGGTACGTCTTACCACACAACAGGTGGTTATTCACATAAAAGACCATTAAAACTGTGAGATCCCCAGTGTGGTTTACATTGCAGTATGCTCTCAGTGTGAAGTGTACTACATTGGAAAAACCACAAGACTACTTAGGCTCCAGATAAAAGAACATGTGGGAGCTGTCAGGGAGCAAGAACCTTACATTGCACTAGCCAAACATAGAAGGACCTGCTCCCAGTTCTCCAGATTCCAATTATCAGCAATTGAAAAAGTCACAGATACCAGAGGGATTACCAACCCCCTTTGAACACAGATAACTTACTGTTAGTTAAAAGAGTTAAAATGGTAGATACAGTTGTAAGCAGACACACCCCTAGGACTAAATGAACACCTGAACATTTCCAGTGCCCTTAAATGGATTAGGTGACTCTTTAACCAATCCCCCGCTTGCCACACCAGTTAAACTATAAGCCTAGGTTCATGGATTAAGGAACTCCTTAACCCATCCCTCACTTAACACATCAGGTACATAATAAGCTTAGGCTCATTTTATGTTATTTTCTGATAAAGTTCGAATAAAAACTTTAAAAGTAAATGAAAGCACTCATAATGTGATTTAAATGAATAAAAGACTGACCAAAACACTGAGAATAGCCTAGCGTCTGTGTTCCTTTCAAAATAGCAAAAGTTTCTTACGTTTATGTATATATATATATATATATATATATATATATATATATATATATATATGGACACGCGCACACACACACACACACACACACACACACACACACACACACACACACATATACATAGGTTTATAGGTTGGTACTTGGCTATTGGCCCTAGGGCCTATACAAGCATAGCCATAACAATTCTCTATATTTCTTCCCGCAATATTTACCTCCCTGGACCCCTGTCTAGCAGGGTGACTGACATGATCCCCAGGGTGAATTTCCTATCTCCCATCCACTTGTCAATGTTACTTTTGAAGAGCACCAAGGAGGCACTCTGCTTGATATGTATGGGCAGTCTATTCCATGGGGAGTCTCTGGGTCAGAAACTTATCCCTCCAGCATGTTTTGTTCATTGTGATGACAAGGTTTAGATCCTTGGAGCGTGTGGCTCTGAGGGATTGGAATTTCTTTAAGTGGAGCATGTCCAACAGCTCAGTGTTTGGCATGGCCTTGTATGTTAAGCAGAGATCGCCTCTGAGTAGACGATATGCCACAGAGTATAGCTGGAGTTTTTTTAGATGGTCATTATAGGGCATCTGCTTTAGGCCTGTGATTCTTTTAGTGAGGTATTTCTGCGGCATTTCACAGCTGTTGCAGATGTCTTGTGAGGTACATACCAAACGAGGCGTTGTACTCTATAATGGGTCTAATGAGGGATGAGTACAGTGGGACAATGACCTCCTTTTTTCTGAATGAAAAGCCCTTAGTTTTGAGGTGTGCCATATAGAAGGATTTCCTGACTGTTGTGGCGATGTGGTTATCGAAGGTGAGACCACTATCCACCTGTGTCCCTAAGTCTCTCATCACACTTTCGGTGTTTAGTGTATTGCCACCTATGTGGTAATTCATGAGTACATGGTTTTTCCCAAAGGGGATAACTATACATTTCTTGGCATTGAGCTTGAGCCCATGACTCTGGCACCAAGCATCTGTTTCTGTAAGGCCCTATTGTAGAATATCCACATCATTTGGAGATTCAGTGATTGCTCCCAGTTTGCAGTCATCTGCGAACCTTGTTAGCCAGAGTCCCTTAGTGTTGGCCTGTACTTCAGAGAAGTAGATGCCAAACAAGAGCGGTCCCAGGACTGAACCCTGAGGTACTCCACTTGTCAATTGTCTGGAGCTGGATTTGGAGTCGGCTACTTTTACAGTCTGTGTTCTCTCAGTAAGCCAGTTGGCAACCCATCGAGTGACATAGGGATTTATACCCAGCTTAGTAAGTTTATCTTTGATTCCAGAGTGTATAAATGTATAATATGTGTGTATTTTAATTGTTTATTTATCTGACTGGGCAAAAGCCCTTTTTTAGCAGAGACCTGGGGAGAAAAGCTCCACAAAAGAACAGTGACTAGAAATGACAAATTTTAACATTACTAACTGCACACTAAATCTAGAGCAGTACAAAAGTAACAATGGATTTGGAAATTAACAGTTAGCCGCAGCTGACAGAACATTCAGAAGTGACTTAATACATTCGAGAGAAATGTGTGTACAGCAATGAATTCTGAGTTACATAGGAGGAGACAGAAAGAAGTGATGAGAAGATAAAGCGAGGGGGAGGGGATAAGAGCTTAGTTTTAGGGAGAGAGAAATAGATATGAAAAGTCATTAAGTGTGAGGTGTATTATGTTGCAATGTAAGAAAGAGTGGCAGGAGAGAAGAGGCATTAGATTTGTATCGAGTAGAATGGGAGGCAGGAGAGAGGATGAGATAAGTGTATATCAAAGGAAAGAGAAAAGAGAAGACTGACAGTTTGATAGGAGAGACAGAAGTGGAGGAGGGTTAGGATTGTTTAGTGTAGGGTAGCATGGGTAGAAGATGGTTAGCGTGGGTAAGTAAGGTCCTAAGAAGAGTGGGATTTACACAGGACTAGAGCATGAGCATAGCCAGGTGTTGTTCAGGTGCTTTTAAGTTGTTTTTTTTTTAAGTTTGAGGGATTAGTGCAACTATGGGGGATAGAATTTCAGATTTTGGAGATATGGTTGGAATAGAAAGTCTCAGGAGCTGTTACTGGATTTGGTAACTTGTAGGAAATATTTGTTAGTGGAACAAAGGTCCCAACTATTGGTGTGGGGTTGCAGTAGATTCTGGAATGTAAGGCATTTATCTGGCGAGTATGCAATGCTGTAGGCAGTGATAAGCTTTGTATAGGTTAAGTAGTGGGGTAATTCTAACCAGTTTAGTTGTTGTAGTGCAGTGCAGTGATGGGATATGTTTGGGGAGTTTGTTGCAAGTTTGGCTGTTTTGTTTTATCTGGCTTCTAGTTTTGCTGTAGCTTTTTTCTTTAAGTTGGTTAGAACTGGGGAGGCATATAACAGAGAAGAAAGCGGATGAGTTCTGGCAATCGACTGTCTGGTAGTGTTGGTAAGGTATGGTTTTATTCTATATAGGGATCCTAGTTTTATGTGTGTCTTTTTGATAATCTGAGATAAATGTTAGTCAAACTTTATTTTATTATCAATTAGCACACAGAGCAGGTTTGTTTAAGATATTTTGTATTTATTTTTATTTTTTTTTTTTTTTAATTTGTTGACTGGGTTAGTCTGGCTGAGCAAAGCCCTTTTTCAGCAGAGACCTTGGGAGAAAAGCTCCATAAATAAAAATGAAATGAATGAAGCTTAGAAAGTTAATATAATTATACAAAGTCATAAATGAAATTTAAAAAGTTAGCATAATTATATAAAGAGTCATAAACAAAGTGATTTAGAAAAAATGCATATAGGTATATAGAATACAAAATAAAATAGTACAATTCAGCAAAAAAGTGACACTAGTTAGAGACAGAAGTTAAGCTAAGATTCTCAGTTAAAAGTAGGAATGGGTCTGGGCATCACACAGGAAGTGGGGGTTAGTATAGTATAAGTTGTATTTAATTAAGAGTAGTTTATAGTAGGGTGACTGTTTTTTGGGGGAGGGGCTTGAGGGAGGGCAGGGTTATTTATGTAGGGTAGTGGCAAGAGCAAGTTCTAGGTTTAAGTAGGTGGTCTTTTAAAAGTTTTTTTGAAGCTGTTTGTAGTAGGAATAGTTCTTGGGGACAGAGGCAGTTTGTTCCAAGAGTTGTCAACGGAGTAACTATATAGAAGTTTGCCAGTAGTTTTTTTAATCTTGCAGATTTCCAGGAGGCATTGATCAGAACTACAAAGACTGCAATTAGGAGAGTAGAGACAGATAATGGATGAGAAAGCTGAGCAAGGAGGTAGGTTTGTTTAAGATGGTATGAGTCATTTGCAGATGAGGGAGAAGGAATTGTTGATAGAATTCAAGTCACAGAATTTTTTTAAAGATAAGCAGTGGTGTGACAGTTGTATCATTTCTTGAAGTTGTGGCAGGGTAGGTGCAGAGTAAATGAGTGTAGAGTCATCTGCATATTGCACTGTTGAGGCAGGGTGGATTGCAGTGTAAAGTTTATTGGTAAAGATACTGAAGAGAAGTGGTCCTAGAATTGAGGGACTCCCATGGTGACTGGTAAGAGTGGGGAGAAATTTGGTGCCATTTAACTACTTGTTGACTAACTAGTTCTGGAACCAAGAAAGTGATGGAAGACTGAGTCTGATGGAGGAGAGTTCAGTAAGGAGTTTCTGATGGGAGACCGCATTTAATGCTTTGGATAGGTCTAGGAAGATGGAGGACACTAGTTTTCCTTCATTCCTGTATTGGTTGATTGTATTTGTAATTGAGATGTTAACCTTGCTGCCCATTTGTTAGAAGGTTCTTAGAAGACAGGTAGTTCATCAGTTGGATGTGAATACATTTTTCCAGTATTTTGGATAAGGGACATAGTATTGTTATTGGTCTGCAGTTTGAGAGTTCAGTAGAGTTACCACCTTTGTGTAGTGGTATGATGTGCAATATTTTCTAAATTTTGGGAATGTGATGTTCTGGATAGAGTCGTTAATTAGAATTGAAATAACATCTGCTGCTAGTTTGACGTATTCTGTAGGTAAGTTGTCAGCTGCTGGGGTTGTAAGTTTAAGTTTGCTGAGCAGATTTTTTATGGTATAGATTTGAATTCGTTTGAAGGAGAAAGTGTCATTGATTTCACTGGATGGATTTAGGATAATTAAAGGAGCCTTGCCTTTCTCCTTGGTAAGTGATAGTGCAGAATTAGTGAATTATAGGTTAAATTGTGTTGTTATCTGTCTATATTGCTTGTGGTTGTTGGAGTTGGTGTAGGAGGTTAGCCATGCTGGAGGAATTTTTATTTTTATTGAGGACCAGAATTTTGGGGAGTTATTTTGGTGTTTTTGTTGAATTTCAGTATAGTAGGATTGTACGTATGTGTAAAAAATTTCACTTGGCCAAATGCTCATGAGCTCAACCACATTAACTTTATACTACTTTCGCTGTTCATTTTATTGAAAATCTGTGTTGCTGTTCTGCATTTTGCTAAAATGTGTGTGTGTGTGTGTGTGTGTGTGTGTGTGTGTGTGTGTGTGTGTGTGTGTGTGTGTGCATGCGTGCGTGTGCTTGTGCAGAGGCGTGAGACAGTGTTGGATAATTAAGGTTAGAGTGACAGGATTTATGTATTTGTGTGCATATGTGTTTAATGTTTGTTTAATGTTTGTGCTTGTTTGTGTAGTCCTACTGTTTGGAAAGGGGATTTTTCAGAAGATAAGGTAATGGATGGGGTTAGGGTTAACACAGATGAGTAAGGTGGTGTGGGGCAGACTTCACCCCCTCCTCCTTAAATGTTCCAACTACATGATTGCACAATACCAGGGAGATGGCATATTCACAAGTTCTATTATAGCTTTCTTGCACAACTGTCAGTCAGCTGTTTTGTCAACTTAAGTGATGCCTCCAATGCATATATTTTTATATGTATCTGTGTCCCTATTGGAAGAGCATCTGCTTAAAAAAGTGAACCATACAAGATTGACAGGAACATAGAAACTTGGAGGCTCGAATGGGAGGGTGCTTGAAATATGTGATATCTCAGCAGAGTGGGGATTGGGGTATGGTTCCTTTCTCCACTGTGATCCATGTCAGAGTTGGTATATATTATTAGAAGGGTGTGATCCTATTCGAGCTTCTGGGTTTTCAATGTTCCTGGCTCAATCTGCTGTGGTTCACTCTTTTAAGAGTTCAATCTTAAAATAGGGACCAATATATATTATTCATATTACTCTGAAATCGCATGTTAATGGAAAACATTTTATTCTATGAACTTTTCAAAGTGAATTACAGTCATTTTTAAAAAAATGATACCCAATTTTAGGTCTTTGTTTCCCCTCATTATTTTTGGCTTTGCTTAGATTTATTGATGAAAGAAATTGAGAGATATGAAAAGAGAGGATATTCTTGCTCTCTCAAAGTTACTGGGTAAATATTTTAGGTGCCCTGCGGTATTTGACCATAGATGACAATGCACCTCATTTTAACCACTGAAGGCATGCAAAACATAAAAAGACCTACAAGTTAATTTTTCACTTAGCTTACATGGAAAACCGTATGGTATTTTGCACTAAACTTTGTTTTCATATCACATTCATGCTTTTTCCTCTAAAAGTGGGATCTAATGATCCCAATGCTTCAAATGCTGCAACTGGTGAACTCTTTTATGCTTGAAATATTTTCTTTGTTTCTTATCTGAATGAATACAAAAAAATAAAAAATAAAAAAAAAAACAGACTCACTAAGCAGTTGCTTTAAGAAAAATGTTGCCAGAGGGTGATTTAATCATAGTGAAATTCTAACACACTGTATATTTAGCTGTATTGTTTTGAAATTTTCCTTTGTCTGCGATTCCTGGGATATCACTTACATTTTAGAGCTTGTCATCTGTAAAAAGGTATGCCTTTCCCAGCCTTTTGTTAAATTTAGGTATACAGACATTACAGAGGATTGGGACACCTATTAACTACTACTAGTATGCCATATGTTAGGTTCAGATATAAAAAGTTATGTCTCCAGTAACTGTGTCCTTGAATATATAACTACTACACTGACATGATTCAAAATACAGTAGAAAAATGAATGCAGCACTTTCTGCTCAGATATTGGGTTCTAAAACTGTGACTCTAGATAGCTGCTCATTTGGAGAAACTAAAAACCCCAGAGCAGGAGCCTCAGGGGCTACCTGGAATGGGTAGCTAAAGTCTGCAAAACATGATTTCATCATTTTGGCAACTTGCCACAACTATAATGCAGTTGTATTAAATTAACTGTTAAGCCCCTTTCTTGCCTGGATGTAAATCTTCAAATTAATGCAATGATGTCAGTGCACTCCAGTATAAAGGGATCAATAATTTAATAATCAAAGATGTTTGATGGACAGCAGAGGTACAGTTACTGCAGAGTGGCTGAAATGTGCTGTAAAGATATAATTGCTTTTAGATGGCAGAACTGCCCTACAGGAATCTTTAATGCAATATTCTCAAGTTTTTGTAAAACTTGTTGATGAGATTTTCTTTTGAAATTATATTTCAGATTTCATACCTGTATGATGAAAGAAGCTGAACTGCAAGTTGCTGTAATGTTCAGATTTGAGAACTGAAAAATGACTAATGAACAATATCAATGAGTCCTGTGCCATCTTTCGATATCACAAAAAAAAATCTGAATGGTCAGGACGTTTTATATTTGTTTTTTGGTTGTCTAGCCCTTGCTTAACCTCTGACCACATAGCTTGAACTCTGCTGAAGTCTGTTCATTCCCCTGCGGTTGTGTAGCCCCCTTATAACTTTGAGCAGAGGAGCTCCCTGTAAAAGAGTAGAGCCTCAGAAAATGTCAGGGGCAAGGGTGGGGATAAGTGAAAGCTTGGAATTTGGTAGTCTATCACAAGTGATTTTTTTTGTTTTTTTATGCAGTTGAAAATATAGAGGATTATGATTGGGTTTCCATTCATAATCAGCTTATTATATGTTTAAGACACATATGTCATAAAATATTCCTTGAGAACAGAGCAGAGCAGAGTGAAGCTTGAGGGGTGAATCTTGACATTCATCCTGCAAACACATAAGAGTTATGATCAGAGAGGTCTGATTTTAATTTTTATTACATAGAGCTTTTTATAATTGACTGTAATTCCTATTTAGAGAAAAAGGTGTAAACATCCAAAGTGTTTTGTACCTTTGAAAGCTGTAAAACACTGGCACTGTGATGCAGACAGTGAGCAGATGCAAATGGTCCCCTCTGAGAAACTAACATCCTTAAAGGCTATTAATAGTTTTTCTCTGTTACACTTTCTTTTTACAAGTCTTTAACAGATTTTAAAGCTATTTTAGTCTCTTGCCTCTATCCTTTAGTGGCAGGCATTGGCCACATATCTCGAGACTAGAGTTTAGCAGCACTTAGAAATGCTTAAAAAGCTTGCTATTCATAACTCTCAATGACTCAGGGACAAATGTCAACAGACTCAGGGACAAATCCAGAACTAATCAGGTATACTTTTTAAATATTACTGCTATTAACCTGAGACATTGACAGACTGAGAATGTGATTTAATATACATTTTCTGAAGTAAACAGTCCGTAACTCTAATTATTGTCATATTTGTTAAGTGTAATTTATCACTTTTTTCTCCAAAAGTCAAGAGTTTTATGAGAGATTAATGGGAACAGAACTAAAATCTGAGTCAAAATCGGGAGCATTTGAGAGTTATGTTAATCACCTTTCTGACCTTCAAAATGTGCTTAAGAAGCTTGCCTTTTTTATGATTTTGGACTGATTGTGGCACTTCATTTCCGTTAGGCAGTATGAATGTTCACAGCCTTGAGGCATGCATATTTTGGGTTGTTTTTGGCTATCTGCAGCTGACCATTAGTTTACCCCACAGGTCCTGTCTTCATCCATTGAGTCTACAGGACCCACCTTAACCACACCCAGGCTAATTCCAGCCCAGATCTGGGGCTGGTAAGTAGATAGAGGATCCTGGGGCAGAGTCACGCTGGAGTTATTTTTATTATGCCCAGACTTTCTCAGCCTGCCACTCACAACTATAACATCCTTGGGACAAAATTGCAATAGGGCATGCTGGTGCATGATAATAAAAAAAGGTTATTACACACACATACACACACACACACACACACACACACACACACACACACACACACACACACACACACACACACCTGAGAAAGGCTGTCACAGGTTTACTAGCTATGCCCCCTTCTGCCCAGACTATACGGTAGTTTTCCCTGCCTCTAGTCACTCCATTTCAGCTACTTTAAGGTCCTTAACAAAGGGTGTTCAATCTTACTGTGTAATGTTACTGTTAATACAAATGGTAGTTTGACCAAGAGCAAGGCTGGTCAAACTACACAGAGGCCCACACACTGTCACCAAATAAATATGCAAGTACTCTCAGAACTTACATTTCTCTAGACAAATCAGCCACAATGAAAGGTTTAAATATATTTAATAATAAATAATAAAAGAACAAGAAAATAATCAGTACATAATTACAGTGACATCAGAATTCAAAATCGCAGAAAATAGTTAAAACAGTATTGCAGGACAGTATCAAGTAAATAAAGAAAAATGTCTAAACTGAGTGCTATTATATTCCTGACTGTATCTAAGAGAATTGTACTGTTCCCTAGACTGACTTACTCATAGCAAGGCAGATGTGTGATGAATGGATCTTGTCAGCTCCAAGACAGAATACACAATGCTCTGTCTCTCACAGAGAGCTCTTAAATTAATATCTCAAATATAACTGCTGGGATAGCTTGCAAAATGACCTCATTTCTTGTCATCTGACTATCCCAGGTGAAACCCCCCACTGCTGGAAGCCTGAAGTATTTAGGATCTGTCTGTGAAAGAACATAGACCTCAGATCTTTGGCAAATGGTGGAAGTCATAAAGTAATAAAATACTTCCAAGAGAATACAGAAAGGTCCCTAGTTTTATACAGTGTGCCTCTTGCTGCACTGAAACTGAAAGATAAGATCTTTTTTATGGCCTGGCCATAAAGTAATTTAATTTCAGCTATTTTTTTCTGAAGTTAACCATCAACTTTTCTAGTTTCTACTGTTAAAAATATATGCATCTAAAATGTTACAGTAGTACAGGTACATTTCTGTTCTATTCCAGTAGAGCATGTTGTGGTTAAATTTTAAGCAGTTTGCAAAAACCTTTTCAACACATCCTTCTTTGGTACCAGCACCACTGGGGAGGCCCAGGGACAGCTGGACTCTTGGATTACCCCTAGTTCAAACATTTCCTGTATCTCCTCCCTGAGAGTCTGTTTGACCCTCCCAGGCACTCTATAAGGGGCCTGCCTGATAGGCCCTTGGGGTCCTATATCCACATGGTGCATGGTGCTGCACCGGGTGAGCACACCCCAGTTTCCCAGTGAACATCCCCCCAAACTCATGTAACACTGCTTGGATTTGTAGAAACAGGGTAGGGGATAGCTGCTGGGACATTGCTACTCCTTCCACTGAGGTGTCAGTCCGAGCTTCACTGAGTAGATCAGTCACCCCCTCAGACTCCTCCTTCCATCCACTGCAAATATTCAACACAAGGGCCTCTCTGTCATGTTATGGTTTCAACATGTTAACATGGTACAGTTTGTGCCGCTGCCTGCTGCCCAACAGCTCTACCATGTCGATAACATCACTGACCTTCCTTATCACTTTGAAGGGTCCCTCACAAGCTGCCTGCAGATTGTTGTATCTGACAGCAATGAGAACCATAACTTGCTGCCCCACAGCATACTCTGTAGCTCGAGCATTCCTGTCATACTAGACCTTTTTCTATTGTTGGGCTTCTAACAGGTTCTCCTGGGCCTAGTCCATCAGTTCCCTGAGCCTTATGTTGAAATTTAGGACGTATGCCACAACAGACACCTTGTGGGATTCACTCCCAACCTCCCACTCATTTTGAATCAGATCTTGAGGTCCCCTCACCCTATGTCTGTACAGTAACTCAAAGGGTGAAAAACCTGTGGATTCTTGGGGCACTTCTCTATAAGCCAACAACAGATGGGGCAAATATTTGTCCCTCTCCCTCTTAAACTGGTCTGCAAATGCCAGTAGCATGGTCTTTAGTGTAGAGTTTAATGTCTCCACCAGACCATTCGTCTGGGGATGGTAGGGAGTGGTGCTTCACCCCACAGTGCTTACACAGACAAGTCAGCAGGTCTGACATGAAATTGGAACCTCTGTCAGTCAGTATTTCTTTTGGAAACCTACCATGCTGAAAGTCTCTAACAAAGCATTTGCCACCTTTTCTGCAAAAATGGAGGATAGGGCCACCATTTCAGGGTATCTGGTAGCATAATCTACTACCACTAGGATATACTTTTCCATGTGGAACTTGAGGTACTCCGAGGCCACAAAATATCCATAGCTACCCTCTGAAACACCTCCTCAATCACTGGCAAAGGCATCAGAGGAGCCTTGACCTTGTCTTGCCAACATTTTGGCATTGCTCACAGGTCCTGTAATACCCTGTTACATCCCTGGAAATGCTAGGCCAATAAAAGTTCTGCATAATACGTCTCTTGGTATGTTTTATGCCCATATGACCTGCAACAGGAATATCATGGGCTATGGCTAGAAGTGCTAGATGGTAGGCTTTGTGCACTACCACCTGTTGTATTCTCTCACCCTCTTGCCTTCCCTCAGGGGTCCACTGTCTATACAGTAACCCTTTGTCACAGTATACAGATTCCCCCTTTCCATGAGAATCAGGTGCCTCTCTGGCTACCTCCCTCAAGCCCTGTAATATAGGGTCTGAGAGCTGAGCCTATCTCAACTCTCACTTTGTAACCCTTCCTAGCTCCCCTTCCACAGGAATTCTGGTATTCTCTGACAGTTGTGCCTCACTGTCAGTCTGGGTGCTACTGCTCACGTCTGCCCTTGCAGTCATTCTGTCCAAGAGAACATCAGTGCCCACAAGCAGCTGTGGCTCACCTTCAGTCTTACTGCTGCAGGGTAGCTCCCTCTCTGAAATAACCATCTCACCAGTTTTGGCTTCAAGTCTGTGGTCTGTCCGAGTCCCCACCAGGCTGCCAGACCCACATGCTTGTCTCCAAGCCTGACTGCATGTAACTGCATACACACAAGGTACTGCATTATCAAAATCATTCCCTATCAGAACATCTGCAGGGATATTCTCAAACACACCTACTTGCTTGCTTCCTTTTCCACCCTCCCAGTCAAGGTGAACCCTAGCCAAAGGTATTTGGATTGGGATCCCTCCAAAAGCTCTGACTGGAGTAGATTGCCCAAGCAAGTAGTGTTTCTCTTTAACCACTGCAGGCTTCACAGTGGTAAGGTCAGAGACTGTGTCTGTCTTAGCAGTGGCCTGTTTCCGATCTACTAAGATAGGATATAACCTTTGTGGTAGTTTGGTACCCTCATTGTTTCCAGACAACTTACTTCTGGAATTCCGTCATTCCCACTTACTGGCTCTCCCACTTTTTGTTCCCTACCTTGCCTCCATGGACATTTATATGACCCCAGTGGTCACATTTAAAGCATTTAACCCTGGATCTGGCCATGTACCTGAACTAGTGGCTTCCCCTGCTACTGGCAGACTCTGTTGGGGTGGCTTAGGCTGCCCGACATGCGTTCCCTTAGACCTGTGAGCAGCACTGGGTATCCCTTTCTTGTGCAGTGATGCCCTGCTTGCTAGGTATAGGTCCTTTTCCCCCAGCTCATCTGTTGTGTTACATTCTCTATCCGCTAACCAGATTCTCATGTCCTCAGGCAAAGTCCTAAGGGCTTGTTCCCTCACCAAAAGGTCTGCCAGCCCTTCAAATGTGATGACCTGACACCCACTCACCCATGTATGAAAATAAGTGCTTAACTCAGCAGTATTTTCACACACACTTTCATCTGCTTTGCGCCTATGCTTACAAACCTTTATGAGCACCCTGTTCAACCACAGCCTAAGTACAGGCTTCATTCCAGCAGAGTGAAGAACTGCCATTGTCATCCCCTTGCACAAAGGTGATGCCAGTACTGACCTGGGAAACTATCGCCCCATTAGCTTGACAAGTCTGATCTGTAAAGCCATTGAGCGTATTATTATAGATCTCATAAACAAGGAAATAGGCAATCTCCAAGCACTTGACCACAGCAAGTTCAGATTCGTCAAGGGCAGATCTTACCTGTTGAACTTGGTTGACTTCTTTGAGACTGTCACCAAGGTCCTGGATGAGTGAAGTCAGTGCATACAGCTTACCTTGACTTGGCCAAGGCTTTGAAACAATCCCTCATTTGCGCATCATGGAAAAGCTAACATAACTTGACCTAAATCCTTATCTCATCAGGTGGGGGGGCCAACTGGCACAGCCAACAGGACCATTAAAGTGAAAATAGGCACATCCGCCTCCGATACCAGACTTGTCACTAGTGGAGTTCCCCTGGGATCTGTCCTGGGACCCCTACTGTTTGGCATCTATTTTTCAGAGGTCCAGGCAAAGACAAAAGGCCGGTGGCTGACCAAGTTTGCAGACGATTGTAAGTTGCGTGCTGTCACTGACTCCCCATATTATGTTAGCATACCGCAAGAGGGTCTCACAGCAACTAATGACTGGTGCCAAAGTCATGGCCTCAAGCTAAATGCAAAAAAATGCATCATCATACCATTCGGCAAAATATGACCCCTACCAGTTACCACAGCAACGACAACCACCTAAGCACACAACCTGTGGTGAGAGACCTGTGCCCTCAGGTTGATAACAACCTCACGTTCGACCATCATGTAGCAGCAGTGGTCAGAAAAGCCTTTTACTTGATTCATCTCATAAGTAAAGGGATTGTATCCAGAAAAAAGGAGGTTATTACCTCTCTATACTCCTCCCTCATCAGACCAATAATTGAGTATAACGCCTCGTTTGATATGTACCTCTCCAAACATCTGCATCAACTGGAAAGGCCACTGAAATACCTCACAATTAGAATCCATGGCCTCCAACACCTGTCCTGTGCAGACAGACTCAAATCACTATTACTCTACTTGGTATCATACAGATTAATCAGGGATGATCTGTGTCTTGCCTACAAGGCAATCTCAGACCCTACCCAACTAGAGATGCTCCAGATCTGTAAGTCTAACTCCTCATGCACTACCTGCTCAAAAGACCTGAATCTAATACACAACATCAACAAAACCTGCTGGAGAGAGAGATTTGTCTCCCAGAGGCTGCCCTGTCTCTGGAATAGACTTCCCATACATGTCAAACAGAGCACTTTGCTGGCCCTCTTCAAGCACAACCCAGTTGAGTGGATGGGAAACGACAAATTTGTCCCAGGGGTTCCATCAGTGTCCCTCATTGACAGGTGCTGACTGAGGTTTCTTTTTGGGGATAAACTCTTGACTAGGCTTGTAAGGGCCCCAGGGCCATTAGCTTAGTAACCTCCTGTGATCCTATAAGCTTCAGGTGTTAACTTAAAACACTCTAATAAACAATTTTTAACACTATTATAATTTAAGCAGCCAGTATCAGACAATTTAGAAATAGCAGTTACAGCTTTACCACACAGTAAGGGAGTCAGGAACCATACTCAAAGCCTTTGGTCAGCATTATACTGTTTGCATACCCTTTCCAATATGTGAATAAAACTATACAAATGATCACCCTCTCTAAATTGCAGAAGAGATTTACTGACATTTGTTGCTCTGGGGTTCAGTTATTCCCTTCCCCATTACCTCCATGACCCTGGCGAAGAGTTAGCATCTCATTTTCATGTTGCCTCTGCCTCTCATTTTCCTTAGCTTCCAGATGTCTTAGTCTATCTGTTGCTTTTAATTCCATTTATTTCTCCTGCCACAGTCTCTCCTTTTCTTCAGCCTCCAAATGTCACATTCTCTCTGCTGATTCTATTTACAAATGTTTGGCCTCCAGATCAAGTCTCTTTAACTTCAGACAGATTTTTAAGTCCTCTGTGGAAAGGTTTAAATGTCTATTTTCTGAGAACACTCCAATCCTCCAGTCCTTTGGCTTGGCACATCTCAGTCAACTGGCACCTTGTCAGCTTGCCATACTCCTCTGCTGACATCCTTGCCTGCTCTCCCTGACTAACTAAACTAACAAAAATATATAAACAATTGTGATATGAAACTCTGAATGTTTATTGTGTGGCTGAGTGAGACTACAAACACCTTTAGTGACCACTGTTTACAGGCTACAAGAATTCATTATCCCACCACTGCCACCAGTAAATGTGACACACCACCACTGGCAAAAGTAATCAAGGAGCCTCAATCCTCAGCACTGACACCAGTGGGGGACTTACATTGGGAGGATGACAAGTTAAACACAGTATTTCCAGATGCAGCTCTCTGCATCAAGTGCAATTTCCCTTAAGAGCACACAGAGACCACAGTTATTCTGGGGCTGGTTTCTCTCTCTTTCTCCAGATCTCCAATAAGACTCCCCACCGGCACAGCTATAGAGTTGAAAGCTCAGCTGAGTGACCAGGCCAAGACCTCCAGCACCCTCTCAGTGCTTCGTGTCCCTGCCCAAGTAGCTGACACATACACTCTTTGAGGTTTGATTTACACACACATACCTGGGAAAGGCTGGCACAGGTTTACTAGCTATGCCTGCTGCCCATACTATAAGGTAGTTTCCCCTGCCACCAGTCACTCCCTATCAGCTACTTTAAGGCCCTTAACAAAGGATATCCAATCTTACTGTGTAATGTTACTGTTAATACAAATGGTAGTTTGACCCAGAGCAAGGATATTGCATATCATTGCTGGAGCCTTCCTTTGTCCTGACAGAGTGCTCTTCAAACTATCTGGAGATATACAGAGCTGAGTATATTTTTCTGGCACTTCAGAGTTGTGTACTGGTAATTGTTGTTTGACTAATTTTATATCATTGCTGGCTGACTTCAGAGTTGTGCACTGTTATTTTTGCTTCACTGTATAGTTTTTCAGATCTCGGCTGAAGGTGTTGGTTTTCCCATACCCACCCTCCCTATTCCTGTGTTGTTGTTTAAATTTGGAGGCTTTTGCAGTTGCCCGACCCCACTGTAGATTTAATCTGGAACACTCCCCTCACTCCCATCTCTTTACCTCATTCTACCTAATAGACTCCTTCTGCACTTGTTTTTAATCATTTTTTAAATTTAATTGCATTTTTTAAACTGTTTGGTCTAACACTGCTACATACTCGTGTGCTAGCTTGCACTGCATTTGGACTGTTTTTACTGCTGTTTTAGCTACTTTTCTGTATGTATATATATATATATATATATATATATATATATATATATATATATATATATACACACACACACACACACACATACATATATATATATATGTATATATATATATATATATATATATATATATATATATATATATATATATATATAATAAATATATATATATATATATATATATGTAAAATAAAAAATATATATACCTTTCCTGTAACTAGTGTAGTAGTCCAGATTCAGATTTGCTGTATCCAGGAATGTATGTAAGCGTCTGAGCCCCCCAAGCTTTCTGTGTTGGAGGGAAGCCTTCTAGCTTATCAGTGGGTGTGGTAAGTACTAGGTAACATATCTACCACATAAAGAGTGGTTCTGGCCCAGATATTGTAGTTATTGGCCGTTTGGGCAGTTTTTCCATCTCTCTCAACTTTCTGATTTAAAAGCCTGCATTTGCACTTGTTTCCCCTCTTTCCTCTAACTAGTTTAGTCCAGATACAGATTCTTAGTTTTAACACTTGAATTTGCTTATTCGTGATCAGCACTTGTTCAGAACTTGTAAGCACTAAATAACCTACTAATTACTACAGCACTCAACCTTCCTCATTACCTAGAGGAAAACAGTTTTGGTACTTACTTTCCTCACTTGCTTAAAGAAAAACAGCTCTTGTACTAACATTCCTCACTTATCTAGAGGAAAATAGTTTTTTATTCAGGCATGTCCAAGGGTCAGCTCCCAGTGTTCTCTCCTGTCTATCTGATGAATCTGGGCATCTTGGGGCAATGTAGAAATTGCCTCATGTACACAGACAACACTCTCCTCCTACCACCCAACACTGCAACCTGTGAGAGATGCACTTATCTAGCCAAACTGGAGGTAAAGATCTCTCCAGTCAAGACTGAACTTGACAGTCAAGAGGAGAAGGTAAACACTTGCACCACACCACACTCATCACATACTCTTACTAAATCTACACTACCAAAATCCACACATAGAAACACAAAAAACATTCACGGAGGCTCTCAGTAATAATCTGTTCAAGCAACAGAGACCTCCAAAGCAGGAATGCAAGCAACCTCCACCCCCCAACACAACCCAAATGACACATAGCCTGCAGACTCAGTGTACCACTCAACCACAGCCAATAAGGCAAAACAAAGTACCCAACACACTAGTCATAGGTGACTCTATAGTCAGGCACACTGATGTCCCACTCACCAGGCTAAACAAGGAGAAGGTTACTGTCAGCTGCCTGTCAGGTGCCAGGATCCGCCACATAACCCACGCACTCAGGTCACTCCACAACAAGTACAAATATGACTCTGTTATTGTCCATGTTGGTGTGAATGACCTGAGACGTACCTCCCTGGACTACATGAAAAGAGACATGGAAGAGATCTCCAATCTTGTAGCCCAGCCAGGTATGACCCTAGCCCTGAGTAGCATTCTGCCATCACCCAGAATGATGCCGCAGTGCAAGGACAAAATGATTGACTTCAACAATTGGCTAAGCTTCTGGTGCCGTTCTAAAGGGATCCAGTATCTGTCTGCCTGGCATGACATGGTTGACAGACCATGATGCTTTGCCAGAGATGGCCTGTACCTGTCACCCCCGGGATTCTGGATACTGGCTAAGGTTCTTGCCGCCCCTATAGTGCCTTTTTTAGGCAAGGTTCAAATGACAAATTCACCACCATGACAAGAACAGGCAAGAAAAAACTGAGGGTGATGCTACTCAATGCTAGAAGTCTAAATCTCAAAATGCACTCACTCAAGGCACTCCTTAAAATGGAGAATATCAATATCTGTGCAGTGACTGAGACCTGGTTCAAGGCTCCAGAGAGCACCCCTGCACTACCAGGCTATAACTCATACCACACTTTACGGCCATGTAACCTGGACCGGAACACCAAAGGGGGAGGTGTGTCCATATTCATTAAGGATATCCACACCTTCAGGCTAGTTGCTCAGCATAATGCAGCCGAGGTTATACAAGTGCAACTAACTCTGCGCAAAACTGCAATCCAAATTGTAGCTTGCTATAGATCACCCACCATACCCCAGGATTCCCACTCCTCTTTTCTTGATGTACTGGAAAATATTAGAGTTCAACCAAACACCCTAATAATGGGTGATTTCAACTACCCCACCATTAACTGGGAAAACTACTCATGTACCAACTCCTTTGCTCAGCGCTTTCTGGAATTCATAAACTCCAATGCCCTGGATCAACTTATCTACACCCCCACCAGGGGAAATAATATCCTAGATCTAGTCATTACCAACATGAGTGACCGGTGTTCCACACCTGAAGTCAACGTCTCATTGGTCTGATCTGACCATAAGCTAATTACCCTAGATATCCACATCCTGCCCCCACCCCCCATTAAGGAAACCGTGGTAAAAAATTTCTCCAAAGCCAACTTCATGCGTCTTAAGACAGAAGTGGTGAACTTCATGACACCCATGCAGATGGACAATACAGTTATGACTACTAAATCCTACACAATTGCACTTTATAAGCACTTACATGAGTGCATGAATTGTGCTATCCCAAATAAAACCAAGAAGCTATCCGCCAAAAAAAGGAAGCCAATCTGGTGGTCCCCCGCCATAAACAAACTGTACAGCAGAAGGAAGAAACTGTTGCAAAAGAGAGTAAAATCCCATGAGTGGAGGAGCTCCCTGGTCAGCCTCAGTAAGAAGCTATGATCCCTGATAAAATCCTCCAAAGCTAGTTACGAAAACAAAATTGCCACTGATTCTAAAGACAACCACAAAGCATTCTATAACTATGTCAAGAATCTCAATGGCAACACTCAGATCTGCTCTGAGTTACAGCACAGTGGCACTAAATATACAGACCTAACTGATATTGCCAACATCCTAGCAGATAGGTTCAGTGCTAACTTTACCCCCCTCTCACCCCCTAAAGAGCCCATCTCTATACCGGAAGAATGCAAGGTTCCTGTAATCACGGCTGCACAGGTAAAAAACACACTCTCCAAAGCCAAGAACACAGCATCCATGGGACCAGACAACATCCCAGGCTGCGTTCTACACAAACTACAGAACAAACTGACACCCCACCTAAGTACCATGTTCAATCATAGCCTCACCTCAGGCTTTGTGCCTGCTGAATGGCGCACAGTGACGGTTATCCCACTCCACAAAGGGGGAGCCACCACGGACCCCGGGAACTACCGCCCCATTAGCCTGATGAGCCTGGTCTGCAAGGCCATGGAACATATCATCATAGAACTTATAAACAAAGACATTGGTAATCTCCAAACTCTGGACCCCACCCAGTTCAGATTTGTAAAAGGCAGATCATGTCTCCTAAACCTGATAGACTTCTTTGAAGTAGTCACCAAAGCCGTAGACAAGGGTAAGGTGGTTCACACAGCCTATCTAGATCTTGTCAAGGCTTTTGACACAATCCCCCACTTTGGAATTATAGAGAAACTCACTAAACTAGGTATAAATCCCTATGTCACAAGATGGGCTGCCAACTTGGCTCACTGACAGAACCCACACTGTGAAAGTAGCAGACTCCAAATCCGACTTCAGACCAGTAACAAGTGGAGTACCTCAGGGTTCGGTCCTGGGTCCTCTCCTATTTGATATCTACTTCTCTGAAGTACAGGCTAACACAGAAGGTCTTTGGCTAACGAAGTTTGCAGATGACTGCAAACTAGGAGCCATAATCAAAACTTCTAACGATGTGGACATCCTACAAAAGGGCCTCACTGAGACAGATGCCTGGTGTCAAAGCCATGGCCTCAAGCTCAATGCCAAAAAGTGCATTGTCATCCCCTTTGGTAAAAACTCTGTACCCATGAACTACAACATAGGTGGCAGTATACTTAACACCGAAAGTGTGATAAGAGACCTTGGGACACAGGTGGACAGTAGTCTCTCCTTTGATAATCACATTGCCACAGTAGTCAGGAAATCCTTCTACGTGGCACACCTCATCACAAAAGGTTTCTCATCCAGAAAAAAAGAGGTCATTGTTCCCCTCTACTCATCACTCATTAGACCCATTATAGAGTACAACGCCCCTTTTGGTCACAAGACATCTAAACAACTGGAAAGGCCGCAGATATACCTCACAAAGAGGATTACCGGCCTCAAACAGATGCCCTACGCAGACTGTCTCAAAAAACTCCAGCTTTACTCCGTCGCATATCGCCTACTCAGAGGTGATCTCTGCCTAACATACAAAGCTATGTCAAACCCAGAGTTGTTGGACATGCTCCACTTAAAGAAATCCCAACCCCTAAACCTTGTCACCACAATAAACAGAACATGCCAGAGGGATAAATTCCTGTCCCAAAGACTTCCCATACTCTGGAATAAACTACCTATCTATATCAAACAAAGCTCCTCATTAGCACTCTTCAAGAAAAATCTTGATGATTGGATGGGAAATAGGAAATTCACCCCGGGGATCACCTCTGTGGCTCTGCTCGATAGTGGCACAGGAAAATAATTTTCTTGGGTGGCAAAAGCCAGGATACCTTTCTGGCTGGGCTTGTATAGGCCCTAGGGCCAATAGCCTAGTACCTACCTCTGAACCGTTAGGAGTGGCCTACACAGTGTTGCTAAATAAATATGCAAGTACTGTCAGAATTAAATATCTCTAGACAGATCAGCCACAAATGAAAGGTTTAAATATATTTAATGATAAATAATAAAAGAACAAGAAAATACTCAGTATATAATTACAGTGACATCAGAGTTCAAAATCACAGGAAATATTTAAAACAACATTACAAGACAGTCTCAAGCAAGTAAAGAAAAACCTCTAAACTGAGTGTTGCTATATTCCTGACTGTTATCTAAGTGAATTATACTGTTCCCTAGACTTGCTTATTCAGATAAATGGTGAATAGATCTTGTCAAGTCCAAGACAGAATACAGCATTATCTGTCTCTCTCGGAGAGTTCTTAAATTAATATCTCAAATATTACTGCTGGGATAGCTTGCATAATGACCTAATTTCTTGTCATTTGACTCCCTCTCAGGTGACTCCCCCCCCCCCCCCCAACGCTGGAAGCTAGAAGTATTTAGCATCTACCTGTGAAAATATGTACGTCAGATCTTTGGCAAATGTTGGAAGTCATAAAGCAACATTATACTTCCAAGACAATACAGAAAGCTCCCTAGTTTTAGACATTGTGTCTCTTGTTGCACTGTAACTGAAATATAACACCTTTTTATGGCCTGGCCATAAAGTAATTTAATTTCAGCTATTTTTCTGAAGTTAATATTCTGTATTCTAGTTTCCACAGTTAAAATTTATCATTTAACAGTTAAAATTGCGTAGGTACATTTCTGTTCTATTCCAGTAGGGCATGTTGTGATTACATTTTAAGCACTTTGCAAAACCTTTTCAACACACACTTCTGTACCAGCAGTTTGATATGCACCTGACCTACAGTTCTAATACATTTTAAACACAGGTATCTTATATGAATCCTGTTGATATTCACAAATGACATATAATTGTTTACAAAATTCCAGATAGCTGGGCTGGCAGTATCTCCTTTTGTGATAGTTTTATAAATTGCTTTTAGGGGATGTGGAAAGTCTGTTTTGTGCTTACACTGTGTTATTTTTTTTTTAAAAAAAAAAGCTATTTTTTTTAATACGTAACCTTTTAACCAACTATTGCTAATATCGCTAGCCACATTTCAGGCTTCCTTCTCGGCTAAACTGTAGAACAGCTTACTATTTCAATTCTTCTTTCTTCTGATACAAGGAAAATAATATTTGTAGACAGCATTTAGTATCAGAATGCTTTCTTGCCTCATTCACAGATGGGTGACTCTGTAGTGGCCATTTCAGATTCCTCACACCTTTCATCTTTTTCCTTGCATTCCTCTGATGTAGTGCTTTCAACCATCATGAACTGGGGTTAGACAAGTCTTCTGCAGCTATTGAAGTTTTCTCTGTGGCACGGGAGAATCACTCTTTTTGATCTAGGAAGAAGGAGCAGGGAATGCGTGTCTGCCTGGCAAGATGAAGATGCCTGTTTCCCAGGTGATATTCCTGTCAGTAGTTGGCCTACTTCTGTGTAGTTTTTTTAACATTTATCTTCCTTCATCTGTCTGTGTTTCCTTTGATAGGGAAGAACTATTTGGCTTAGCTTGTGGCTTTGTTCAGCTTCTTAACCTTTTACATGCTGGTTTTACTGATAAAATAAAAATAGATTCTTGAGTTTCTTTTTTTTTTATTGTTTTTATTGGTTTTCAAATATTAAAAACAATTACATAAATTTCACAAGTAATGCAACACAGTGTATTAATACAAACTATATACAAACTATATACAGAGTCCAAAATAGTTGCTAAGTCTTCAATAAGGATTACATTTTGTCTAATAATCTTTTGAGCTTTATCCATGCAATTTGTTTATGAGTCACATTTGAGGTATGTAACAAAGCTGTTTGTAATTCCCTTCTTCAAATAATCTTAGTAAGAGACATAAATTAATTAAAAGAGAGGATATTTCTACATTTCCAGTTTCTGGTTATGATTTTTCTTGCTATAGTAGGAAGGGTCCAAAGAAGTTTCATTTGATTTAATGGAACATACCTTGGCATTGGTGCATTAAAAAGCAACAAAGAATTAGACATTTTGCATCTGTCTGACCAAAAAGCTTTAATAAAGTTTTTAAACTCAGTCCAAAATGGTGTTGCTGTTCTACATTCTAGAAACATATGTGCCCAATCAGCTTCCAATAGCTCATCACATCTCCAACATCTCCAAGATTCCTTCTTGTTTATTCAAGTGGCTTTTTGTGGTGTAATAAAACTTCTATGGATAAATTTCCAAGGAAACATTTTCCAATATGTAGATGAAGATGTATAATGTACAGATTTAAGAATTAATATTTTATCATTTTCTGATAATTGTATGTTATTGAAATTAATCATGTAGTTCCATAAATTGTTTTCTGATATTGTCAAATCAGATCTAAGAATACTATAAAATCTAGATATTGAAATACCTACATTATATCCTAAATGGGAAAATTCAAAAAGGATAGATAACATTTTGGAAAGGTCTGTTATACCAGAAAACTGATATCTCTTGGATTCTGCTAGGATAAACTCTCTAAAGATTTGTATATTTAACCAATTATTATGTAAGGCATTATATCTAGCTAAGAGATAAGTGATGTCATAAATATTATTGTCTCCTAAACATTGGTGCCAAAATATTAAACCATTTTCTTCCATAATTTTTATTTTCGCCATGTTAAAGGAGTCCAAATAGCCATTAGTTAAGATTATTGGGAACATTAAGATGGACAAATTATTAGTTAGTAGATTTTTATTAATTACTTTTTTAACATTTTGCAAGATATAATTAATTATAGGAATAAATTTAAACATTTTCACCTCACTATTAAAAAAGAATTCTTTAATTACTATGAAAAACTTAATATTTTCAGAACAGTCTATACCCTTAGTTACAGATTCAATATTACTTAATAGGATTGCTTTATGTAAATATTTCCAATTTGAAGAGTATTTCGGGCTTAACCATAAACTTGTTATATTAAGAGTAATAGCATCTGCATAAAGTTCAAGATTAGGAAAAGCAATTCCTCTTTCAGACCAATTTTTATAGTACCAGTCATATTTAATTCTCGGTTTTTGAGGATGCCACAGAAATTTAATTAATAAAGATTTTTAATATGTTAGTTGCTTCCTAGAAGGAGGAGCTACTAGCCCTTGAAGAAAAAATATAATTTTTGGTAATAAAATCATCTTTATCAGGGATAATCTTTCTTCCATGGTAAGGAGCATTTTATTCCATTTAATAATATGCTCTCTAATTTGCTCCAACAAAATTTTATAATTTGTTTTTATAGTGTCTTTCCATTTAGTATGAATATAAATCCCTAGATATTTCAATTTGTCATTAGTCCAATTAAAATTATTATGAATAGATAAGGTGTTACTTATTTTTTTATTTATAAGAATAGTTTCTGTTTTACTCTGATTAAAACTAAGACTTGAGATCTCTTCGAAGAGTTTTAATGATCTAATAACATGGTCAATCGATAAATCAATATTGCCAATTGTTAATAAGATGTCAGCAAAAAGTAGAATTTTAGAGGAATAGTTTGCATCCACTTCAAAACTTCTTATATTGACATTGTTTTTATAAAATTGGCAAAGGGCTCTATTGATGATGCAAATAATAAAGGAGACAAAGGGCAACCTTGTCTAGTGCCTTTTAGTATTTTAAGTGGGCCAGATAAAAAGGCACCAATTTTAATATAAGCTATAGAACATTTGTATAGTTTCTTTAATAAATCTATAAAATCAGAAGGAAAATGTAATTCTTCTAGTACCATGTATAAATATGTCCAATTAATAGAATCAAATGCTTTATCTAGGTCTAGGCTAATGACTGAAAGTTCTTTTTTTATTATTTGCAAAATCTATTAATGTTAGGAGTCTAAAAATATTATCATGAACTTTTCTGTTTAATATAAAACCTGCCTGATCATTGTTTATTAAAGTCGGCATCATTTGATTTAGTCTATTAGCTAATATAGAAGTGAATATTTTATAGTCACTACTTAACAAGGAAATGGGGCGATATCAGGAAACAAGTTTAGAATCTTTACCCTGCTTTAGAATGGGAGAAATTAATGAATATTTCCATGAAAGAAAAAGTTTACCACATGTTCGAAATTCTTCAAGTGCTATTACTAATATTTTCAAAACATTATCAGGGAAGATTTTATATAATTCACCTAGTATACCGTCAAGACCAGGGGCTTTATTATTTTTAAGGTTTTGTATTCTGTATTTAACTTCTATCAATGATATTGATTTAAGTGATCTATTGTTTTGTTCCTTAGAAAGTTTGTTATTGATATTATTTCTTAAGAATTCAACTTTTGAATTACTTTTAGTAAATTTTAGATTTGTTTTATTCATGGATTCATGATAGGAATGAAAAATCTCCAAAATTTCTTTTAGATCTGAAAAGTGTTTTGATTTGTGTTTAGAAGTATCTATTATCTCTGTTATATGTCTATTTTTAGTCACATTTTTCGCTTTAACTGCTAATCTGCGCATATGTTTGGGGTTGGAGGAATATGTTTGCAATTTGAATTTCTCTAGATTAATTGCTACTTTATGACTAAGGATTTCTAAATAGTCAAGGTTAAGTGTTTTAATTCCAAGTTAGAACCCATATCTTTAGGGTGTAGTTTCATTTTTAAAGTGTCATTTTTCAATTGTATGGCGAATAATTCTTTATCCCATTCTTTCCTCTTATGAAGATACCAGGTTTTTATTTTCCCATATAGATAAGACTTTAAAGAGTCCCAAATAATTATTTTATTTGTATCAGTATTATTATTAATTTCAAGGAAATAATTCAATTAATTAGTACACCATTCCTTAAATCCCTTTATCTTAATAATATAAGCTGGTAGTCTCTGCCAATGAATAAGATCATTCGGTTTAATATTAATTTTAAATATTATGGCATTGTGGTCTGACAGAGGGAAGGAAGCGAAGAAAATATCATGTGTCTTGGGTATTAAGTTATCAGATATAAACACTTTATCAATGGTTGTCTGAGTGCCATATCTATAAGAGAAATTTGTAAAATTAAGAGAAGTCCGTTCTTTGATCACATATATATCTTTAAGATTATATAATGAGACAAAACTAATGAATTTTTTAGCTGGGGCTTGTATCTTAACATTACTACTTTTAGTAGTATCTTTAACTGATAAGATACAATTAAAATCCCCTGCCGTGATGATATCTCCTTTGGATTTTGCTGATATTATTTCCAAGTATTTATTTGCAGATTTAGCACCAATACCAGGTAACCAATAGACATTGGCTAAAGTGAAATATTTCTTATTTAATTCCAATACTACTAAACATAACATGCCATTTTTATCAGTGAAAGTATCAATTATTTTAGGAATTGGTAAAGATTTCTTCCATAAAATCATTGCTCCTCTTCTCTTAGTTTGGAAATGAGATTCGGTTAGAATATTATATCCATTAAAATATATTTTGCCTAAGTCTTTCTGAATAATATGTGTTTCTTCCATAAACACAATATCAGCTTTATTAGAAGCCAGATATTTAGCCAATTTTCCTCTCTTAGTATGGTTGTTAAGACCATTTACATTCAAAGATAAACATTTAAACACAGACATTAATTAAGTTATACATTTGACAAATATATACTATTTTGGACTTATACAGTGGATAAAATTCAGAGAACATAAAAACATAACTATATATAAAACTAACCATGAAACATCTAGTTCCTGGATTGATGAATAAATCATCAATACCACCCGCTATCATCATTAGTGCACATGACTACTATTCACCAATGCAGCTACCTAATATATTATTAGACCAGCAAACTAGGAACCTATTAACTCTCCAAGATGTATAAATGTTACTATGAGTCTATTAAGTAATTAAATTTAGACCACAACCTTAGAGTTCAAACATTTCTATTACTAGAACACTTGTACATATAAAATAAAATAAAAATAAAATTGTAAAAGTAAAAAATTAATAAATAGATAGGGATAAATAAACCAGAAAAGTTATGGGTTATATTTCTAAAAGATATTAATAATAATGAGATATCTTTGAGAATTCTTTTATCTTATAATTTTGTTTTTTTTTTCATCTTTTTGTTATATTTCAAATCTGTTAAAAGAAAACAAAAACAAAAAAAACCTTCATTTATATATTATTTTACCTACTTCTAAAATTATGTAGGAGATAACTAATATATAACCTATAGATCTATTTTCATTTCTTCTAGTCTTTTCTTCAAGTTATGCTCAAAGCTTATCTAAACATTTCGTTATCATAAGGATCTCTTGGGCAGCTGAAGTATTGTGTTAAACTTTTGTAAGATGAGCGGAGTATCAACTACCATAGGTACCTTAATTTTCAAATTAATAAGGAAACTTCTCAGAGCATATATTTTGATATAATGTTTCATCTCTCCTTATGTCCAGACTAAATAATACAAACATTTAGCTATCACACTGCATGCAATCATAACTTACCTAAGAATCAAACTGTATGTGTGTGTGTATATATATATATATATATATATATATATATATATATATATATATATATATACATAAAAACCTGTCATGAAACATAAAATTATGTAAGAACTTTTCAGTAGTATCGCAACAACATGAATATTTGCTTACAAAACAATAGTAAAATGTGTGTTATGATAACTAGATAGATAGTCAAGATATAAATGAACACCAAAATAATCAAATATCTTAACAAGAGAAAGAAAGGCATCTAGAGAATCAGTGGAGTTCAAAATAAAATATTTGCTTATGACAAAATTTTTTATGACAATGTGTTCTGGATGAACTAACATATTGATATTTAGCCCACAAACTCATTGCTTTCCTGCACAGCACATATAATCACCTGTTTTAATTATAACTTCTTCATATTAGAAAAATCCGTAGAATAGAAAGAGGTGGTTTAGTGAAACTTGCAGTTATACAAAAACTGGCAGAATTGACATAACAATAACTTTGCTTTCCAGCGACAGGAAGATTACAATTTTAAATAATGAACATTAATATTGACTCCATAGATGATTTGATAAAAAAAGTTGAAAAATGAAGTCACTGCGCTCTGACATTCTAAAGCATTACACTTTTAAACATCACATTGTTAATGTATTTCCTCTCATTATCTTTTGATATAAACAGTTACAAAATAAACCAGCCGGTGTTTTCGCTGTGTCCCTTTGCAGCTGTTGCCATCTAATGTTCAAAGTGCGCTACTGTAGGGGATATGCTTTGTGACGTATTGTTACATAGAAAAGCAACAAAAACATCAATTAATTATGAATAAGCACCTTTATTAGACTTTATACTTTAGAATATTATTCGTTCACACTATTTGCAAACCTAAATAATACCATAAGAGTCACAGAATGAATCGTAGCCAGTGTGCTGAAATCCAAAGCGAACCAGCACATTTATCAACTATAGAGTGGTGTAATAACTTCACGAATAAGCAGACATGAAGAACAGAAAAAATATAAAACTCCATTTCTGTACCCATTTATATAATTATTTTCATTAAAAGCCAATCAGCAGGTATATTATTTGAGACAACATCTGCACCATGCAAATCATTTGACAATGTGAACATATACCAATATTCAGATATCCCACACATACGCACATACACACGCACAGACACACACACACACACACACACACACACACACACACACACACACATACATATATAGAGTATTCTGCTATTCTGTCTGTACATATATGGCATGCCTTTAAGAAATATTTGGTACCTATGCACTACTGCAACCACTTTTGTTCCGTTGTATATGTCATTGTATTTTAACGACAGGTCCTTATGTTTAACTATAAATGCCAATCATAATTCCTCCCAATGACCAAAACAATTAACAGGACTTCTGGAAATGGCATATACCACAGGTTGATACAGTTCAAAAACACATGTGAAACCATAGTTCTCAATGGTGACTCACAACAAGACAGACAACATGACTAACATGTTCCTTACTATCAAGACACCAACAGCTGATACCAGGGCAGTACTTCATACAATTTAAAAAGTCTGCTGCTTCTGAAACCCACACACACCTTCCGGACATTATCAGCAACTATCATCAGCTGGCTGAAATTTTTCAGGCAGCCATCTGTATGCAACTATGTGCCTTTCGTAATCCCAAAAATCTGGCTGCAACAGTACACAAGCACCAAGCATTTAATGCAGAAATGTAATGCTTATCACACCATTTTTCATTTTTAACTTATTGACTTTACAAGTTATTTACAAAACAAATTGTGCTTATTCATATTAATTACTAAATATATACTGATATTAAATGTTCCGTTGTTCCATTTTTTGACCAACTGGCAGATTCTGGATTCATGAATATGCAACTGGATTTTAACGGTCAAGAAAAGGTTTCTTTAAAATACATATTAGAGCATCTTGTTGCTGTGTAGTGAGAGCATCACAGAGTTCTCGTGGAGACATTCTTTTGCCTCTTGAAATTTGGCGGTTAAAGCTTGATCTATGAGATCAGTTGAATGTTATGCTAAAGGTTCACAAGATACTCGTGAGAGAAGCCAAGCAAAAAAAGAATAAAACAAGAGATGCTAAACAATGTTCGTATATTTGACAAGAGAAATCAGTTTCTCTCTCTAAATCACAGACCTCCGTATCTATAAGCTTCCCCAAATCATCAACTCAGGACTAAGTGCGTGAAACACAACTCTTTTGAAAATAGACAGCCCAAAGGTTTCAAAAAAAATTAGTCATTAACATCATATGTGTCTGCACATCACATCTATCAGCGACGCAAAGTTCCCAAATATACATGAAACCACCCCAACACAGCCAGAAGTGTTCCCAGTAAGGACACATTTGATTTAACATGACCATAAATCATTACAAATAATTTTAAGGTATCTAACATAAACTTTACTAACCATTACTATTTTAGGTCTAAAAAGACTCAATCACTATCATATAAGAAGAATACAGATAACGGACAGAAAAGAAATTGTGTTATTTCATATAACGTACTAATGAGAAGGACTCCCGGTTCTCTTGACTGTGCTTTTACAACAGACAAAACTAATAAGCATTCATGTAAATTAAATAATAAAAGGTTTTCTTTGTACCTATTTTTTTAATATGTAATGTACTAGGATTAATATAGTTAGTTTAATAAATAATTAAAAAGATAAATAAATAAATAAAAGAAATAAAAAAAAAGTTATAATGACTTTACCTTAAAGTATTTACTTTTCCCTGAAGAGGGTAATATGCTGCAAAAAAAAAGGGATAAATCGATGGTTTAAGGAATTATAGAAGTTTTTCATTTATATTATTTCCCTTTGAGATGCCATGGTGGTACGGCGGTAGCATTGTTACCTCACAGCAAGAGGTTCTCCCGTTCGATTCTTGGCTGGGCTTGCGAGTGCCTTCTGTGTGGAGTCTGCATGTCCTCCCCACGGTTGGGTAGCGTTCGAAAGACATGCGTGCGTAAATGGGCATGCCTTAGTTGAATGTTGGGCATCAAGCTGGCACCTCGGCGTTTCGTAAAAATCTACTGCCAATCATTAGCGGACCGGAGTTCTGCTGTGGCAACCCCTTACCAGGCAAAGCCGAAAGACAAACAACAACATTATTTCCCTTTGAGCTTCTTACTTATTTTATCATTTGAAGACATTTTACCAGTTGTTGCCTGCCTTTTTAAGCTATGTAAGAAGATGTCCATATCTTCAACATTTTCCAGTATCTTATTTTTTTTCACATATTCAGAGGCATCTTCGAGGTTATTAAATATTTTTATTCCTTCAGAAAGATTAATCTTAATTCTGGCAGGAAAAATTATTTGTGCTTTAATTTCTGCTTTCTTCAAACTTTTAATGAGAGGAATGCAGGCTTTTCTTTTGGTTATTATAGTAGAGGTGTAGTCATTGTCAAATCTTATGTTTCGACCATTTATTTGTAGAGGATTACCTGACCAGGCTGACCTCAGAATTAAGTCCCTGTCCTGGGATGATAAAAATTTGACGATGATGGATCTTGAAGCATTAGGATTTTTTGACAGTGACATATTTGAGAGAGACCGATGAGCTCTCTCTATCCCATAAGAAAGAGATTCAGGCGAGTTTAGAGTTTTGGGTAACCAGTCATTTAAAAATTGTATTATGTTGTTTTCTTCCATTTTTTGTGGTATACCATATATTCTAATATTATTTCTTCGTGATCTTGACTCTAAGTCTTCCAACTTGTCTGAAAGTAGGGTGTTTTGCTTTAATAAGAAGTCAATTTGGTTATCATTTTCATGTTGTCTTCCATCTATTTCATTTAGAGATTCTTCGATTTCTACTATCTGATCTGTGTGTCTTGTAAATATCTCTTTCAACTCATCAATCTGTTTTTTATTTTCTTTCTTCATGTTTTCCATTATTTTTTCTAAATTGTCCATTTTCATGGAAAGATCTTGAATACTAGAGATTATTGTTTGTAGTTATTTCTTCTTAGAACTTTCCTGGAGAGAAGCTTTTGAATGACTCATGACTGACAGTGTCTGTTGTAATCAGCAGCAGTACTTCTGACAAGAAAAAAATCACTTTCTGTTCAGCAAAACTGAATTATTTGTGGAAAAAATAAACCACAATATCCAAAAGTATAAGTGAGAGAAAATATAAATGTTTTGAAAATAATATTAAGAAAAAATCCTGTCAGAAAAAAACTTCTATTAGGCAGAGCATCTAAAAAGTGCTGTTATCTCTTTGGCATCTTGGCACGCCCCTGATTCTTGAGTTTCTGATTATTCCCACTGTGATGAACAGGAAATAGAATTTTAGGAAACTTTTTCTGTTATTTCACTTCAGGCATTAGATTCCATGTCTCAGGAGAGCTTTTCTTTTCTTTTTTTTTTACCCATTTGGAAGAATTTTTCTTTTCTGAAACAATTACTTAAATTAATTAATATTTTTTTTTCCAATGGGAACAAAATGACATTCCAGTTTATTTTAAAATTATTCTGATTTATTACAAGTAGAATTTCCTCATTCTGTAGCTGTTCCTCCTGTACTTGTAAATTTGTTGAATGTTTTTATTATAGTTTGCAAAACACATGACAGGCTGTCTGCAGCCCCCAAAAAGGCAGATAGACTATATGCAGTTCCTCACTCTTATAAGTACTTATTTTCTATCCCAGGTCAAGCCCTGCATTGATTTCCTTGTCAAATATTTCTGCAGCTAAACATCTAGTAAATGCACATTCCCCTTCCTCTATAAGGATAGGAAAGTTTTTAATAGATTTGGGAAAAGACTATTTTCTTCTACCACTTTTATTTATAGAATAATTGCCAAGTTCCAGTTAAAATTTTTGATTGCTGCTATTGCAAATATGAGGAACATTACTGCCTCTTTTTCTTTTTCTGAGGATAAATCTTCTAAGCTTATGCTTCTTTCAGAGCAGCAGCTGCTGGGTCTTTTATGAACATATTTGCATGGTTACATTATCTAAATGTGCTTGAAGGTGTAAAAGCTGAAATTTTGAATTCTCACCTTGAAGGGAGGTTGTATTTGCATCTTCTACTGAGGTCCTGAAAATAAATATGTGATGAGAGAGGAAACCTGATTTAAGGGATGACTTACTATTTTTGGCCTTTCTTCTCCAAATCTATTAAATGTTTAATCTGTGTTTCAGAATCCCTGTATAAAAGGCAAATTAAACAGAATTAGCAATCCTAAGTCAGACAGAAGCTCAAGAAGATAGTCCTGCATGTCTAATTGACTATCTACACCCTACCCTGGCCGTCCTTAATTCTTCTCCAGTTTGTGGTTATCCATTTCTCTCTGTTTGGCTTCAGTCCACTAGGGCTTCTGATGGCTGTGTCCCCACCTCCTTTTTATGAATTTCTTTGTTATCATCCAGATTAAATGTCTTTATTTTCCCCTGTTTTTAAGTATCTATTGTCTGTAGGGGTAATACCTTTCCTTCTCTCTTACAGTGAGTTTTCTTTAAGATGTTTCTGGATCGAAGAAAAACTTCATGGAGACCGGTCATGGATCTTACCTTTATAAATCAGGTTGTGGAAGTTACATATCTCAAAATGCTACACCTTCATAACCTGTTACCTCTTATTTCCTCTTCCAGTTTTCTTGGTAACCCTAGATTTTAAAGATGTTTGACATCACATTCCTATAGCCACTGTTTTCAAACATATTTTAAGATTGTTTGTGTCTGAGTAGCATATTCAGTTCTCTGTGTTACTCTTTGGGTTATCCACTACTCCAAAGGTATTCACAATGTGTCTTGCTCTGGTGATAACCTATTGCAAACTGCAAGGTATTTACTTTTTTTTTCTTTCTTTAGACCACTGGCTTATCTTTGCAGAGTCTGCTTCAAAGTGTCAGGAATCCTTGCAGATGAATGCAAGCTGGGCGAGGTCATCAATTCCCCAAATGATGTGGGTGTCCTCCAAGAGGGTTTCACCCAAACAAATGACTAGTGCCAGAAACATGGCCTCAAGCTGAATGCCAAAACATGCATCATCATCCCCTTTGGGGAGAGTGATGTCCCCACATATTGTCATATTAGTAACAATGTCCTAAGCATGCAGTCATTGGTGAGGGATTTGGACACCCAGGTTGATAGCAATCTGACTATTGACCACCATGTTGCTTCCGTTGTACGGAAAGCTTTCTACACGGCCCACCTCATAAGTAAGGGTATCTCATCCAGGGACAAGGAGGTCATAACATCCCTGTATTCTTCCCTTATAAGGCCAGTTATTGAGTACAATGCCCCCTTCTTCATGTACCTTGCAAAGCACATGCAGCAGATGGAGAAACCACAGAGGTTCCTCACCAGAAGAATCCAGGGCCTCAAACATCTACCCTACACAGATAGTCTAAAACTCTTGTCCCTCTACTCAGTTTCATACAGACTCCTCAGAGGTGATCTCTGTCTGGCATGCAAAGCAATCACAGACCCTGCCTTGATGGGACTGCTGCATATCCGCAAGTCAAGCTCCACTCAAGTAACCCACACATGTGACCTCAACCTGTTCTGTGACATCAGTAGGACTTGTTGGCAGGACAGATTTGTGTCCCAGAGACTCCCCCATCTGTGGAATAGAGTCCCTGTACACATCACGCAGAGTACCTCATTATCCCTTTATAAGCACAAACTGAATAACTGGATGGGAAACAGAAAGTACACCCCTGGGATTTCACCTGTGTCCCTGCTGGACAGGGGCTTTGGGTGCTGACTTGTCTAAACATGGGCTAAACTCTTGGCTAGGCTTATAAGGGCTTCAGGACCAATAGCTTAGTAACTTCCTATGATCCTAAGAATTTATGTATCTCTCACTTGAGATGCAGATCTTCCTGACAGGCTGGGTTTTCAGGAGAACATTCAAAAATCTTATCTTATTCCATCCCACAGAGTGGTATTTCTGAAGTATCTCTTGGATACTTCCATTCAAAGAATTTTTCTCCCATAGGATAAACTAGACCTATTTCTAGATCTATTCTTGAATCTTTCCACTCAGTCTGGCAATTTCTTGGGATTTTAGGTTCCGTGGCATCTGTGATTCTCATGATTCCTCGAGGCAGAGTGCATATAAGATATGTAGAAAAAACATGTTAATGGTACTTAAAATCTGTATGGTCCAAACATAATTACCTCTGATCTTTTAAATTTGAGTTTTTGGGATTTGTGAAAATGGAAATGTTCTGGTGAAGAGACTACTTTTATCAAAAGCCAGGACTCCATTTCTACTTTTCAGCTCTGTTATAGTACGTAGTAATGGATGCTTTATTTGTGGGGCACAAATGCAGGGTCTTTTGAGAAAAAAAGACATACCAAAACATTAAACTTCAAACATCAAAAAAATGTTGGCACTAATAAATGTACTAATCTCTGTCAATTATCTCTGGCTCTCTGCACCTCTACAAGAGATCACAGACTAAAGGTCCAGGCAACATTGTATTTTTCCATTCTTTTGGAAATGGCCATGGGTAACTACCACTAGTTTCCTCACATACTGGATGTACTTACAAAAGACAGGGGTTGTTACATACTCCCCAACTTCTGACATTTTCAGCTGACTGCCTGGCTGATAGAATGTTAATATCTTTCAGGCACTTTTTTTTCCCCTGATGGCATGCAGCGGATATTACAGGATGCAAAAAAACTGCTATTAGAAAATCATACTAAAGTATATAAAGAGATTTTTTAATTGGTGCCACTTTAGGAACCACATTTTTTTTGGCTAGTATTTCTCTGTTTCTAAAATATTTGTGAGTCTTCACTCTTTGGTCTCTCTTATTCCTCTATCAAGGTAAATCTGGAGGGCATTGCAGCATATCTGCTCATGCTTCCTCCTCTTTCAGTGCACACTCATGTCAAGCTGTTTTTGAAAGGGATTTTTACATATCCATCAACTTGTAAAACAGGTGGCTTCTTCTTGGGATCTTGGTTTTGTTTTTAAATCACCCTTTGTTCCATTTGAACCAGCTGTTATGGCTGATTTTAAGTTCTTGTCAAGCAAAACAGTGATACTGATTCCTTTGACTTCTGCAAGAAGCATGTCTGGTTTGCAGTCTCATACTGTGGATCAACCTTATCTCATTTTCCTAAAAGATAGGGTTTTCTTAAGGATAAATTCATTATTTATATCTAAAGTTGTAAACTTGGAACCAAACTATCCCTCATCCTGTCTTCTGTTTAGAACCTAAAATGAAGAAGAATGAATCCTTCTTATTCAGGATGTCCACAGACACCTCAGATTCAATCTTCACAGAACTAAAACCTTCAGAAATTCTGTCCAGTTATTCTTTTCTTAGGAAGGTAAGAAATTGCAAACAACCAGTATCAAAACAGAGAATTTCAAAATGGATATCCATTGTTATATCTTTTTTATTATTCCTACCAGAACAAGTCAGATCCAAGTAGGGTTAATGCATACTTGAATCTAACTGAGTTCTGACTGAGAGTGCTACTGAAAAAACTCAAGATATAAATTGATAAGTATATTTTTTGGCACTTCTTTCCAAAGTTCTACAGTATTCTAATTGCTTTTGCTTGATTGATTTAAGATCATATTTGCTGGCTTCTGATCTGTGTTGAAGGTGTTATTTTTCTGAGTGGAAAGTGCTATTTTCCCCCACCCTTAATCCTGCTTTGTTAAATACTGGCCAAACAACTTGTGTGTTTTATCTGATTGTCTCAAGGCTTGCTAGTATAATTAAGATTCCCTGTTTGTTACCTCTGCATTCATTGCTTGAATCTAATTGAGTTCTGACTGAGAGTGCTACTGAAACAACTCAAGATATAAATTGATAAGTATATTTTTGGCACTTCTTTCCAAAGTTCTACAGTATTCTAATTGCTTTTGCTTGATTGATTTAAGATCATATTTGCTGGCTTCTGATCTGTGTTGAAAGTGTTATTTTTCTGAGTGGAAAGTGCTATTTTCCCCACCCTTAATCCTGCTCTGTTAAATACTGGCCAAACAACTTGTGTGTTTTATCTGATTGTCTCAAGGCTTGCTAGTATAATTAAGATTCCCTGTTTGTTACCTCTGCATTCATTGCTTGAATCTAATTGAGTTCTGACTGAGAGTGCTACTGAAACAACTCAAGATATAAATTGATAAGTATATTTTTTGGCACTTCTTTCCAAAGTTCTACAGTATTCTAATTGCTTTTGCTTGATTGATTTAAGATCATATTTGCTGGCTTCTGATCTGTGTTGAAAGTGTTATTTTTCTGAGTGGAAAGTGCTATTTTTCCCCACCCTTAATCCTGCTCTGTTAAATACTGGCCAAACAACTTGTGTGTTTTATCTGATTGTCTCAAGGCTTGCTAGTATAATTAAGATTCCCTGTTTGTTACCTCTGCATTCATTGCTTGAATCTAATTGAGTTCTGACTGAGAGTGCTACTGAAACAACTCAAGATATAAATTGATAAGTATATTTTTGGCACTTCTTTCCAAAGTTCTACAGTATTCTAATTGCTTTTGCTTGATTGATTTAAGATCATATTTGCTGGCTTCTGATCTGTGTTGAAAGTGTTATTTTTCTGAGTGGAAAGTGCTATTTTTCCCCACGCTTAATCCTGCTCTGTTAAATACTGGCCACACAACTTGTGTGGTTTATCTGATTGTCTCAAGGCTTGCTAGTATAATTAAGATTCCCTGTTTGTTACCTCTGCATTCATTGCTTGAATCTAATTGAGTTCTGACTGAGAGTGCTACTGAAACAACTCAAGATATAAATTGATAAGTATATTTTTTGGCACTTCTTTCCAAAGTTCTACAGTATTCTAATTGCTTTTGCTTGATTGATTTAAGATCATATTTGCTGGCTTCTGATCTGTGTTGAAAGTGCTATTTTTCTGAGTGGAAAGTGCTATTTTTCCCCACGCTTAATCCTGCTCTGTTAAATACTGGCCAAACAACTTGTGTGGTTTATCTGATTGTCTCAAGGCTTGCTAGTATAATTAATATTCCCTGTTTGATACCTCTGCATTCATTGATTGAATCTAATTGAGTTCTGACTGAGAGTGCTACTGAAACAACTCAAGATATAAATTGATAAATATATGTTTTGGCACTTCTTTCCAAAGTTCTACAGTATTCTAATTGCTTTGGCTTGACTGATTTAAGATCATATTTGCTGGCTTCTGATCTGTGTTGAAAGTGTTATTTTTCTGAGTGGAAAGTGCTATTTTCCCCCACCCTTAATCCTGCTCTGTTAAATACTGGCCAAACAACTTGTGTGTTTTATCTGATTGTCTCAATGCTTGCTAGTATAATTAAGATTCCCTGTTTGTTACCTCTGCATTCATTGCTTGAATCTAATTGAGTTCTGACTGAGAGTGCTACTGAAACAACTCAAGATATAAATTGATAAGTATATTTTTGGCACTTCTTTCCAAAGTTCTACAGTATTCTAATTGCTTTTGCTTGATTGATTTAAGATCATATTTGCTGGCTTCTGATCTGTGTTGAAAGTGTTATTTTTCTGAGTGGAAAGTGCTATTTTCCCCCACCCTTAATCCTGCTCTGTTAAATACTGGCCAAACAACTTGTGTGTTTTATCTGATTGTCTCAAGGCTTGCTAGTATAATTAAGATTCCCTGTTTGTTACCTCTGCATTCATTGCTTGAATCTAATTGAGTTCTGACTGAGAGTGCTACTGAAACAACTCAAGATATAAATTGATAAGTATATTTTTGGCACTTCTTTCCAAAGTTCTACAGTATTCTAATTGCTTTTGCTTGATTGATTTAAGATCATATTTGCTGGCTTCTGATCTGTGTTGAAAGTGTTATTTTTCTGAGTGGAAAGTGCTATTTTCCCCCACCCTTAATCCTGCTCTGTTAAATACTGGCCAAACAACTTGTGTGTTTTATCTGATTGTCTCAAGGCTTGCTAGTATAATTAAGATTCCCTGTTTGTTACCTCTGCATTCATTGCTTGAATCTAATTGAGTTCTGACTGAGAGTGCTACTGAAACAACTCAAGATATAAATTGATAAGTATATTTTTGGCACTTCTTTCCAAAGTTCTACAGTATTCTAATTGCTTTTGCTTGATTGATTTAAGATCATATTTGCTGGCTTCTGATCTGTGTTGAAAGTGTTATTTTTCTGAGTGGAAAGTGCTATTTTCCCCACCCTTAATCCTGCTCTGTTAAATACTGGCCAAACAACTTGTGTGTTTTATCTGATTGTCTCAAGGCTTGCTAGTATAATTAAGATTCCCTGTTTGTTACCTCTGCATTCATTGCTTGAATCTAATTGAGTTCTGACTGAGAGTGCTACTGAAACAACTCAAGATATAAATTGATAAGTATATTTTTGGCACTTCTTTCCAAAGTTCTACAGTATTCTAATTGCTTTTGCTTGATTGATTTAAGATCATATTTGCTGGCTTCTGATCTGTGTTGAAAGTGTTATTTTTCT
Source organism: Protopterus annectens (assembly GCF_019279795.1). Taxonomy (NCBI): domain Eukaryota; kingdom Metazoa; phylum Chordata; order Ceratodontiformes; family Protopteridae; genus Protopterus; species Protopterus annectens. The sequence goes on from NC_056726.1 coordinate 1,950,738,061, forward strand.
GAGTGGAAAGTGCTATTTTCCCCACCCTTAATCCTGCTCTGTTAAATACTGGCCAAACAACTTGTGTGTTTTATCTGATTGTCTCAAGGCTTGCTAGTATAATTAAGATTCCCTGTTTGTTACCTCTGCATTCATTGCTTGAATCTAATTGAGTTCTGACTGAGAGTGCTACTGAAACAACTCAAGATATAAATTGATAAGTATATTTTTTAGCACTTCTTTCCAAAGTTCTACAGTATTCTAATTGCTGTTGCTTGATTGATTTAAGATCATATTTGCTGGCTTCTGATCTGTGTTGAAAGTGTTATTTTTTTGAGTGGAAAGTGCTATTTTTCCCCCACCCTTAATCCTGCTCTGTTAAATACTGGCCAAACAACTTGTGTGTTTTATCTGATTGTCTCAAGGCTTGCTTGTATAATTAAGATTCCCTGTTTGTTACCTCTGCATTCATTGCTTGAATCTAATTGAGTTCTGACTGAGAGTGCTACTGAAACAACTCAAGATATAAATTGATAAGTATATTTTTGGCACTTCTTTCCAAAGTTCTACAGTATTCTAATTGCTTTTGCTTGATTGATTTAAGATCATATTTGCTGGCTTCTGATCTGTGTTGAAAGTGTTATTTTTCTGAGTGGAAAGTGCTATTTTCCCCACCCTTAATCCTGCTCTGTTAAATACTGGCCAAACAACTTGTGTGTTTTATCTGATTGTCTCAAGGCTTGCTAGTATAATTAAGATTCCCTGTTTGTTACCTCTGCATTCATTGCTTGAATCTAATTGAGTTCTGACTGAGAGTGCTACTGAAACAACTCAAGATATAAATTGATAAGTATATTTTTGGCACTTCTTTCCAAAGTTCTACAGTATTCTAATTGCTTTTGCTTGATTGATTTAAGATCATATTTGCTGGCTTCTGATCTGTGTTGAAAGTGTTATTTTTCTGAGTGGAAAGTGCTATTTTCCCCACCCTTAATCCTGCTCTGTTAAATACTGGCCAAACAACTTGTGTGTTTTATCTGATTGTCTCAAGGCTTGCTAGTATAATTAAGATTCCCTGTTTGTTACCTCTGCATTCATTGCTTGAATCTAATTGAGTTCTGACTGAGAGTGCTACTGAAACAACTCAAGATATAAATTGATAAGTATATTTTTGGCACTTCTTTCCAAAGTTCTACAGTATTCTAATTGCTTTTGCTTGATTGATTTAAGATCATATTTGCTGGCTTCTGATCTGTGTTGAAAGTGTTATTTTTCTGAGTGGAAAGTGCTATTTTCCCCACCCTTAATCCTGCTCTGTTAAATACTGGCCAAACAACTTGTGTGTTTTATCTGATTGTCTCAAGGCTTGCTAGTATAATTAAGATTCCCTGTTTGTTACCTCTGCATTCATTGCTTGAATCTAATTGAGTTCTGACTGAGAGTGCTACTGAAACAACTCAAGATATAAATTGATAAGTATATTTTTGGCACTTCTTTCCAAAGTTCTACAGTATTCTAATTGCTTTTGCTTGATTGATTTAAGATCATATTTGCTGGCTTCTGATCTGTGTTGAAAGTGTTATTTTTCTGAGTGGAAAGTGCTATTTTTCCCCCACCCTTAATCCTGCTCTGTTAAATACTGGCCAAACAACTTGTGTGTTTTATCTGATTGTCTCAAGGCTTGCTAGTATAATTAAGATTCCCTGTTTGTTACCTCTGCATTCATTGCTTGAATCTAATTGAGTTCTGACTGAGAGTGCTACTGAAACAACTCAAGATATAAATTGATAAGTATATTTTTGGCACTTCTTTCCAAAGTTCTACAGTATTCTAATTGCTTTTGCTTGATTGATTTAAGATCATATTTGCTGGCTTCTGATCTGTGTTGAAAGTGTTATTTTTCTGAGTGGAAAGTGCTATTTTTCCCCACCCTTAATCCTGCTCTGTTAAATACTGGCCAAACAACTTGTGTGTTTTATCTGATTGTCTCAAGGCTTGCTTGTATAATTAAGATTCCCTGTTTGTTACCACTGCATTCATTGCTTGAATCTAATTGAGTTCTGACTGAGAGTGCTACTGAAACAACTCAAGATATAAATTGATAAGTATATTTTTGGCACTTCTTTCCAAAGTTCTACAGTATTCTAATTGCTTTTGCTTGATTGATTTAAGATCATATTTGCTGGCTTCTGATATGTGTTGAAAGTGTAATTTTTCTGAGTGGAAAGTGCTATTTTCCCCCCATCCTTAATCCTGCTCTGTTAAATACTGGCCAAACAACTTGTGTGTTTTATCTGATTATCTCAAGGCTTGCTAGTATAATTAATATTCCCTGTTTGTTACCTCTGCATTTATTGATTGAATCTAATTGAGTTCTGACTGAGAGTGCTACTGAAACAACTTAAGATATAAATTGATAAGTATATTTTTTGGCACTTCTTTCCAAAGTTCTACAGTATTCTAATTGCTTTTGCTTGATTGATTTAAGATCATATTTGCTGGCTTCTGATCTGTGTTTAAAGTGTTATTTTTCTGAGTGGAAAGTGCTATTTTCCCACAACTTTAATCCTGCTCTGTTAAATACTGGCCAAAGAATTTGTTTGTTTTATCTGATTGTCTGAAGGCTTGCTAGTATAATTAAGATTCCCTGTTTGTTACCTCTGCATTCATTGCTTGAATCTAATTGAGTTCTGACTGAGAGTGCTACCGAAACAACTTAAGATATAAATTGATAAGTATATTTTTTGGCATTTCTTTCCAAAGTTCTGCAGTATTCTAATTGCTTTTACTTGATTGATTTAAGATCATATTTGCTGGCTTCTGATCTGTGTTGAAAGTGTTATTTTTCTGAGTGGAAAGTGCTATTTTCCCCACCCTTAATCCTGCTCTGTTAAATACTGGCCAAACAACTTGTGTGTTTTATCTGATTGTCTCAAGGCTTGCTAGTATAATTAAGATTCCCTGTTTGTTACCTCTGCATTCATTGCTTGAATCTAATTGAGTTCTGACTGAGAGTGCTACTGAAACAACTCAAGATATAAATTGATAAGTATATTTTTGGCACTTCTTTCCAAAGTTCTACAGTATTCTAATTGCTTTTGCTTGATTGATTTAAGATCATATTTGCTGGCTTCTGATCTGTGTTGAAAGTGTTATTTTTCTGAGTGGAAAGTGCTATTTTCCCCCACCCTTAATCCTGCTCTGTTAAATACTGGCCAAACAACTTGTGTGTTTTATCTGATTGTCTCAAGGCTTGCTAGTATAATTAAGATTCCCTGTTTGTTACCTCTGCATTCATTGCTTGAATCTAATTGAGTTCTGACTGAGAGTGCTACTGAAACAACTCAAGATATAAATTGATAAGTATATTTTTGGCACTTCTTTCCAAAGTTCTACAGTATTCTAATTGCTTTTGCTTGATTGATTTAAGATCATATTTGCTGGCTTCTGATCTGTGTTGAAAGTGTTATTTTTCTGAGTGGAAAGTGCTATTTTCCCCACCCTTAATCCTGCTCTGTTAAATACTGGCCAAACAACTTGTGTGTTTTATCTGATTGTCTCAAGGCTTGCTAGTATAATTAAGATTCCCTGTTTGTTACCTCTGCATTCATTGCTTGAATCTAATTGAGTTCTGACTGAGAGTGCTACTGAAACAACTCAAGATATAAATTGATAAGTATATTTTTGGCACTTCTTTCCAAAGTTCTACAGTATTCTAATTGCTTTTGCTTGATTGATTTAAGATCATATTTGCTGGCTTCTGATCTGTGTTGAAAGTGTTATTTTTCTGAGTGGAAAGTGCTATTTTCCCCACCCTTAATCCTGCTCTGTTAAATACTGGCCAAACAACTTGTGTGTTTTATCTGATTGTCTCAAGGCTTGCTAGTATAATTAAGATTCCCTGTTTGTTACCTCTGCATTCATTGCTTGAATCTAATTGAGTTCTGACTGAGAGTGCTACTGAAACAACTCAAGATATAAATTGATAAGTATATTTTTTGGCACTTCTTTCCAAAGTTCTACAGTATTCTAATTGCTTTTGCTTGATTGATTTAAGATCATATTTGCTGGCTTCTGATCTGTGTTGAAAGTGTTATTTTTCTGAGTGGAAAGTGCTATTTTCCCCCACCCTTAATCCTGCTCTGTTAAATACTGGCCAAACAACTTGTGTGTTTTATCTGATTGTCTCAAGGCTTGCTAGTATAATTAAGATTCCCTGTTTGTTACCTCTGCATTCATTGCTTGAATCTAATTGAGTTCTGACTGAGAGTGCTACTGAAACAACTCAAGATATAAATTGATAAGTATATTTTTGGCACTTCTTTCCAAAGTTCTACAGTATTCTAATTGCTTTTGCTTGATTGATTTAAGATCATATTTGCTGGCTTCTGATCTGTGTTGAAAGTGTTATTTTTCTGAGTGGAAAGTGCTATTTTCCCCCACCCTTAATCCTGCTCTGTTAAATACTGGCCAAACAACTTGTGTGTTTTATCTGATTGTCTCAAGGCTTGCTAGTATAATTAAGATTCCCTGTTTGTTACCTCTGCATTCATTGCTTGAATCTAATTGAGTTCTGACTGAGAGTGCTACTGAAACAACTCAAGATATAAATTGATAAGTATATTTTTGGCACTTCTTTCCAAAGTTCTACAGTATTCTAATTGCTTTTGCTTGATTGATTTAAGATCATATTTGCTGGCTTCTGATCTGTGTTGAAAGTGTTATTTTTCTGAGTGGAAAGTGCTATTTGTACCCCCACCCTTAATTCTGCTCTGTTAAATACTGGCCAACCAACTTGTGTGTTTTATCTGATTGTCTCAAGGCTTGCTAGTATAATTAAGATTCCCTGTTTGTTACCTCTGCATTCATTGCTTGAATCTAATTGAGTTCTGACTGAGAGTGCTACTGAAACAACTCAAGATATAAATTGATAAGTATATTTTTGGCACTTCTTTCCAAAGTTCTACAGTATTCTAATTGCTTTTGCTTGATTGATTTAAGATCATATTTGCTGGCTTCTGATCTGTGTTGAAAGTGTTATTTTTCTGAGTGGAAAGTGCTATTTTTCCCCCACCCTTAATCCTGCTCTGTTAAATACTGGCCAAACAACTTGTGTGTTTTATCTGATTGTCTCAAGGCTTGCTAGTATAATTAAGATTCCCTGTTTGTTACCTCTGCATTCATTGCTTGAATCTAATTGAGTTCTGACTGAGAGTGCTACTGAAACAACTCAAGATATAAATTGATAAGTATATTTTTGGCACTTCTTTCCAAAGTTCTACAGTATTCTAATTGCTTTTGCTTGATTGATTTAAGATCATATTTGCTGGCTTCTGATCTGTGTTGAAAGTGTTATTTTTCTGAGTGGAAAGTGCTATTTTCCCCCACCCTTAATCCTGCTCTGTTAAATACTGGCCAAACAACTTGTGTGTTTTATCTGATTGTCTCAAGGCTTGCTAGTATAATTAAGATTCCCTGTTTGTTACCTCTGCATTCATTGCTTGAATCTAATTGAGTTCTGACTGAGAGTGCTACTGAAACAACTCAAGATATAAATTGATAAGTATATTTTTGGCACTTCTTTCCAAAGTTCTACAGTATTCTAATTGCTTTTGCTTGATTGATTTAAGATCATATTTGCTGGCTTCTGATCTGTGTTGAAAGTGTTATTTTTCTGAGTGGAAAGTGCTATTTTCCCCACCCTTAATCCTGCTCTGTTAAATACTGGCCAAACAACTTGTGTGTTTTATCTGATTGTCTCAAGGCTTGCTAGTATAATTAAGATTCCCTGTTTGTTACCTCTGCATTCATTGCTTGAATCTAATTGAGTTCTGACTGAGAGTGCTACTGAAACAACTCAAGATATAAATTGATAAGTATATTTTTGGCACTTCTTTCCAAAGTTCTACAGTATTCTAATTGCTTTTGCTTGATTGATTTAAGATCATATTTGCTGGCTTCTGATCTGTGTTGAAAGTGTTATTTTTCTGAGTGGAAAGTGCTATTTTCCCCACCCTTAATCCTGCTCTGTTAAATACTGGCCAAACAACTTGTGTGTTTTATCTGATTGTCTCAAGGCTTGCTAGTATAATTAAGATTCCCTGTTTGTTACCTCTGCATTCATTGCTTGAATCTAATTGAGTTCTGACTGAGAGTGCTACTGAAACAACTCAAGATATAAATTGATAAGTATATTTTTGGCACTTCTTTCCAAAGTTCTACAGTATTCTAATTGCTTTTGCTTGATTGATTTAAGATCATATTTGCTGGCTTCTGATCTGTGTTGAAAGTGTTATTTTTCTGAGTGGAAAGTGCTATTTTCCCCACCCTTAATCCTGCTCTGTTAAATACTGGCCAAACAACTTGTGTGTTTTATCTGATTGTCTCAAGGCTTGCTAGTATAATTAAGATTCCCTGTTTGTTACCTCTGCATTCATTGCTTGAATCTAATTGAGTTCTGACTGAGAGTGCTACTGAAACAACTCAAGATATAAATTGATAAGTATATTTTTGGCACTTCTTTCCAAAGTTCTACAGTATTCTAATTGCTTTTGCTTGATTGATTTAAGATCATATTTGCTGGCTTCTGATCTGTGTTGAAAGTGTTATTTTTCTGAGTGGAAAGTGCTATTTTTCCCCACGCTTAATCCTGCTCTGTTAAATACTGGCCAAACAACTTGTGTGGTTTATCTGATTGTCTCAAGGCTTGCTAGTATAATTAAGATTCCCTGTTTGTTACCTCTGCATTCATTGCTTGAATCTAATTGAGTTCTGACTGAGAGTGCTACTGAAACAACTCAAGATATAAATTGATAAATATATTTTTGGCACTTCTTTCCAAAGTTCTACAGTATTCTAATTGCTTTTGCTTGATTGATTTAAGATCATATTTGCTGGCTTCTGATCTGTGTTGAAAGTGTTATTTTTCTGAGTGGAAAGTGCTATTTTCCCCACCCTTAATCCTGCTCTGTTAAATACTGGCCAAACAACTTGTGTGTTTTATCTGATTGTCTCAAGGCTTGCTAGTATAATTAAGATTCCCTGTTTGTTACCTCTGCATTCATTGCTTGAATCTAATTGAGTTCTGACTGAGAGTGCTACTGAAACAACTCAAGATATAAATTGATAAGTATATTTTTGGCACTTCTTTCCAAAGTTCTACAGTATTCTAATTGCTTTTGCTTGATTGATTTAAGATCATATTTGCTGGCTTCTGATCTGTGTTGAAAGTGTTATTTTTCTGAGTGGAAAGTGCTATTTTTCCCCACGCTTAATCCTGCTCTGTTAAATACTGGCCACACAACTTGTGTGGTTTATCTGATTGTCTCAAGGCTTGCTAGTATAATTAAGATTCCCTGTTTGTTACCTCTGCATTCATTGCTTGAATCTAATTGAGTTCTGACTGAGAGTGCTACTGAAACAACTCAAGATATAAATTGATAAATATATTTTTGGCACTTCTTTCCAAAGTTCTACAGTATTCTAATTGCTTTTGCTTGATTGATTTAAGATCATATTTGCTGGCTTCTGATCTGTGTTGAAAGTGTTATTTTTCTGAGTGGAAAGTGCTATTTTCCCCACCCTTAATCCTGCTCTGTTAAATACTGGCCAAACAACTTGTGTGTTTTATCTGATTGTCTCAAGGCTTGCTAGTATAATTAAGATTCCCTGTTTGTTACCTCTGCATTCATTGCTTGAATCTAATTGAGTTCTGACTGAGAGTGCTACTGAAACAACTCAAGATATAAATTGATAAGTATATTTTTGGCACTTCTTTCCAAAGTTCTACAGTATTCTAATTGCTTTTGCTTGATTGATTTAAGATCATATTTGCTGGCTTCTGATCTGTGTTGAAAGTGTTATTTTTCTGAGTGGAAAGTGCTATTTTCCCCACCCTTAATCCTGCTCTGTTAAATACTGGCCAAACAACTTGTGTGTTTTATCTGATTGTCTCAAGGCTTGCTAGTATAATTAAGATTCCCTGTTTGTTACCTCTGCATTCATTGCTTGAATCTAATTGAGTTCTGACTGAGAGTGCTACTGAAACAACTCAAGATATAAATTGATAAGTATATTTTTGGCACTTCTTTCCAAAGTTCTACAGTATTCTAATTGCTTTTGCTTGATTGATTTAAGATCATATTTGCTGGCTTCTGATCTGTGTTGAAAGTGTTATTTTTCTGAGTGGAAAGTGCTATTTTCCCCACCCTTAATCCTGCTCTGTTAAATACTGGCCAAACAACTTGTGTGTTTTATCTGATTGTCTCAAGGCTTGCTAGTATAATTAAGATTCCCTGTTTGTTACCTCTGCATTCATTGCTTGAATCTAATTGAGTTCTGACTGAGAGTGCTACTGAAACAACTCAAGATATAAATTGATAAGTATATTTTTGGCACTTCTTTCCAAAGTTCTACAGTATTCTAATTGCTTTTGCTTGATTGATTTAAGATCATATTTGCTGGCTTCTGATCTGTGTTGAAAGTGTTATTTTTCTGAGTGGAAAGTGCTATTTTTCCCCACGCTTAATCCTGCTCTGTTAAATACTGGCCAAACAACTTGTGTGGTTTATCTGATTGTCTCAAGGCTTGCTAGTATAATTAAGATTCCCTGTTTGTTACCTCTGCATTCATTGCTTGAATCTAATTGAGTTCTGACTGAGAGTGCTACTGAAACAACTCAAGATATAAATTGATAAATATATGTTTTGGCACTTCTTTCCAAAGTTCTACAGTATTCTAATTGCTTTGGCTTGACTGATTTAAGATCATATTTGCTGGCTTCTGATCTGTGTTGAAAGTGTTATTTTTCTGAGTGGAAAGTGCTATTTTCCCCACCCTTAATCCTGCTCTGTTAAATACTGGCCAAACAACTTGTGTGCTTTATCTGATTGTCTCAAGGCTTGCTAGTATAATTAAGATTCCCTGTTTGTTACCTCTGCATTCATTGCTTGAATCTAATTGAGTTCTGACTGAGAGTGCTACTGAAACAACTCAAGATATAAATTGATAAGTATATTTTTGGCACTTCTTTCCAAAGTTCTACAGTATTCTAATTGCTTTTGCTTGATTGATTTAAGATCATATTTGCTGGCTTCTGATCTGTGTTGAAAGTGTTATTTTTCTGAGTGGAAAGTGCTATTTTCCCCACCCTTAATCCTGCTCTGTTAAATACTGGCCAAACAACTTGTGTGTTTTATCTGATTGTCTCAAGGCTTGCTAGTATAATTAAGATTCCCTGTTTGTTACCTCTGCATTCATTGCTTGAATCTAATTGAGTTCTGACTGAGAGTGCTACTGAAACAACTCAAGATATAAATTGATAAGTATATTTTTGGCACTTCTTTCCAAAGTTCTACAGTATTCTAATTGCTTTTGCTTGATTGATTTAAGATCATATTTGCTGGCTTCTGATCTGTGTTGAAAGTGTTATTTTTCTGAGTGGAAAGTGCTATTTTCCCCACCCTTAATCCTGCTCTGTTAAATACTGGCCAAACAACTTGTGTGTTTTATCTGATTGTCTCAAGGCTTGCTAGTATAATTAAGATTCCCTGTTTGTTACCTCTGCATTCATTGCTTGAATCTAATTGAGTTCTGACTGAGAGTGCTACTGAAACAACTCAAGATATAAATTGATAAGTATATTTTTGGCACTTCTTTCCAAAGTTCTACAGTATTCTAATTGCTTTTGCTTGATTGATTTAAGATCATATTTGCTGGCTTCTGATCTGTGTTGAAAGTGTTATTTTTCTGAGTGGAAAGTGCTATTTTCGGCCCACCCTTAATCCTGCTCTGTTAAATACTGGCCAAACAACTTGTGTGTTTTATCTGATTGTCTCAAGGCTTGCTAGTATAATTAAGATTCCCTGTTTGTTACCTCTGCATTCATTGCTTGAATCTAATTGAGTTCTGACTGAGAGTGCTACTGAAACAACTCAAGATATAAATTGATAAGTATATTTTTGGCACTTCTTTCCAAAGTTCTACAGTATTCTAATTGCTTTTGCTTGATTGATTTAAGATCATATTTGCTGGCTTCTGATCTGTGTTGAAAGTGTTATTTTTCTGAGTGGAAAGTGCTATTTTCCCCACCCTTAATCCTGCTCTGTTAAATACTGGCCAAACAACTTGTGTGTTTTATCTGATTGTCTCAAGGCTTGCTAGTATAATTAAGATTCCCTGTTTGTTACCTCTGCATTCATTGCTTGAATCTAATTGAGTTCTGACTGAGAGTGCTACTGAAACAACTCAAGATATAAATTGATAAGTATATTTTTGGCACTTCTTTCCAAAGTTCTACAGTATTCTAATTGCTTTTGCTTGATTGATTTAAGATCATATTTGCTGGCTTCTGATCTGTGTTGAAAGTGTTATTTTTCTGAGTGGAAAGTGCTATTTCCCCCACCCTTAATCCTGCTCTGTTAAATACTGGCCAAACAACTTGTGTGTTTTATCTGATTGTCTCAAGGCTTGCTAGTATAATTAAGATTCCCTGTTTGTTACCTCTGCATTCATTGCTTGAATCTAATTGAGTTCTGACTGAGAGTGCTACTGAAACAACTCAAGATATAAATTGATAAGTATATTTTTGGCACTTCTTTCCAAAGTTCTACAGTATTCTAATTGCTTTTGCTTGATTGATTTAAGATCATATTTGCTGGCTTCTGATCTGTGTTGAAAGTGTTATTTTTCTGAGTGGAAAGTGCTATTTTCCCCACCCTTAATCCTGCTCTGTTAAATACTGGCCAAACAACTTGTGTGTTTTATCTGATTGTCTCAAGGCTTGCTAGTATAATTAAGATTCCCTGTTTGTTACCTCTGCATTCATTGCTTGAATCTAATTGAGTTCTGACTGAGAGTGCTACTGAAACAACTCAAGATATAAATTGATAAGTATATTTTTGGCACTTCTTTCCAAAGTTCTACAGTATTCTAATTGCTTTTGCTTGATTGATTTAAGATCATATTTGCTGGCTTCTGATCTGTGTTGAAAGTGTTATTTTTCTGAGTGGAAAGTGCTATTTTCCCCACCCTTAATCCTGCTCTGTTAAATACTGGCCAAACAACTTGTGTGTTTTATCTGATTGTCTCAAGGCTTGCTAGTATAATTAAGATTCCCTGTTTGTTACCTCTGCATTCATTGCTTGAATCTAATTGAGTTCTGACTGAGAGTGCTACTGAAACAACTCAAGATATAAATTGATAAGTATATTTTTGGCACTTCTTTCCAAAGTTCTACAGTATTCTAATTGCTTTTGCTTGATTGATTTAAGATCATATTTGCTGGCTTCTGATCTGTGTTGAAAGTGTTATTTTTCTGAGTGGAAAGTGCTATTTTCCCCACGCTTAATCCTGCTCTGTTAAATACTGGCCAAACAACTTGTGTGTTTTATCTGATTGTCTCAAGGCTTGCTAGTATAATTAAGATTCCCTGTTTGTTACCTCTGCATTCATTGCTTGAATCTAATTGAGTTCTGACTGAGAGTGCTACTGAAACAACTCAAGATATAAATTGATAAGTATATTTTTGGCACTTCTTTCCAAAGTTCTACAGTATTCTAATTGCTTTTGCTTGATTGATTTAAGATCATATTTGCTGGCTTCTGATCTGTGTTGAAAGTGTTATTTTTCTGAGTGGAAAGTGCTATTTTCCCCCACCCTTAATCCTGCTCTGTTAAATACTGGCCAAACAACTTGTGTGTTTTATCTGATTGTCTCAAGGCTTGCTAGTATAATTAAGATTCCCTGTTTGTTACCTCTGCATTCATTGCTTGAATCTAATTGAGTTCTGACTGAGAGTGCTACTGAAACAACTCAAGATATAAATTGATAAGTATATTTTTGGCACTTCTTTCCAAAGTTCTACAGTATTCTAATTGCTTTTGCTTGATTGATTTAAGATCATATTTGCTGGCTTCTGATCTGTGTTGAAAGTGTTATTTTTCTGAGTGGAAAGTGCTATTTTCCCCACCCTTAATCCTGCTCTGTTAAATACTGGCCAAACAACTTGTGTGTTTTATCTGATTGTCTCAAGGCTTGCTAGTATAATTAAGATTCCCTGTTTGTTACCTCTGCATTCATTGCTTGAATCTAATTGAGTTCTGACTGAGAGTGCTACTGAAACAACTCAAGATATAAATTGATAAGTATATTTTTTGGCACTTCTTTCCAAAGTTCTACAGTATTCTAATTGCTTTTGCTTGATTGATTTAAGATCATATTTGCTGGCTTCTGATCTGTGTTGAAAGTGTTATTTTTCTGAGTGGAAAGTGCTATTTTTCCCCACCCTTAATCCTGCTCTGTTAAATACTGGCCAAACAACTTGTGTGTTTTATCTGATTGTCTCAAGGCTTGCTAGTATAATTAAGATTCCCTGTTTGTTACCTCTGCATTCATTGCTTGAATCTAATTGAGTTCTGACTGAGAGTGCTACTGAAACAACTCAAGATATAAATTGATAAGTATATTTTTGGCACTTCTTTCCAAAGTTCTACAGTATTCTAATTGCTTTTGCTTGATTGATTTAAGATCATATTTGCTGGCTTCTGATCTGTGTTGAAAGTGTTATTTTTCTGAGTGGAAAGTGCTATTTTTCCCCCACCCTTAATCCTGCTCTGTTAAATACTGGCCAAACAACTTGTGTGTTTTATCTGATTGTCTCAAGGCTTGCTAGTATAATTAAGATTCCCTGTTTGTTACCTCTGCATTCATTGCTTGAATCTAATTGAGTTCTGACTGAGAGTGCTACTGAAACAACTCAAGATATAAATTGATAAGTATATTTTTGGCACTTCTTTCCAAAGTTCTACAGTATTCTAATTGCTTTTGCTTGATTGATTTAAGATCATATTTGCTGGCTTCTGATCTGTGTTGAAAGTGTTATTTTTCTGAGTGGAAAGTGCTATTTTCCCCACCCTTAATCCTGCTCTGTTAAATACTGGCCAAACAACTTGTGTGTTTTATCTGATTGTCTCAAGGCTTGCTAGTATAATTAAGATTCCCTGTTTGTTACCTCTGCATTCATTGCTTGAATCTAATTGAGTTCTGACTGAGAGTGCTACTGAAACAACTCAAGATATAAATTGATAAGTATATTTTTGGCACTTCTTTCCAAAGTTCTACAGTATTCTAATTGCTTTTGCTTGATTGATTTAAGATCATATTTGCTGGCTTCTGATCTGTGTTGAAAGTGTTATTTTTCTGAGTGGAAAGTGCTATTTTCCCCACCCTTAATCCTGCTCTGTTAAATACTGGCCAAACAACTTGTGTGTTTTATCTGATTGTCTCAAGGCTTGCTAGTATAATTAAGATTCCCTGTTTGTTACCTCTGCATTCATTGCTTGAATCTAATTGAGTTCTGACTGAGAGTGCTACTGAAACAACTCAAGATATAAATTGATAAGTATATTTTTGGCACTTCTTTCCAAAGTTCTACAGTATTCTAATTGCTTTTGCTTGATTGATTTAAGATCATATTTGCTGGCTTCTGATCTGTGTTGAAAGTGTTATTTTTCTGAGTGGAAAGTGCTATTTTCCCCACCCTTAATCCTGCTCTGTTAAATACTGGCCAAACAACTTGTGTGTTTTATCTGATTGTCTCAAGGCTTGCTAGTATAATTAAGATTCCCTGTTTGTTACCTCTGCATTCATTGCTTGAATCTAATTGAGTTCTGACTGAGAGTGCTACTGAAACAACTCAAGATATAAATTGATAAGTATATTTTTTGGCACTTCTTTCCAAAGTTCTACAGTATTCTAATTGCTTTTGCTTGATTGATTTAAGATCATATTTGCTGGCTTCTGATCTGTGTTGAAAGTGTTATTTTTCTGAGTGGAAAGTGCTATTTTCCCCACCCTTAATCCTGCTCTGTTAAATACTGGCCAAACAACTTGTGTGTTTTATCTGATTGTCTCAAGGCTTGCTAGTATAATTAAGATTCCCTGTTTGTTACCTCTGCATTCATTGCTTGAATCTAATTGAGTTCTGACTGAGAGTGCTACTGAAACAACTCAAGATATAAATTGATAAGTATATTTTTGGCACTTCTTTCCAAAGTTCTACAGTATTCTAATTGCTTTTGCTTGATTGATTTAAGATCATATTTGCTGGCTTCTGATCTGTGTTGAAAGTGTTATTTTTCTGAGTGGAAAGTGCTATTTTTCCCCACCCTTAATCCTGCTCTGTTAAATACTGGCCAAACAACTTGTGTGTTTTATCTGATTGTCTCAAGGCTTGCTAGTATAATTAAGATTCCCTGTTTGTTACCTCTGCATTCATTGCTTGAATCTAATTGAGTTCTGACTGAGAGTGCTACTGAAACAATGCAAGATATAAATTGCTAAGTATTTTTTTTACACTTCTTTCAAAAGTTCTACAATATTCTAATTACTTTTGCTTGATTGATTTAAGATCATATTTGCTGGCCTCTGATCTGTGTTGAAAGTGTTATTTTTCTGAGTGGAAAGTGCTATTTCCCCCACCCTTAATCCTGCTCTGTTAAATCATCGTCAAACAACTTGTGTGTTTTTATCTGATTGTCTCAAAGCTTGCTAATATATTTAAGATTCCCTGTTTGTTACCGCTGCATTCATTGCTTGAATCTAATTAAGTTCTGACTGAGAGTGCTACTGAAACAACTCAAGATATAAATTGATAAGCATATTTTTTTTGCACTTCTTTCGAAAGTTCTACAGTATTCTATTTGCTGTTGCTTGATTGATTTAAGATCATATTTGCTGGCTTCTGATCTGTGTTGAAAGTGTTATTTTTTTGAGTGGAAAGTGCTATTTTCCCCCACCCTTAATCCTGCTCTGTTAAATACTGGCCAAACAACTTGTGTGCTTTATCTGATTGTCTCAAGGCTTGCTAGTATAATTAAGATTCCCTGTTTGTTACCACTGCATTCATTGCTTGAATCTAATTGAGTTCTGACTGAGAGTGCTACTGAAACAACTCAAGATATAAATTGATAAGTATATTTTTGGCACTTCTTTCCAAAGTTCTACAGTATTCTAATTGCTTTTGCTTGATTGATTTAAGATCATATTTGCTGGCTTCTGATCTGTGTTGAAAGTGTTATTTTTCTGAGTGGAAAGTGCTATTTTCCCCACCCTTAATCCTGCTCTGTTAAATACTGGCCAAACAACTTGTGTGTTTTATCTGATTGTCTCAAGGCTTGCTAGTATAATTAAGATTCCCTGTTTGTTACCTCTGCATTCATTGCTTGAATCTAATTGAGTTCTGACTGAGAGTGCTACTGAAACAGCTCAATGTATAAATTGATAAGTATATTTTTGCCACTTCTTTCCAAAGTTCTACAGTATTCTAATTGCTTTTGCTTGATTGATTTAAGATCATATTTGCTGGCTTCTGATCTGTGTTGAAAGTGTTATTTTTCTGAGTGGAAAGTGCTATTTTTCTCCACGCTTAATCCTGCTCTGTTAAATACTGGTCAAACAACTTGTGTGTTTTATCTGATTGTCTCAAGGCTAGCTAGTATAATTAAGATTCCCTGTTTGTTACCTCTGCATTCATTGCTTGAATCTAATTGAGTTCTGACTGAGAGTGCTACTGAAACAACTCAAGATATAAATTGATAAGTATATTTTTGGCACTTCTTTCCAAAGTTCTACAGTATTCTAATTGCTTTTGCTTGATTGATTTAAGATCATATTTGCTGGCTTCTGATCTGTGTTGAAAGTGTTATTTTTCTGAGTGGAAAGTGCTATTTTTCCCCCACCCTTAATCCTGCTCTGTTAAATACTGGCCAAACAACTTGTGTGCTTTATCTGATTGTCTCAAGGCTTGCTAGTATAATTAAGATTCCCTGTTTGTTACCTCTGCATTCATTGCTTGAATCTAATTGAGTTCTGACTGAGAGTGCTACTGAAACAACGCAAGATATAAATTGCTAAGTATTTTTTTACACTTCTTTCGAAAGTTCTACAATATTCTAATTGCTTTTGCTTGATTGATTTAAGATCATATTTGCTGGCTTCTGATCTGTGTTGAAAGTGTTATTTTTCTGAGTGGAAAGTGCTATTTTTCCCCCACCCTTAATCCTGCTCTGTTAAATACTGGCCAAACAACTTGTGTGTTTTATCTGATTGTCTCAAGGCTTGCTAGTATAATTAAGATTCCCTGTTTGTTACCTCTGCATTCATTGCTTGAATCTAATTGAGTTCTGACTGAGAGTGCTACTGAAACAACTCAAGATATAAATTGATAAGTATATTTTTGGCACTTCTTTCCAAAGTTCTACAGTATTCTAATTGCTTTTGCTTGATTGATTTAAGATCATATTTGCTGGCTTCTGATCTGTGTTGAAAGTGTTATTTTTCTGAGTGGAAAGTGCTATTTTTCCCCACCCTTAATCCTGCTCTGTTAAATACTGGCCAAACAACTTGTGTGTTTTATCTGATTGTCTCAAGGCTTGCTAGTATAATTAAGATTCCCTGTTTGTTACCTCTGCATTCATTGCTTGAATCTAATTGAGTTCTGACTGAGAGTGCTACTGAAACAACTCAAGATATAAATTGATAAGTATATTTTTGGCACTTCTTTCCAAAGTTCTACAGTATTCTAATTGCTTTTGCTTGATTGATTTAAGATCATATTTGCTGGCTTCTGATCTGTGTTGAAAGTGTTATTTTTCTGAGTGGAAAGTGCTATTTTCCCCAACCTTAATCCTGCTCTGTTAAATACTGGCCAAACAACTTGTGTGTTTTATCTGATTGTCTCAAGGCTTGCTAGTATAATTAAGATTCCCTGTTTGTTACCTCTGCATTCATTGCTTGAATCTAATTGAGTTCTGACTGAGAGTGCTACTGAAACAACTCAAGATATAAATTGATAAGTATATTTTTGGCACTTCTTTCCAAAGTTCTACAGTATTCTAATTGCTTTTGCTTGATTGATTTAAGATCATATTTGCTGGCTTCTGATCTGTGTTGAAAGTGTTATTTTTCTGAGTGGAAAGTGCTTTTTTCCCCTCCCTTAATCCTGCTCTGTTAAATACTGGCCAAACAACTTGTGTGTTTTATCTGATTGTCTCAAGGCTTGCTAGTATAATTAAGATTCCCTGTTTGTTACCTCTGCATTCATTGCTTGAATCTAATTGAGTTCTGACTGAGAGTGCTACTGAAACAACTCAAGATATAAATTGATAAGTATATTTTTGGCACTTCTTTCCAAAGTTCTACAGTATTCTAATTGCTTTTGCTTGATTGATTTAAGATCATATTTGCTGGCTTCTGATCTGTGTTGAAAGTGTTATTTTTCTGAGTGGAAAGTGCTATTTTCCCCACCCTTAATCCTGCTCTGTTAAATACTGGCCAAACAACTTGTGTGTTTTATCTGATTGTCTCAAGGCTTGCTAGTATAATTAAGATTCCCTGTTTGTTACCTCTGCATTCATTGCTTGAATCTAATTGAGTTCTGACTGAGAGTGCTACTGAAACAACTCAAGATATAAATTGATAAGTATATTTTTGGCACTTCTTTCCAAAGTTCTACAGTATTCTAATTGCTTTTGCTTGATTGATTTAAGATCATATTTGCTGGCTTCTGATCTGTGTTGAAAGTGTTATTTTTCTGAGTGGAAAGTGCTATTTTCCCCCACCCTTAATCCTGCTCTGTTAAATACTGGCCAAACAACTTGTGTGTTTTATCTGATTGTCTCAAGGCTTGCTAGTATAATTAAGATTCCCTGTTTGTTACCTCTGCATTCATTGCTTGAATCTAATTGAGTTCTGACTGAGAGTGCTACTGAAACAACTCAAGATATAAATTGATAAGTATATTTTTGGCACTTCTTTCCAGAGTTCTACAGTATTCTAATTGCTTTTGCTTGATTGATTTAGTATCATATTTGCTGGCTTCTGATCTGTTTTGAAAGTGTTCTTTTTCTGAGTTGATTTTTCCCCCACACTGCCCTCCCTATTATTATTTTCTTTTATACTTGGTGGCTTTGCAATTGCCCATCCTTACTGTATATTTCATCTGTCACACTCCTCCCAGTCTAGTGTCTTTAGCTCATTCTACCTAATACGGAGAGAGAAAAAATGTTTTTTTTGCACTTTATTCATCTGCTTACTGTGTTTGTATTTCTTCCTACTTTATTATTTATTTTGCTCTTGCTGCCTGTTCTTAAAAGTACTTAATAGCATTTATTCTGCTGCATTTATTACTGCTTGTTAGTAGCTGATTAAATTGTAACTGTTAATCTAAGCCTTTGGATTACGCACTTGGGCTGTAGACCAGTTGTTTCACATTAGGAAGGTTTGTGGTCTGCACTGTTGTGGCAGGACAAGAAGCTTACATCCTTCTGAGTTGGGAGTTGCTGATTGAAGGTTTCATGTCTGTTCTAAAGTGTATTAGTTCTGGTTTAAGCACTTGAGCTTTGGGACAGTTTTTTTGCATTAAGAAGGTGTGGTCTGCACTCTTGTTGGAGGCTGGATTCTGCCCTTCTTAGCTGGGAATTTCTGGTCACAGGCTTATTGTGCCTGCTTATTTGAACTGTTTCTTTCTGAAAATGATGTGCCTCGTTGCTGCAGCATAGACCAGATTCAGGCCTGCTGAATCTAGCTTTGTTTGTACAATTTGAGCACTGACCCAGGCCATCTTTTTCTGGAGAAGGTTCCACTGCACCCTAGCAGCAGGAGTGTGCAGTTAGAACTTGTCTGTTTGAAGACTGCTGGAGCAGGGCTCAGTTTTGAGCTTTTTACTGGTTAATTGGGTAACTTGTTTAAATCAGTTGTTCATTTTCTATTGTTTTATATATATAAAAAATTGCATTCTATTCATCTGCTTTTACTGTATTTGTGTTTCTTCCTACTTTATTACTAGTGGCATCGACTACAACTCTGATCTGAGATATATAATAATAAGTATCCTTTTCTGTACATTTAAAGAGATTTTTGATTGTATCTACTTTATTAAAAAATATATATACTTGTTTGCCACCTTTCTAATCTAGTATAGTCCAGTTTTTAGGTTAAGTGCTGAATTCAGGGCTGTGTTACAAATCTCTGTGTTTGCCCATACCTTACCTGGATAGAAAGAAGTTTCTCTGTTCACGTGTGAGAGAAGGGAGCTTTGAGCAGCCTATCTGTCCCTGGTGGAGTGGTTTCAGCCCAAAAATGAGTAGTTTATTGGCCATTTTGGGCTAATTTCTATCTCTTTCATTTCCCTGCTATAAATACCGCATTTGCCCTGTTTTGCATGCCAGGCAACGCCAGTTAGCTAGGGTATAACTATTCCCGGCTCCACAAAGTCTCCTCTTCAATTTTTCCCTTGGAACTAGACAAACTTTCAACTTAAGCACTCAAGCCATTCATTTCTCAGCCCTGCACTTGCTCAAAACTCATAGCAAGTGCTTATAAACCCTAGCACTAGACCCTCCTATACTGTACAGAAAGACAAAGCTCTCTATTCACCGTTACCAGTCATTCAGTAAAACAGTTCACTGTACCTATCCAGGCATGTCCAAAGGGCAGTTTCAGGCATACTCTCCAGTCTAACTGGTGAATCTGTGCATTTTGAGGCAATGTTACAACTGCCTCATGTACACAGACAACCCTCTCCTCCTACCAACAAACACTAATATATGTGAGAGATGCAATTATACAGCCAAACTGGAGGCTAAGCTCTCTCAACCCAAGGCTGGATCAGATAGTCAAGAGGAGAAGGGAAATACTTGCATCACACCACCAGACTCACATAGACCCACTAAACCAGCACCGGCAAAAAACACACATAAATACACAAAAACATACTCGGAGGCTCTAAATAAAAATCTGCAAAAGCAACAGAGACCTCCAAAGCAGACATCCAAGCAACCTCCACCCCCCAACACAAATCATGAAATGCATACTTCACAAAACCAGTGTGCCATGCAATCACAGCCCTTAAGGCAAAATAACATACCCAACATACTAGTAATAGGTGACTCTATAGTCAGGCACACTGACATCCCACTCACTAGGCTGAATAAGGAGAAGGTTACTGTTAGCTGCCTGTTTGGTGCCAGGATCCGCCACATAACACAAGCACTCAGGTCACTCCAGAACAAGTACAAATATGACTCTGTCATTGTCCATGTTGATGTGAATGACCTGAGCCGTACCTCCCTGGACTGCATGAAAAGAGACATGGAAGAGCTCTCTGATCTTGTAGCCCAGGCCGGTATGACCCTGACCCTGACCCTGAGTAGCATCCTACCCTCACCAAGAATGATACCACAGTATAAAGAAATAATTATCAATTTCAACAATTGGCAAAGTTTCTGGTGTCATTCAAAGGGGATCCAGTGTCTGTCCGCCTGGGATGACATGCTCGACAAGCCAGGCTGCTTCGCTAGAGATGGCTTGCACCTGTCACCCTTAGGCTTTCGAATACTGACCAAGGCTCTTGCCACCCCCATAGTGCCTTTTTTAGGCAAGGCTCAAAAGACAAACCCACCACCATAAACAGCACAAGTAACAAAAAACTGAGGGTAATGCTACACAATGCCAGAAGTCTAAACCTCAAAATGCACGCACTCGAGGCACTCCTCACTATGGAGAAAATCGCTATATGTGCAGTAACAGAAACCTGGTTTAAGGCTCCAGAGAGCACCCCAGCACTACCAGGCTACAACTCATACCATACATTTCGGCCACAGAACCCGGACCGAAATACAAAAGGTGGGGGTGTATCCATATTCATCAAGTATACCCACACCTCCAGGTTAGTGGCACAACACAATGCTTCAGAGATCATCCACATGCAACTAACAACTGTAGCTTGTTACAGATCACCCACCATGTCCCAGGACCCCCATTCCGCATTTCTGGAAACACTGGGAAATATAAAGGTCCTACCAAACACCCTAATATTGGGTGATTTCAGTTACCCAAACATTAATTGGGAGAACTACTCAAGTACTAACTCCCTTGCCCAACATTTCCTAGAATTTATAAACTCAAATGTCCTAGATCAACTGGTCAACACTCCCACCAGAGGTGAAAACATATTGGACCTGGTCATCACCAACATGGGCGACCGATGCTCCACACCAGAGGTTAACCCCTCACTGGTTAGATCTGACCATAAACAAATCACTTTGGATATCCACATTCTGCCCCCACCCCTGGACAAGGAAACCGCCGTGAAAAACTTTTCAAAAGCAAACTTCTCGTTACTTAAGACCGAGGTGGAAAGTTTCAAAGCCCCCATGCTAAAGGATAACATTGTCCAAGCTGCAAAATCCTTTACTAATGCATTCTACAGGCACCTACAAGAATGCATGGATCGTGCTATCCCAAGCAAACCAAGACTCACTCCTCCAAGAAAAGGAAACCAGTTTGGTGGACTCCTGCCATAAACAAGCTATACAATAGAAGGAGGAAACTGGTACAGAAAAGAGAAAAATCTCAAGAAGGGAAGACATCCCTGATCAGTATCAGCAAGAAACTACAATCCCTCATAAAACCATCCAAAGCGAGTTTCAAAAGAAAAATTGCCAAGGATTCCAAAGATAACTACAAGGCATTCTTTAGCTATGTCAAGAATCTAAGTGGCAATGCTCAGATCTGCTCGGAGTTAGTGCAGAATGGTACAAAATGCACTGAAGTGACCGATATTGCCAACATCCTGGCAGACAGGTTCAGAGCAAACTTCACCCCCGTCTCACCCCCAAAAGGGCCCATAACCATACCAGAAGAATGTAGAGCTCCTGAAATCACAGACACTCAGGTTAAAACAGCCCTCTCCAAAGCCAAAAACACAGCATCAGTGTGATCGGACAGAGTCCCAGGCTGTGTCCTACATGAGCTCAAAAACGAACTAACCCTTCACCTAAACACCCTGTTCAAACTCAGCCTCTCCATAGGTTACGTACCCATAGAGTGGCACACAGCAATGGTTATTCCGCTCCACAAAGGTGGAGCCACAACAGACCCCAGAAACTATCGCCCTATAAGCCTTACTAGCTTGGTCTGCAAGGCTATGGAGTGCATCATCATGGAACTCATTAACAGAGACATTGGGAACTTCCAAACACTGGACCCTACCCAGTTCGGCTTTGTTAAGGGCAGATCATGAATCCTAAACCTGGTGGACTTCTTTGAGACAGTTACCAAGGCTATAGACGAGGGAAAGGTGGTACATACAGCCTGTCTAGACCTCGCAAAGGCCTTTGACACCATTCCCCATTCTGGTATCATAGACAAGCTCACCAGCCTGGACATAAACCCCTACGTCACAAGATGGGTTGCCAGCTGGCTCATGGACAGAACCCATATGGTAAGAGTTGCGGGAGCTAGGTCTGACTCTAAACCTAGCTTGAGCATTTTCTGGCTTGTTAAACTTGATTTCTGTATTAGTAGCTGTATTTAGAGCACAACCAAAAGCTGTTTGCTGAATTTCCTGTTTGCACTTAATTTTAAATCGTTTTTTTCTTAAAACTTGCATATTTTCTGTCCTTGACCTAGCACTCTTGTGTGGGGTCATTTACTGCACTGTTATAACTTGATATTACTTGTGAACCTCTGCTATCTCTGTAAAAAACAAAAACAAAAAAAAAATCTTGCTTTTTCCCACTTTTCTGAGAGTTAAAAAGTTCAATTACAGGCTTGCTGTTCCTGAACTGTTTGAAAGTTTCTGTGAGGCCATTTTTGCTTGGGCTGAAGGAGGGTCTCTGTGTTCATCAGTGGCAGTGACTAACATTGAGCAGCTTCCCTGCCCCCCGTAGAGGTGGTTACTGACTTGAAACTGTAGTTTTATTGGCCACTAGGGGTCATTTCCATAACTCCTTCATTTGTCCTCAGAGGAGTGGTTTAAGGCAGTAACTTGTAGTTTATTGGCCATTTTGGGTCATTTCCTGTCTTTTCCAGCCCCCTGCTATAAAGCACGCTTTAGCGCGGAGTTGCCACTGTTGCACACTAGGGCAGCTCCGGTTAAGCAGGTTTAAACTATTCGGGCTACCTAAAGTCCACTCTTCAAATTTTCCCTTAAAACTTCCTTCCTCAAACTATACTACTGATCTAATCAGCATATCCTATAATTAAAAAGATCATCTCTACTTGACTCCAAGTAGAATATTCTCTATCTGTTAAACGTAGCACTTGCTCCTACAGTACTTATTACCTTGATACGGCACTCTTGTCATAGATAGTACCCCAAAAAGGCAACCCCCCATTTCTCGGTCACCCACGTCCCCCGGAATCTTTTTTAAAGTTTTTTGTCTATTCCTTCTAGCATGTCGAGGGATCAGTTGCTAGTGTCCTCTCCTGCTCAGCTGGTGAACCTGGGAATATTGAGGCAATGTTACAATTGCCTCATGTACACTGACCACCCTCTCCTCCTCCCACAAAACACAAATACATGTGAGAGATGCAACTATACGGCCAAACTGGAGGCTGAGCTCTCTCAACATAGGACTGGCAAGACCAGTCAGGAGGAGAAGGTTACCACACACACTATAGACCCAGTCTCACATAGTACCATTACAACCTCAAATCATACACATAAACACACAAAGACATACTGGAGGCTCTGATCAAAAATCTACCAAAACAGCAGAGGACACCAAAGCAGACACACAAACAAACACCACCTCAGAACACAACGACCGCAACACATAGACCTCGCAGTCAGAGTGTCAAACAGTCACAGCCCTTAAGGCCAAACACAATGCCAGACACACTAGTCATTGGTGACTCCATAGTCAGACACACTGCCGTCCCGCTCACCAGACTGAGTAAGGAGACGGTAACAGTAAGCTGCCCGACGGGCGCTAGAATCCACCACATAGCAAGCACTCAGGTCTCTCAACAGCAGGTACAAATATGACTCAGTCATTGTCCACGCTGGTGTAAACGACCTGAGGCACTCCTTGGACTACATGAAAAGAGACATTGAGGAGCTCTCTGATTATATAGCCCAGGCAGGTATGACCCTGACCTTGAGCAGTATCCTACCTTCACCAAGAATGATGCCACAATACAGAGATAAGATGATCAGCTTTAACAATTGGCTTAAACACTGGTGTCATTCAAAGGGGATCCAGTGTCTGTCTGCCTGGGATGACATGCTGGACAAGCCACGCTGCTTAAGGACGGCTTGCACCTGTCACCCTGGGATTCGGATATTGGCAAAGGCTCTTGCCACCCCATAGTGCCTTTTTAGGCAAGGCTCAAATTCTAAACCTACCACCCTAGAACACAAAAAGGAAAAAACTAAGGGTAATGCTGCTCAATGCCAGAAGTCTAAATCTCAAAATGCACGCACTCGAGGCCCTTCTCAGTATGGAGAACATCGATGTCTGTGCTGTGACAGAAACCTGGTTCAAGGCTCCTGAGAGCACCCCAGCGCTATCAGGTTTTACCTCATATCATGCGCTCCGGCCCCAAAATCCGGACAATACCAAGAAAGGAGGGGGGGGTATCCATATTCATCAAGGACACCCACACCTCAAGACTGGTGGCAACGCACGATGCATCGGAGACCATCCAGGTGCAATTAACCATAGGCAAGACTGCTCTGCAAATTGTAGCATGTTACAGGCCACCCTCACAAACTCAGGAACCTCACATGGCCTTCCTGAAAACACTAGAGGGATAAAAGTATCACCAAACACCATCATACTAGGTGACTTCAATTACCCTAATATAGACTGGGAACACTACTCAAGCCCAAACACCCTAGCCCAAAAGTTCCTGGAATTCATAAACTCAAATGCCATGGAACAACTAGTCACCATCCCACAAGAGGAGATAACATACTTGATCTCATCATCACGAACATGGGAGCACAATGTTCAACACCGGAGGTGTACCCCTCACTGGTGAGATCAGATCACAAACTAATCTCGCTGGAGGTCCTCATCCCACCCCCCCCCCGAATAAAAAAGACCACAGTAAAGAACTTCTCAAAAGCCGACTTCACACTTCTAAAGACTAGTGTGGTCTCCTTTAAGGCCCCCGAGCCGGCGGAAAACAGTACTCAAGCCGCTGAATCACTTACAAATGCCTTCTACCAGCACCTGCAGGACTGCATGGATAAGGCAATCCCAAGCAAAACAAAGACTCTTTGTACCAAAGGCAAGCGTCCAGTCTGGTGGACCCCAGCCATAAACAAACTCTACAACAAAAGGAGGAAGCTACTACAAGATAGAGCAAAATCCTTAAAAGGTAAGACACCCTTGATCACTATAAGTAAAAAACTAAGAGCTCTCATAAAATCATCCAAAGCAAATTTCGAGAGAAAAATAGCTAAAGACTCAAAAGACAATCATAAGGCCTTCTTTAGCTATGTTAGAAACCTGGGAGGAAACTCCCAGATATGCTCAGAGCTAGTTCAAAATGATGTGAAGATTACTGATCCTACAGACATTGCCAACATACTGGCTGACAGGTTCAGTGCAAACTTCTCCACCTCCCCCAAAAAGGAGAGATATCTATACCAAACGATTGCAGCCCCCCAAACATCTCCAGCACCCAAGTGAGAACTGCTCTCTCCAAAGCAAAAAAACACAGCATCCATGGGACCTGATGGTGTCTCCGGCTGTGTGCTCCATGAACTCAATGAGGAATTAAACCCACAGCTAGGACAGCTGTTTAATCAAAGTCTTACCTCTGGATACGTACCCAGGGAGTGGCGCACTGCAACTGTGGTACCACTTCACAAAGGCGGTGCCTCCACCGACCCTGGAAATTACCGGCCCTTTAGCTTGACAAGCCTTATCTGCAAAGCCATGGAGAGGATCATAATGGACCTCATAAATAAAGACATAGGGAATTTGCAGACTTTGGATCCAACCCAGTTTGGCTTTGTCAAAGGCAGATCATGCCTTTTAAACTTGGTTGACTTTTTCGAAACAGTCACCAAAGCCATTGATGAGGGAAAGGCAGTCCATACAGCCTACCTCGATCTGGCTAAGGCCTTCGATACAATACCCCACTCGGGTATCATTGAAAAACTCATCAGCTTAAATGTCAACCCATACATCACAAGATGGGTTGCAAACTGGCTGAGTGACAGAACCCACAGGGTCAGAGTTGCTGGCGCCATGTCAGACTCAAAGCCTGTCACAAGTGGTGTCCCACAGGGCTCAGTCCTGGGCCCACTCTTGTTTGGCATCTATTTTTCCGAAGTACAAGCAAACACAGGAGGGTTATGGCTGACAAAGTTTGCAGATGACTGCAAACTGGGCTGCATAGTAGAAAACACATCTGACACAGATATCCTTCAGAAGGGTCTCACAGAAACAGATAACTGGTGCCAGAGCCACGGCCTAAAGTTAAATGCCAAAAAATGCATAGTCATACCCTTGGGAAAAACAAGGTTACCCTAGCTACCAAATAGGTGGTAATCCACTGAGCACAGAAGAAGTTATCAGGGACCTGGGGACCCAGGTTGATAGTAGTCTGTCATTCGACACCCATGTAGCTAAAGTAGTTAGGAAGACCTTCTACATTGCCCACCTTATCATGAAGGGATTCTCATCTAGATCAAGGGAGGTCATAGTCTCCCTTTACTCATCACTCATCAGACCAATGATTGAGTACAATGCCCCATTCAGAATGTATCTGACCCGACACTTGCAGCAGCTGGAGAGGCCACAAAAGTTCCTCACCAAAAGGATAAAGGGTCTCAAAAATCTGTCCTATGCTGCCCGACTGAAAGAACTCCAGCTCTATTCAGTCACTTACCGCTTGCCTAACATACAAGGCCATGTCAAACCCAGATTTGATGAATATGCTTCACCTCAAAAAATCTAGATCCATCAGAGCCACAAGGGCGGGAGACTTAAACCTTGACACGGCTATTAATAGGACGTGCTGGAGGGATAGATTCATCACCCAAAGACTCCCTATGCTGTGGAACAAAATCCCGGTACATGTGAGGCAGAGCACCTCGCTGGCCTTGTTCAAGAGAACTCTTGACCAATGGATGGGAGATCGCAGATATACCCCAGGGATTACCTCAGTGTCACTGCTCGACAGAGGCACAGCAAAATAATGGGTATAGTTCCCCATACTAAAGGGGTGGCGTAAGCCACAAAACAATGGGCTAGGCTTGTAAATGCCCTCGGGCAGATAGCCTAGTATGAACCTATGAACAAGTGGCATTCCCCAGGTCTCAGACCTAGGACCCCTCCTGTAGGCATATATTTCTCAGAGGTACAGGCAAGCACAGGAGGACTATGGCTGACCAAGTTCGTAGATGACTGCAAACTAGGGGCTATAATTGACTCTCCGGCTGACACAGACATCCTTTAAAAGGATCTCAGTGAGATGGACACCTGGTGTCAAAATCATGGCCTCAAGCTAAATGCCAAAAAGTGCATAGTCATCCCCTTTGGAAAAAAACAAAATACCCACAAACTACCACATAGGTGCTAGTCCCCTAAATATGGAAGATGTAATAAGGGATCTGGGGACCCAAGTAGATAGTAAACTCTCCTTTGATAATCACATTGCCAAAGTGGTTCGAATATCCTTCTACGTGGCACACCTCATCACAAAAGGGTTCGCATCCAGATCAAAAGAGGTCATTGTGCCCCTCTACTCATCGTTCATCAGACCCATCAAATAGTACAATGCCCCATTTGGGATGTATCTTACAAGACACCTGCAACAGCTGGAAAGACCACAGAAGTACCTCACCAAGAAGATCACTGGCCTCAAACAGATGCCCTATGCAGCTCGACTGAAGAAACTCCAGCTGTACTCGGTTGCATACCGCCTACTCAGAGGTGATCTCTGCCTGACATACAAGGCCATGTCCAACCCAGAACTGATCGACATGCTCCACCTAAAGAAAAGCTTAATTTCTCGAGCCACATTCTCTAGTGAACTAAACCTCACCACAACAATAAATAGGACATGCTGGAGGGATTGATTCCTGTCACAGATACTTCCCATGCTATGGAACGAGATTCCAATCTACATTAGGCAGAGCTCCTTGCTAACACTCTTCAAGAGAAACCTTGACGGGTGGATGGGAAACAGAAAGTTTATCCTGGGGATCACTTCAGTGGCTGTGCTGGAAAGAGGCACAGGGAAGTAATCTAAGGGGGTGGCAAAAGCCAACACATTCTGGCTAGGCTTATAAATGCCTTCAGGCCTAGTATCTACCTATGAACCTTGGCTTATTCAGTTGCTTTTTGGAAAGGGGTGGACTCAAAGTATTCTACAGGTAGCATCTTGGTTTTATGAACATGCTTTTACAAAGCATTACAAAGGTGTTTCCTTTGCCAGGTCCTAGGAAGATTTGCCAGAACCATTCTCCGTGGGCTCCTGAACCTTCCTCCTTCTTTCCCATTTTCTAAGTTTTGTATTCTACCCACGTAGCTTAGACTACTGTTGCAGTGATCACCTGATGAACATAGTACAGCTGAGTAAGTAAACTTAGTATAACATTAGGTGTATGAGTGATCACTGCTGCAATAGCTACTCCCTCCCTCCCTTCGCCTTAATTTTATATGTTTTTTGGTATGCCAGGCTGAGGAATTTGATTATTTTTACCTAGCATTGACCTCTTTCAGTTGGCATGAAAGCTGTGAAGGGCTTGGCATTCAGACTGCTTCCAAGGGTCTGGTTGCATAGAAGGTACCCTGTAGGTTTGGAAGCTGTCAGGCTGTTATATCCCAGGTAGGATGTAACTCATATAGCTTAGGCAACTGCAGCAGTGATCATTTGAACACCTACCGTTATGGTAAGTTTATTTACACAACAGTACTTGCTACTACATACTTATGCTGACTCATTGTGCAGACTATATATTTTGGTTGTAACTCATATTACATCTTATCTCACAGTGGAAACGTCTTATGTATAAATACTTTCCTGAAGAACCATGTGTAAATTCTTTAGCAATGAACTAGGTAACGTATAAGAAATTTTATGTTCTTTGTTGAAAGTTGAACACGATTTCACTTGCATA